>NC_060186.1:10732125-11081125 GCF_021184085.1 Oncorhynchus gorbuscha
GGTTTTTCAGGATAAAAAACAGAGGAAATCCAGGTTCAGTCTGCTTTCCAGGAGAGACTGGGAGATGAATGCACCTTTCAGCAGGACAATAACCTAGAACACAAAGCCCAATCTACACTGGAGTTGCATTCCAAGAAGATGGTGAATGTTCCTGAGTGCCATACATGGTTCTGCAAGGGGGGACTCAGGGGTGTGAATACTTATGTAAATGAGATATTTCTGAATTTCATTATCAACAAATTTGCTAAAATTTGAATTCAGGATTTAACACAACAACATGGAATAAGTGAAGGGTTATGAACACTTTCTGAAGGCAATGTATGTGATGGAAAGAGCAGATGTTCCTAAAGTTTTGAACACTCAGTGTATAAATTATATTCTTCAAGAATCAATAGGTACATATCATTAATTTAAAACGACAAAAATTGATGTAGCAATTAAATATTTTCTATGGATGTAGAAGATTACCCCTTTAAGATGAGTGCACTAACTGTAAATCTCAAATAAGATTGTCTGCTAAACGAATAAAATGTTATGTAAATGTAATACCTAGTGCCATTTCTTAAAAGTGATGAGATTCAATCCATCCACATTTGTTATGGTATGCATGTCCTAATGAATACGACCCTGATAACCATATAATAATCTTGCAAACTTCCATAGTGTAAAACAAGACTGTCTGAATCAACCCAACTGAAACAAATTTAAAGGGAAATCAATGCCAAAATGCCTGTGCCTCAACTCCAGCATTTAAACTCCCAATTGTAAGGTTCTATATGCGGTACACTCAGGCCTCCTGGTGGTTTGAACTGGAGGTGAAATAGGACTAAAATTGTGACAGAAAAATGTAAAAGACAAATATATATTTATCATACTCCAAGAATTCAAACATATTGCACAAAATAATATTTTACACAAATAATGTAACTTATTTTCCCCATAAACTGTTGCTGGGTTACATTTGACCCCAAAATTCTCAAGGGTAATTTTCCGCTAAATTTGCTGAGGTTAGGATATGTGCTTACAGTGCCTTCAGAAAGTATTCATACCCCTTGACTTATTCCACATTTTATTGTTTTACAGCGTGAATTTAAAAAAGTGTTACCTTACCTTCAAATATCATGTTAAACACTATTATTGCACACAAAATGAGTCCATGCAACTTATTATGTGACTTGTTAAGCATATTTTTTACTCCTGAACATATTTAGGCATGCCATAAAAAAGTTGTTGAATACTTATTGACTTAAGACATTTCAGCTTATCATTTGTAAATAATATTTAAAATATATATATATATATATATACACTACCGCTCAAAAGTTTGGGGTCACTTAGAATTATCCTTGTTTTTGAAAGAAAAGCATTTTTTTGTCCATTAAAATAACATTAAATTGATCAGAAATACAGTGTAGACATTGTTAATGTTTTAAATGACTATTGTGGCTGGAAATAGCTGATTTTTAATGGAATATCTACATAGGGTACAGAGGCCCATTATCAGCAACCATCACTCCTGTGTTCCAATGGCACGTTGTTTTAGCTAATCCAAGATTATAATTTTAAAAGGCTAATTGATCATTAGAAAACCCTTTTGCAATTATGTTAGCACATCTGAAAACTGTTGTCCTGATTAAAGAAGCAATAGAACTGACCTTCTTTAGACTAGTTGAGTATCTGGGGCATCAGCATTTGTGGGTTTGATTACAGGCTCAGAATTGCCAGAAACAAAGAACTTTCTTCTGAAACTCATCAGTCTATTCTTGTTCTGAGAAAGGAAGGCTATTCCATGTGAGAAATTGCCAAGAAACTGAAGATCTCGTACAGCGCTGTGTACAACTGGCTCTAACCAGAATAGAAAGAGGAGTGGGAGGCCCGGTGCACAAGAGGACAAGTACATTAGAATTACATTAGAGTGTCTAGTTTGAGAAACAGATGCCTCACAAGTCCTCAACTGGCAGCTTCCTTAAATAGTACCCGCAAAACACCAGTCTCAATGTCAACAGTGAAGAGGCGACTCTGGGATACTGGCTTTCTTGGTAAAGTTGCAAAGAAAAAGACATATCTCAGAATGGCCAGTAAAAATGACACAGACACTGGACAGAGGAAGATTGGAAAAAAGTGTGATGGACGGATGAATCTAAGTTTGAGGTGTCAGGATCATAAAGAAGAACATTCTTGAGATTCAGAAAAAATGAAAAAAAGCTGGAGGAGTGGTTGGTGGAGGCAATGTGATGATCTGGGGGTGCTTTGGTGGTGGTAAAGTGGGAGATTTGTACAGGGAAAAATGGATCTTGAAGAAGGAAGGCTATCACTCCATTTTGCAACACCATGCCATACCCTGTGGATGGCCCTTATTTGGAGCCAATTTCCTCCTACAACAGGACAATGACCCAAAGCACAGCTCCAAACTATGAAATAACTATTTAGGGAAGAAGCAGTCTGCTGGTATTCTGTCTATAATGGAGTGGCCAGCACTGAGCTGTTGTGGGGCAACTTGACCATATGGTATGTAAAAAGTGCCCATCAAGCCAATCCTATTTGTGGGAGGTGCTTCAGGAAGCATGGGGTGAAATCTCTTCAGATTACCTCAACAAATTGACAACTAGAATGGCAAAGGTCTGCAAGGCTGTAATTGCTGCAAATTGAGGATTCTTTAACGAAACAAAGTTTGAAGGACACAATTATTATTTCAATTAAAAACCATTATTTATAACCTTCTCAGCATCTTGACTATATTTCCTATTCATTTTGTAACTCATTTCATGCATGTTTTCATGGAAAACAAGGACATTTCTAAGTGACCCCAAACGTTTGAACGGTAGTGTATGTACAGTTGAAGTCGGAAGTTTACATACATACACCTTAGCCAGTATTTGGTAGCATTGCCTTTAATAGCCTTCCACAAGCTTCCCACAATAAGTTGGGTGAATTTTGGCCCATTCCTCCTGGCAGAGCTGGTGTAACTGAGTCAGGTTTGTATAGGCCTCCAGGTTTGTAGGCCTTCTGCTCACAAATTTTCTATAGAATTGAGGTTAAGGGCTTTGTGATGGCCACTCCAATACCTTGACTTTGTTGTCCTTCAGCCATTTTGCCACAACTTTGGAAGCATGCTTGGGGACATTGTCTATTTGCAAGACCCATTTGTGACCAAGCTTTAACTTCCTGACTGATGTCTTGAGGTGTTGCTTCAATATATCCACATCATTTTCCTACCTCATGATGCTATCTATTTTGTGAAGTGCACCAGTCCCTCCTGCAATTGTGCATCGCCCCATGTACCACCAGGTCGCGGCTGGCTGCTACAGAGCCTGGGCTCAAACCCAGAGTCTCAGGGGGCACACTGCGATACAGTGCCTTAGACCACTGCGCCACCCGGGAAGTCCAAACAGTTCTATTTTTGTTTCAGACCAGAGGATACTTCTTCAAAAAGTACGATCTTTGTCCCCATGTGCAGTTGCAAACCGTAGTCTGGTTTTATGGTGGTTTTGGAGCAGTGGCTTCTTTCTTGCTGAGTGGCCTTTCAGGTTATGTTGATATAGGACTCGCTTTACTGTGGATATAGATACTTTTGTACCTATTTCCTCCAGCATCTTCACAAGGTCCTTTGCTGTTGTTCTGGGAATGATTCGCACTTTTCGCACCAAAGTACGTTCATCTCTAGGAGACAGAACGTGTCTCCTTCCTGAGCGGTACGACAGCTGAGTGGTCCCATTGTGTTTATACTTGCGTACTATTGTTTGTACAGATGAATGTGGTACCTTCAGGCGTTTGGAAATTGCTCCCAAGGATGAACCAGACTTGTGGAGGTCAATTATTTTCTGAGGTGTTGAAATAATCTGTCTGTAAACAATTGGAAAGATTATTTGTGTCATGAACAAAGTACATGTCTTAACTGACTTGCCAAAACTAATGTTTGTTAACAAGAAATTTGTGGAGTGGTTGAAAACAAGTTTTAATGACTCCAACCTCAGTATATGTAAACTTCCGACTTCAACTGTATATACACTACCGTTCAAATATCATTTCACTTTGAAATTATGGGGTTATGTTAAATTCAGGCTGCAATTACAACCAAATGTGGAAAAAGTCAAGGGGTGCGAATACTTTCTGAGGGCACTCTATCTGTTTCATAATTAATATTATGGTTTTTTAAAAATCAGATATTGTGCATTTTAACAAAATTTTCACAAAATTGTCATTATCGTAACAGTCCAAAAAGGTTATAAACCAATACATTTCTATTATTTTGTTCACATTTCTCACCAAATGAAAAAAACGGAGTTAAAAATAACACTGAAAATAAACTAAATTATAAAAAAATTATAAAATTATATCAGACTTTTTATTTCTCCAATTTGAGTGTTTTAGCGGTTTTGTAATGAGAAGGTCAAGTGAGGCAAAGTGGGTGATTGAGAATAAGAACCTTTATCTGAAGGCATTTAAATGAATAAATTCATTTTACCTCAACTACTCCTCTGGATTATGCATCATAGGTTAATAAAACTAAATATGATAGTTTAATGTAAATGTCAACTTGTATTACATTTTTGATTTATGGACTAACTACAGCAACATATTTAGTGTTTTATTCAAATAAGATTGGTTTTTCTAAAGTAAAATTGTATACAATTTTGGACCCGAGAATTTAGTCTGAATGCATTTCAGGTAATGAGAATTTGGTATGAAAATGTACAAAATTCTTTCGAAAACTAAAAATGGATTTCAAATTTGAATTTTTCCCAAAACTATACATCTTAGTCCTTAGAATGGTATTTGATTTTTGCAGATGGATCATGGTTTTGTAACTGAATTTGCTCGATATATGTTTAAAACTGGTTTCATGATAATCACCCAGTTGCTGTTTTGTTCAGTGATTTAATTAAATGTAATATCAGTGTGAGGTTACAATCTCTGTGCTCTGGAACGCCCGCTAGGACTAGGGACTGGGACCTGCCCATTTTGTTTTGACGTCTCCTGGGGAAAGGAAGTGGCTTGCAGCAGTTGACATTCGTAGTACGTTTGAGCGACCGGACGTGGTTGGAGTTGTTCCGCGGAAGCAACAACAGCAATGAAAACGAATTTGTAGCCACGCTATGTTGCACTGGCCTGTCGCAGGAAAGCCTTTATTGAATATCTCACCAAATGTATTGCAAGTGAATGTAGCAGACTAGGAAGTAGGATCGTGGGCCTGAAGAAAATGCCGTCCTCCTGGCTAATGTACATATTTGTATATGTCTTGGTCTGTGATGGAGTTGTAGCACAACTGGAAAGTAAGTCGTGCTTTTAATGTTTTAAAATAAAATTGCCATTTGATGAACTTGTAGAACTTTTAGATTACATCAAGGTTGCTGGCTGAAAGCCAATCATACATGAAGAAGATATATACGCCTTCTTTGAATCAGGGATATCAATTCCACTAACTTAATGAATTGTTAACCATTCCTATGTTTGGAGATGGTACCTATTGTTGCAGTTAGTCTTCACATTGAGGCTGGAGAAATTTGAACCACTCTCAAATTCATAGATGGAACTGTGGATGCACGGGCTGACAGTCCATGACATGAACTAAGGCTAACTAGTTTTATTTTGAAATGGCATTGTTTGTTTTGCAAAGACTCAATTATCAACAAAAACAAACAATGGAGTAAAACATCCTTATTGTTTGGGTTATGATGAGGTGAAGACAGTTGTACTAGTTGCTGGAAAAGGGGAAGCATAACAGTATTCAATATGTCTTCAACAGTTAAATAGTTATGTGGAATTAGTCTGGGATTTCAAAATAGGCTATTATTGTTTATGGTAAAAACAGTTTTATCTTGCCCTCAATTTCATACCCAAGTTCTAAAGGCTATGTAAACACTACACTAAACCGGATCAAATGCTGATTGTATACACCCACTCTTGCCATGCCAGTATGCACAGCATTCAGAAATACATATTTCTCTCATGGAACCTAATTCCTTTACTACTACATATAATTGAAGTGTAGGGCTAATTACACTGCAAGTGAAATGGTCGCTAGTGAGGCATCCAGTGGACAGGTTGGATGCCATTGACATTTAATGCTTGTGAAAGCAGCAGGCATTAGGAATTGGCTGCTTACGCCCCCCCCCCCTCCCCTCCCCACAGCACATGTTAAACGAAAGGAAAAGAACCCAACATGGCAGTCATGCTTCTCTTTCAGTCTAACCTTTGTATCGGTCACGATGAGAGTACAGTATACCCAATGCGCAAATGACCCTTGTACCCTGACAAACCATCTCATGTGTTGTAAGATTCAACAGAGAGAGACAAGAGACCAGTGGGAAAGACTGGTGACAATTCAGGAGGTATGGACAGACCGAGAGACCATACAAGTAGACAGAAGGCTGCACAAAGGAAGGGGAGCAAGAGAGTAGAAAGTGAAAAAGCCATATGTAATACACAAGCAGTGAGAACATCCAGTTGCCTATTTGGAGATTAGCTAAGCACTGTCGCAACAGTTACAATACAATAGTTGTGTTGTGTGAGGATCTAGACTGCCTTGTTTTTGGTATATGTTGTGGATTGAAGGTGTCATTCTCAGATGTACTTACGATAGGCTCACATCCTGGATGACAACCACAGGCGCAACCACATAGTCACAACACCTGTGCGAGATTTATCAGTGGGCCGTCAACGAAAATCAGAACAGCAGAACTGGAAAGACTTTCACACTTACGGGTGAACCAACTCATAAAACATTTTAGAAAAAGGCTCAGTGCTGCTATCCTTGCAAGGTGAGGTATTGAAGACAGCGGTGTCAATATTTTTTACCCCTACATTTTTTTTGTGGAAAAAGTATTATTAGTTCATCTCTTTCTCTGAGCAATTGTATTCGTATAAAATTATATTTCCAAATTTGTTGACTGTTAATAATTTTGGAAGCCCACTGTATATAAATGAACGTAGTAACAGGTTGTGGATAGCCTGGGAGGATAATGCTGTAACATGTATTTCCTCCCTCAGATCAGGTGGTTTTCCTGTTCAACACCTTTCAGAACGTGAATGTGAATGAGAACGAGACCGTGCAGGCTGTGGTCTCCAGAATCCCCCTTGACGTGGCGTTTATCACCCTCCAGTTCCACACACAGCACAGCAATGCTACGCTGTCCTACACCAGGGTAAGACACGGGCTCACGCACAAACACACACGCTCACAGTAAAATAGATTTATGTAATAGTCTAATTCAGGTCAATGTTCATTCATTCAATATGACCTATTACCCTATCAAACACGTACGAACAAACACACACACATGATTGACACTGATTGGTCCACTGACTTGTGGAGGGAAGTCAGATGATGTGGAACCAGGCTGGTTGCTCATCATGGGAGGAAGACGGGCATGAGGCAAGGGTAAGATGGATTGACCAATCCTGGCCTTGGTCCCAGAGATCCTAAGGGTTGGGTGAAGAAACGGTCGCCAATCACCCTATCACACACACCGTTTCTAGTGACCCACTTGCGACAGTGTCTTGTGAGATTTGCAGACACTCTGACTGAGTAGAGCTGTGATCATGTGTTAGGCTGGTCACAAGCTCTTTGGTGCTGACGGAAACCTTTGAATGCCTTTCCCTCTTACTACTGAAAACGCTTTCAACTAACTCAAAGTAGTCCTAACTCATGGTGAGAATAGGCTAAAGCAGTTAACATGCTCTGACTAGTGAAGTCAACAATGAAAACAGTCCCCAACTGTTAAGGGGAAAATGTACCAAACACAGCATAGACAGTTAACGAGTGTCATATGGAAGTGAATATCACTACAAGTCATTATTTCTCCACTGTCAAAACCATCTGGCAGGAAAAGCCTACAGCTAGGTGAGAAGAGGTGGTCAGCCGGGCGTCTGTGCATATGTCAGTAGTACTTTACATTACAGCACGGAATAAAGCAGTAATTTGGTGACTGATTTGGATGGATTAGGGCTGTGTTGTTGACTGACTATTTGAGTGATTTTCTGGTTGACTACTTTGGGCAGATGCCAGGGCTGGGCCTCTCTCTAACAGCGGTGGACTCGGGCCTTCTCTCACCCCTGATCCCCGGTCAGACCAAGCTTTCCTGGTTCCTGCTGGCCTCTGATGGTGACTCTGTGGCCGGCACTGGGGTCATCCTCCCCTACACCAGCTCTGGTATGTATGCCCCCGCTTCCCAAAATAATCCACCAATTCCTCTACAGTTTTAGGTGGCCTCCCACTATCTGTCAAGGGACTGTATCTGTATGTTACGTTACATCACTGTTAGCATTCCAGGATATTTTACCTCTCACTACTCACCCTCAATCCACCACTGTTTTAACCACTCAATATACCATGTCAAAATAATAGCAAGAGTATCTAGTAGATATGAAGCCCGTTTCAAACAAACCCCAAAACAAAGAATGCCAGTTGGATTATTGAACAAAACAAATAGTTTTGCCATCCACCAAACTGATTGTATCTGTGTAGAGTAATCTGCACTCTACAAATTTTCCACAGTTACCAGTAGGCCATCTGCATAGACCAATGGTACAAACTCTCAACAGTCTGCTACTACTGCACTGACAATGGACTTCAAGAAAAAACTTTGACTTTTGATTGGCTGGTTTTAATAACGTGTTTTCTCTCTCTCTGCAGACCCAGTCCCTGGAGCTTGTAATCTGGAATTTGACCTGGACATTGACCCAAATATCTATCTCCACTACAACCTTTTCGAGACTACTATCCGCTTTGCACCTGCAAATATTGGATATTCAAGGTAACAACACACTAGAGGGTTTATATATGAGCATCTTGTATGTAACCACTCTTGTATGTAACCAAACAAATGTGAGGCAGGGCACCTCTCTGCATATGTTTTTGTTGGTAGGTTTTAAAGTTAACCCAGGTGAAAAGCCAACAATTAGCCAAAGAAATAGTCCTGTGACTGAAAGACAATAATGAAATCTTATGAGTGCATTCTGTGCAGTCCTACATTTGTGTGGCTTTCGTTGTGGTGGAATCAGAGTAAGACATTTCCTAATGCTAAGGCTCTGGCTAGGAATGTGCTTTAGTAGAGCAAAGAGATTTACCCACAAGTGTTGAGGTACAGTGATTGGAACCCAACCTCTTCAGAATTTTTGGATAGGGAAATCAATGATATTTTCTAATGTAAATAAAGAAAATACTTTGTTGCTATTAATCTGGCTATGGTGCGATAATCTGTGGACCAGGCTATGGGAAGTGCTGGCTCGCATTAAACGGACCGCAGAGCGGAAACACACACACACTTCTGTCAGGGCCAAACGGACCGCAGAGCGGAAACACACACACACTTCTGTCAGGGCCAAGCAGACTGCAGAGCGGAAACACACACACACACTTCTGTCAGGGCCAAGCAGACTGCAGAGCGGAAACACACACACACACTTCTGTCAGGGCCAAGCAGACTGCAGAGCGGAAACACACACACACTTCTGTCAGGGCCAAGCAGACTGCAGAGCGGAAACACACACACACAATCTTCCTGTTAAAATGTTACATTGGCCTGTGGTCTGTAGACTGAACTGTATCTAAATTTACCTGGAACAAAAATAAACTGATATTTTGAAAAGCAAAAGACCAGGGAGGTCTGGGGTGGTCTGTGGCAAAACATTTTTGTTGTTGTTGAATGAGACAAAAGTGACGGGGACACTTGTTTTGCGTAGTCTCTAAATTATAATAATATTTTTAAAGAAAGAGACTTGCATTTTCATATTGCTGTGTTTATTATTATTATTTGTAACAGCCCTTCTGAGCCATCTTATTTAATTGTGAAAAATACATGTTGAAAAATTGTTATAATAAAAATCAACATTTCTGTTTTAAAGCTAGAATCGTTAATAGGTGAAAGTGCCATGTCCGTTTAGGATATTACAACAACAAAGAAGTTACTGTAAACAACCACTGTTTTTCTCATCTGACTTCACTGCACATGCAGTGATAGAACAGCCAAATATGCAGTGATTTTTTTTTTACAACTTTCAGAATCCATTGTGAACTGACCTCTGTTGGCACCTCCTCAGGGGCTCCAATCCACCTGCCTGTGACACTGAAGTGGGTGAAAACACTCGCTGGCGCCTGAGGTACGACATCTACCAGTACTTCCTGCCTGAGAGCGACCTATCAGAGCAGAGCCTCATCACCAGCATCCAGAGTGTGGCCAATGTGCAGACCATGAGAGAGCATGGGAAAAGGGTGAGTTGATAATAGTGTGAATGTAGTGCAAAATGGGCATATATAAAAATACAGATTGGGATTGTAGACTGTAAACTTGCTGGTTGTGGTGTAATGGTATGATGAGCTTTTCTCATTTTTTTTTCTCTCCCGGTAGCTCATGACACTATCATCCAGTGATAAGACAGAGGTAGTGTTTAGCTCCATCCCGGGCCAGGGTGTCATCTACTCTGTCATAGTCAGAGACCCAGTGCTTAACACCTCTTCCTCGTATATCCCTGTCCACACCTACGCCTGCAGCTTCTCCTCCACCCTAGATGGCTGCGACACTCTGGGTAAGTGGGACAACCAGCACTGGGCCAAAGGGGTCTTTTTGCAGGGAAACATCAGTCAATATATATCTATAATGGAGACATTTCCAAAGATATCTGACTATTCCTGTCTGAATTCCCGGGGCCTTATTCAATGAGTCTTGTTGTTGAGTGGAACGAGAGCATAATGTCATTCTACACAGAAGACATTTACTATACTGCAATCGTTCTGGCTGAGACCTTGAGGGCTATTTCCGTGGAAATCTTATGAAATGCACCATGAAGGACATCATGCATTTAAGACCAGGGAAGATCAACACCAGTCCCCTGGGAATATGTTGTCAGCTGATTTCAGCCTCTATTTTGATTAGTAACTGACTTATGAGCCCATATGTCAACTCTCGTCAACAGTAACAAACTGTAATGGAGAAATAAGCATTTTCAGAGCAGGAGAAAGAAGACAAACAGTTGACACAGGGTCTGCTGCTCTTGTTAGACCAACAAGTTAGACCAACTATGGGGAAAGACAGAATGACTAAAGGTTGATGTACTGTCTTTTCTTCTAGGGAAGATATCCACAAGGATCTTCTTCACCATCGCTGGTTTAGCTGGCCTCTTCGTGTGCTTCTTTGGGCACCGCTTCTTCAAATGTGGTGAGTAGGTGGAAACAAGTGTTGACTTACCAAGTTTTCCACTACATCACTGGAAGATAAGTCTGGGAAGTCAAGGGCTTTTCCTCCCTGTAGAACACCAGTAATAAATAGCCGCTCCCAACTAGCTGTATCCCAGTTATTTATAGTTTGTGAAAGTCCAACTCTCATTTAAAGTTCATGCCAGCCAGCTAATTAAAATATGGCCTGGAGGTTAAAGGTCTTGTTGTAAACTGTTGCTCCCACATAATATGAAAAAGTAATATGAAAGAAAAATAATAAATACTCTTCGCTGGTCATGTTTTTAGTTCAGTAGCAGGTTTAATCTGGGTCTATGAAACCAGTCGTAGATGTCATGCTAGAAAATAGTGTTTACTGTGTTGCTCTCCCGTATTAAACTTTCCTCCCTTGTTCCCCTCGCCATCCTCCTCTCTCATAGAGCTATTCTGTATGGGCTTTGGCTTTGCAGCGTTTCTTTTTTTCGTCCTGATCACAAGAACTACAAAACTGGACTATGACAGTAAGTTTAAGTGATTTCAAATGAACATAAGAAGATTGTTGACCTTGTCAGCCAGGTTGATAAGGACATTAATTATGTTGTGTGTTTTTTCTATAGTAAACATTGGCTTCAGTTTATTTGGTCATATGCTTGTTCAGTTCTCTCTGTACTCCCTCTGTAGTTTTTAATTAGTCTCCAAAGCATACAGTATTTTGGAATGAAATTAGCCATACAAACAGGCTTTGTGGCCAGACAAATTGCATTAATCATCACAGGTCTCTCATAAATGTGAATTAGATAGTCATGCCATATGAATGATTTTTCCCCAAAATTATCCTATTTTCATTTGGAAAGCTCCAGTCAGTGCCCCCTGAAAGCATGGAGGTTTTCTGTGATTCAATCAGATCAGCTCAGTTGAAAGAAACTCCTGTTGGTCTCAATAACTGGGAAATGCAATCAGATTAGCCCGTGCTAAATCAGTACAGTTGTTACAGTATGGAGATAAGTGATGGTATGGGACATGTGCCCCACATGCCATCTAAAAGGCAGAGCAAAACATGTCACGTATGCATTTTATGCTTATGTTACAGTTTGTCTATGTTGATTTGGAGAAACCTAGAATGGCTTGCATTGGTGTTCGTGCTCCCCATATGCAAGGTGATATCAGTGTTGGCTTGTATGTGTTAGTCATAGAGGATGGCGGTGAGCGTATGAATTCATAATTACACACTCAAACCCTAATGTGATTTGGTCAGTGGTGGAGCTGATAACTCATCCAGGACGCAATGGGAAACTTCCCCAGTGTACAACACACAGTTCAGTTTGAAACAACACGTTTCTCCATAGAACAAACATCTCACTGTAAAAGCACATGTTCCAGTAATTAAGTTGGCGCACGGGTTCCATCATGCTGAAGAGCACATGGTTTAGTGTAAAGACAATTTAAAGAATGTTAATCTATCTGTAGAGCAGTTGAGTTTAGAATTGATGGAGAAATTCCTGGACTTGCTTTCATTTATTTGGGGTCAGTCTGAGTTGGACCCCCTGCCAGAAGCTCAGGTTATCATTCTTCTATGGCTCTATGAAAAATAAAGATATTTGTCCAACTCCCTCTCCGTCTGACCCTGACAGAAGTGTCTGTGTTTCCTCCCTGCAGTCCGCCTGACCCTGGCAGCAGTGATTGGCGTAGTGGGGGGAGTTATCCTGGTGACGAGCTGGTGGCGCTTCGGCTCAGTTATGTCCTGTGTCGTCGTCGTCGGTCTCATGTTGGGGTTCCTCATCTCCTCCATTGTCTTCTTCACGCCTGTCGGTAAAATAACCCCAAAATACCTACATCAGATGATCATTTATTTGATTTACTAGCTCAAGCAGGATTATGCTCAATCAGATGAATGTTGTATGACACAGAAAGTATTGTAAAAACATTCTCATCACTTCCTCAGGTGACATACAGGTGTTCCGTTCGAATGTGGTGTTCTGGGTGACGTTCAGCTGCATCGTGGTGGTGGTGCCGCTCTTCTTTGTCCGCTGGCCAAGAGAGGTAGATCCCTACCCCTCTGCACTTTCCTTACAGTGGCTGTCCAATTCAACGCCATAGTTCCCTCCCACTTTAAACTCAAGAAGGGCTTAGAACTTTAAAAGATTTGGGAGGACAAATGTGGAAATGGAGCCTCTGGGTAATATTGCTGTGTGGGTGTTATCTGTCTGCAGGGTAACATCACTACGTGTGGTGTAGCTGGAGCCTATGCTGTGGTGCTGGCTGTGAATGCTTACATCTATACCAGCCTATCCTACATCACCCTTAACATTCTCAAACGCTTCCTCAACGACAACTTCAGCAAGGTCTTTACTGATGTGCCTTTCCAGGACATTGGTGAGTAAAATCACTTCAGAGAGTTATTTGTTTTATTTAACCTGCAGGCAAGGCCATATGTTGGGCAACTGATTTTGACCTTTCAACCTAACATATTTTTGTCCTCTTGGTATTCCAGATTTCATCATGATCACAGTGTGGGTGGTTCTGGGTGTGTCTGGTATCGTGCTACAGCTCTACCGGGAACGCACACGGCCCTTCTTCCCCCCCAGCCCTTACCTCATGTGGCTGCAAGAGCGGGAGCGCCGCAAGACCAATGTTCTCGACCCAAGCCACCACACGTCCTCACTCCCTTCCCGTCTCCTCGCCCGTGCCCGACAGCTGACTGGCAGGAGAGAGTCCGCTGGCGAGCGCACACCTCTCCTCCTTTAAACCCACCCACTCAACTTAGACCCATTTTACCCAGCCAGGTAGACAGATTCACCCCACTAGGAGGGTGCTATTGTGCATGGGCTCTCTATCTACAGGGGAAGCACCATTGCGTTTGGAGTCTTTCTATTCCAGATTATGGATGTTTTGATTCCATTGATGATGGTAACAGTCCATTAAGATATTATTTATATGCTCTGGGAGGAACTTTGCCACAAATTGCACACGGAGAATTTTCAAAGCATTCTTTTTGAGAATGATTTGTTTCACTTCCTCAGTCTTGTGGTATTTGGCTGCATTTTCTTAGACGGTACTGAGGAAGCTGTTACCGCTGCCACATAATATTGTGCCAAAATAGTTGGGCACCCTCTCTCCTAGTACATCACAGTGCCTTTAAACAACTAGGGTTACAGCATACCAGTATGGGCAAAATATGTGTTTTAATACCACTGAATAGCACAAGAAAACATTTGGAACCTTAAGATGGAGATGCATCATGCAGCCAGTCATTTTGAGGTGGCTTTGACAGCAACATTTGGTAGGTATTCATTTTGTGTAAAAGTAAGTATACTTTGTTTATCTTAATAACACTCAATGAAATTGGAGGGCATATGTCCCCCCAGTTTTAATGGGTATGACACCACTGTTGGAGTTCTGGGTATGATAAGAGCGTCTGCTAAATGACTTAAATGTAAATGTAAATGTATGCCCATTTAGGCTCCAATGGATGTAAATTGTTTTTAATGTTTTGTCAACATTTTCAAATGCAAACGGTCACTTTTACACCATGTTTTGTAAAACTGTATTTAGAGGCCACTTTTTTTCTTTGCTTTCTACAAATATGAACAATTACATGTTTAAGAAATATGAGAGCTGTTATATTGAAATTTGTTTTGGGGGACCCTTTTTGTGAAACATAGTTGTTGAATCAAACACTATTAGAGGTATGTGTGGGAACTTGCAGCCTAAAATGTATCCTCTCTTGATTTCATGGACATAGCACTCTAAAATCATAAACCACAAGTGGTAGGTTTAGGTGCATCCTGAGCACTGATGTTTATAGGAAATGGTGATATAGCCAAGCCCGTCAGTATTTCCTGAAGTGTTAAGCAGAAGCAGGAAGAGCAAATGACAAGTGCCACAGCCTCGATTTCTCTGTCAGGTGGCCTAACGCTTCATTAAAGTGGGCCTGCTGTTAATGTTCTCTTTTGCCAGCTTTTGTTTGGTAAAGCATTTCCTGTGTTTCCCCCTATTACTTTTTTTAGCAGTGGTGCAAGGGTAGCTGTATTGCTAGATATTGTAAGCACAATGTCCTGCCAGCTGTTCCCATAGACATCCAATCATTTGAGCCAATGACTATCCCTTTAAAAGCATGCCTCTGCAATTTATTGCAGCGGTGGGCCACCGCTAATTGAACCTAGGGGAAACACTGATTTTAAGGGAGTCCAATATGTCTTCTGGGACTTTTCTTTAGGCTTTTTCTCTCTCATTACCCACCCAGTATGTGCTTTGGTATGAAAAGCTGGCTTGAGGCATTAATGATGTGTACAAGAGTTTGCCTGCAGAGTCACATGTCATGGTTTATTAATGCATTCCATGAACAATGTCAGTTTTTCCTCCAAATGTAATATTGAAGCTTGATTAAGTGGATAATTTAAGAGATTATCTTTCCTATTGTGCAAAACAAGGTATCCTCAGATGCAGTGTAATATCCCACCAGTGATTTTGTAAATCCTCGCCATTTGCACACGACAGGATGTTGAATTAAAATGTATTGATCTTATGATTATCACCTGACAGGATTCAGATTGTCAAGGATGAAAGATTGAAATGCAAGTAGAAATGGCCATTTCTACTTTTCTCAGTTTCCAAACCAAAACACACAGGGGTGAGGTCGACATTGTAAAGTTATAGCCATTCTGTTGAAATGCCTCACTAGGAAATGCTTCTATGCACTAAGATTACTGATGAAGCTTTCTTCAAGGTTAAGGTTGCCTTTCAGTATTTTTCACTACAGCTCTTAGGTACTTACCTTGTCATGTTTTAAAATGGGCTGTTTGTCTGTGTTTCTGTTTTGTGAGAAATGATTTGATAATTTGTTTTTTCTAAATCACTTCATTTCTCTGCTCTGTTCCCAAAAATGTGTCATCAGTTACATTGTAATGTATCATGGTGCAACCATTAGGTCCAATTTAGTCTACATACAGTAAGTTGTGCATTCAAACGAGTCCTGTTCACGCATACGGTATTTCCACCACTGGGTTTCAGCTGGAGGGCACTAGCCAAACTTGAACATGTTCCTTTCAAGTGTTTTATTGTCATTCAACAGCAGCACTTTCGCTCATTCACACTTTAAAACCCCACAGACTCATCAGATAGCACAATGCATGCCAACAAAAACTGCATGACAGACTATACCGCTGGAGGATTTTCCCATTTGTCTCAGAGGCTTCCTAATGTATACCTCCATTGTAGTGTGACAGGTGGGCGGCAGTATGACCTGGGGCTTCGTTCATTGTTGAGTGCCCTCTGGGAGTTTGTGTGGCTGTAGGTGATTGGGGGGCATGGGCTGTACAAGGTGGCAGCGGGGGGGCATATATACACACACACACACACCAAGCTAGTGCTGGTGTGGGCCTAACTCTTCCGGAGGCTGATGTCAGCGCTGGTCAACAGGCCAGACAGGGATGTGCTATCCGAGGCCTCCTCTCTCGTCAGAACTAGGAAGGCCTCTCGACTGATCCCTAGCAGCTCACGAAGACCACTGTTCTCCAGCTGCCCCAAAAAAAACATGCATACATTTTTAATAGTATGTTTGAAATAGTAGTACTGTTAATATTCGGTCAATGCTTTTAGTAAACAGTGAGAATACAGACAACCTGTGTGACTCACCTCTAGTTGCTTAATCCTCTCCTCGTCTTCACACAACCTCCCCTCATCCACTTCGATAGCCTTCCTCATCACTGTAGCCATCTCATTGATCTTGTCTATGTGTGCTTGCATTTCCTGCAGAGTCAAAATAGAAACTATATAAATATTTGCTTTGAACTTCCTCAATACAAGAGGAAAGGGTAGCTCCTGAGTATGATGTGACACTAGAAGAAGGTGGGTCACTTACAGTGGTGTGCTGCTCCTTTAATTGGGTGACGATGGCTGGGTCATCCTTCTTACTGGCCATGAGGAGTCTGAATACCTGCTCCCTGTATTTAGTCATGATGAGCTCTATGGCCGACTGGTGTTCCTCCAGAGATGTTCTCAACTCTGCAGGGAGAGAAGACATGGATACACACACTCACACTTCTGTGGATTTATCCAGACAGGGTACTTTTTCAACTGGTAATATCCCTGTATTATGAAACCAATAAACAGAGTAGCTTAATACCAACATGCTTCAAGCAGACCACCATAGTCCCTGTGCCCAAGAACACAAAGGCAACCTGCCTAAATGACTACAGACCCGTGGCACTCACGTCCATAGCCATGAAGTGCTTTGAAAGGCTGGTGATGGCTCACAACACCATTATCCCAGAAACCCTAGACCCACTCCAATTTGCATACCGCCCAAACGGATCTACAGATGAAGCAATCTCTATTGCACTCCACACTGCCCTTTCCCACCTGGACAAAATGAACACCTATGTGAGAATGCTCTTCATTGACTACAGCTCAGCGTTCAACACCATAGTACCCTCAAAGCTCATCACTAAGCTAAGGAACCTGGGACTAAACACATCCCTCTGCAACTGGATCCTGGACTTCCTGACGGGCCACCCCCAGGTGGTGAGGGTAGGTAAAAACACATCTGCCACACTGATCCTCAACACTGGAGCTCCCCAGGGGTGCGTGCTCAGTCTCCTCCTGTACTCCCTGTTCACCCACGACTGCATGGCCAGGCACAACTCCAACACCATCATTAAGTTTGCTGACGACACAACATTGGTAGGCCTGATCACCGACAGCGACGAGACAGCCTATAGGGTGGTCAGAGACCTGGCAGGGTGGTGCCAGAATAACAACCTATCCCTCAAAGTAACCAAGACTAAGGAGATGATTGTGGACTACACGAAAAGGAGCACCGAGCACTTCCCCATTCTCATCGACAGGGCTGTAGTGGAGCAGGTTGAAAGCTTCAAATTCCTTGGTGTCCACATCAACAACAAACTAGATTTGTCCAAACACACCAAGACAGTTGTGAAGAGGGCACGACAAAGCCTATTCCCCCTCAGGAAACTAAAAAGATTTGTCATGGGTCCTCAGATCCTCAAAAGGTTCTACAGCTGCAACATCGAGAGCATCCTGACCGATTGCATCACTGCCTGGTACGGCAATTGCTCGCCCTCCGACCGCAAGGCACTTCAAAGAGTGGTGCGTATGGCCCATTATATCAATGGGGCAAAGCTGCCTGCCACCCAGGACCTCTACACCAGGCAGTGTCAGAGGAAGGCCCTAAAAATGGTCAAAGACCCCAGTCATATACTGTTCTCTCTACTACCGTATGGCAAGTGGTACCGGAGTGCCAAGTCTAGGACAAAAAGGCTTCTCGACAGTTCTTACCCCCAAGCCATAATACTCCTGAACAGGTAACCAAATGGTTACCCGGACTATTTGCATTGTGTGCCCCCCCACCCCTCTATTACACTGCTACTATTCTCTGTTTATCTTATATGCATAGTCACTAACTATACATTAATATACATACTACCTCAATTGGCCCGACCAACCAGTGCTCCTGCACATTGGTTAACCGGGCTATCTGCATTGTGTCCCACCACCCGCCAACCCCTCTTTTTACGCTACTGCTACTCTCTGTTCATCATATATGCATAGTCACTTTAAACATACCCACATGTACATACTACCTCAAGACTGACTAACAGGTGTCTGTATATAGCCTTGCTACTGTTAATTTCAAATGTCTTTTTTACTGTTGTTTTATTTCTTTACTTACACACACACATACTTTTTTTCTCTCCGCACTATTGGTTAGAGCCTGAAAGTAAGCATTTCACTGTAAGGTGTTGTATTCGGTGCACGTGATAAATAAACTTTGATTTGAATTTGTTTTTCAGCTTATCGCACTCTCTCACACACACACTGCGCTACCTTTGTTTTCCTGCTGTAGGTCACGGATCTGCCGGTTTTCCTGCTGGATGCCCATAACAAGGCTGGAACGGGGCCGATGTCGGGCCACCTGGTTCAGCGACTCAATCTCCTCCTGATACTGCAAATAGATACATAGAACTCCAGTCAACTCAGCTCATAGAACAAAGGTTGGTTAAAGGCAAGTGTGTACCCTTTCCAACACCAATTAAAAGAGCTGCACCAACAGTGACATTGGCATTACCTGTTTCATGGCCTCCACCCTCTTGTTAAGCGACGTTGTCTGTTCGATAAGTACCTCCGCTGCATTGTCATGGTTGCGGAGTCTTTCCACCAGCGACTTGGCGTCTGACAATACATTTTCTAATGAACACGTCATCCCTGTTTGAAAAGGTACACTGGAAGGAAAATAAATAAGGTTAAGATGTCACTCCAAAGCCTCACCAAACATGAATACATCATTACATGTCTCCCCCTTCTCCCTAGAATGTGCACCTGCTCACTGCCGCGACGCATATAAGGCCCTGCCCCGCCCTCCTTTCGGAAAAGCTGACCACGACTCCATTTTGTTGATCGCTGCCTACAGACAGAAACTAAAACAAGAAGCTCCCACGCTGAGGTCTGTCCAACGCTGGTCCGACCAAGCTGACTCCACACTCCAAGACTGCTTCCATCACGTGGACTGAGATATGTTTCGTATTGCGTCAGATAACAACATTGACGAATACGCTGATTCGGTGTGCGAGTTCATGAGAACGTGTGTTGAAGATGTCGTTCCCATAGCAACGATTAAAACATTCCCTAACCAGAAACCGTGGATTGATGGCAGCATTCGCGTGAAACTGAAAGTGCGAACCACTGCTTTTAATCAGGGCAAGGTGACTGGTAACATGACCGAATACAAACAGTGCAGCTATTCCCTCCGCAAGGCTATCAAACAAGCTAAGCATCAGTAGAGACAAAGTAGAATCTCAATTCAACGGCTCAGACACAAGATCTATGTGGCAGGGTCTACAGTCAATCACGGACTACAAGAAGAAAACCAGCCCAGTCACGGACCAGGATGTCTTGCTCCCAGGCATACTAAATAACTTTTTTGCCCGCTTTGAGGACAATACAGTGCCACTGACACGGCCTGCAACAAAAACATGCGGACTCTCCTTCACTGCAGCAGAGGTGAGTAAGACATTTAAACGTGTTAACCCTCGCAAGGCTGCAGGCCCAGACGGCATCCCCAGCCGCGCCCTCAGAGCATGCGCAGACCAGCTGGCCGGTGCGTTTACGGACATATTCAATCAATCCCTATACCAGTCTGCTGTTCCCACATGCTTCAAGAGGGCCACCATTGTTCCTGTTCCCAAGAAAGCTAAGGTTGAAGAAATTCGGCTTGTCACCAAAAGCACTCACAAACTTCTACAGATGCACAATCGAGAGCATCCTGGCGGGCTGTATCACCGCCTGGTACGGCAACTGCTCCGCCCACAACCGTAAAGCTCTCCAGAGGGTAGTGAGGTCTGCACAACGCATCGCCGGGGGCAAACTACCTGCCCTCCAGGACACCTACACCACCCGATGTTACAGGAAGGCCATAAAGATCATCAAGGACAACAACCACCCGAGCCACTGCCTGTTCACCCCGCTATCATCCAGAAGGCGAGGTCAGTACATGTGCATCAAAGCTGGGACCGAGAGACTGAAAAACAGCTTCTATCTCAAGGCCATCAGACTGTTAAACAGCCACCACTAACATTGAGTGGCTGCTGCCAACACACTGACACTGACTCAACTCCAGCCACTTTAATAATGGGAATTGATGGGAAATGATGTAAAATATATCACTAGCCACTTTAAACAATGCTACCTAATATAATGTTACATACCCTACATTATTCAGCTCCTTATGCATACGTATATACTGTACTCTATATCATCTACTGCATCCTTACGTAATACATGTATCACTAGCCACTTTAACTATGCCACTTTGTTTACATATTCATCTCATATGTATATACTGTACTCAATACCATCTACTGTATCTTGCCTATGCTGCTCTGTACCATCACTCATTCATATATCTTTATGTACATATTCTTTATTCCCTTACACTGTGTATAAGACAGTTTTGGAATTGTTAGTTAGATTACTTGGTTATTACTGCATTGTCGGAACTAGAAGTACAAGCATTTCGCTACACTCGCATTAACATCTGCTAACCATGTGTATGTGACAAATAAAACTTGATTTGATTTGAAGGATTTGAAAGCATTGAATTGGTATAAGAATGTGCTAGACTAGAGGGAGATCCAACCATATTTATCAAATCAGTCCTAAAGTAACTTAAGAGGAAGACTTAAGATCTAAGGCAAAGTTACTCATCATGCAAGGCTACATCTTGGCATCCATTACATAAATACCTGACTCAGATCTTGGCACATAGGTCCTGAGCTTGTCAAAATGCATGGACTAAAATTCTGACAGTCACCATATCCAAACAATACTAAACATCATGAGCTGATCCCTCATTCATGTACCTTTACTGCCTAAGTAGCTAGCTAACTCGTATCTCCCGGTCAGCGGGGGCGTATTCATTACGTAAACCGTTACCCTTTAAGAACCAAACAAAGAAAAACGAGAGTTTCTACTGGACAAGTTAAGGTAGGTCCTTCCCCGTTTGCTTCCGTTTAGGAAACGTTTTACAATAGAATCGGCGTAATGAATACGCCCCTGGTACAGCTAACCTTCAGAGTTTGTCTCTGACCAGTGGACATCAGAAGGATGTTTGTACAATATTCTTACAGAGTACTTTAGCTAGCTGATAACCTACCTTTCCTTCCAAGCACGCTTAATCGGAATGGTGTAGTTGGGCAGTTGTCGGTCAGATAGTAGCTAGCTGTCGTTCCAGCTAGCGGATCAACAAGGTTAGCTATTTAAATGCTACGGAAATCAGGTGAATCGGTCACTGAAAACACAAGCAAACAAAAGCTGAAAGAGTCTAATGTTGGCATTGTATTTAATTGTAATTTGATATACTTAGCTGTCATAAGAAAAGTGAAATTACACATAAAACAAACCAATACTCGTAGATTTACCTTAGCGATAAACTCCTTAGCCAAGCGATACACTTCCTGTTGTTACTGCTGCAGTCTGGGAAATGTATGGGCACGTTCTTCAGATCAGAAGCGCTGCGCAACAGTCAAACTGGATAGCATCGCCTCCTATATTCCAGTTAGAATAAGTGGGTCTATCAGACACTTTTCCCCATTCGGATACTGATTTCATTATATACATTATATAGTTAAATAAAGGTTACATTAAACAAATGTATAATGATGAAATACAAGTATATATACATATCTCTTTGGATTTCCGGACAGACAAGACGTTTCTTAGCGGGTTGTTGCCATCCGCAGGTTGGAGTAAACAACGAACAGTGAAAGAAAATCAAAGAAAATAAAACTGGGAAAGGAGATCAGATATGTTGTGTGTATATATATAACAGTTGTGTACTCCAACCTGCGGATGGCAACAACCCGCTAAGAAACGTCTTGTCTGTCCGGAAATCCAAGGAGAGGGAGAAACAACAAAGATGGCGGACAGGCTAACGCAACTTCAAGATGCAGTCAATTCTGTATGATTCATTTTTCATGTAGCTATTAGTACACCCCGCCATTTTTGTCATGCTCAGCAAATTGTCATGTCACGTTTAGACTGACTGATTTAGTATTTGGAAGCGGACTAGGCTGAATAATGACAGCTAGCTAGTTGGCTAAGTTCTCTTTTATTGGTTCTCGGTTACAAGGTTTGCTGATTTAACTTTAGCGACCTAACAAATAATCGCGTTATTTAATGTCTTATGATTGTGTTAAATCAATATTCTCTCGTGACAATATGTTCATGACATGTGTTTTTGATGTCATTCAGCTTGCTGATCAGTTTTGCAACGCAATCGGGGTGCTGCAGCAGTGTGCGCCGCCAGCTTCGTTCAGCAACATACAGACAGCAATCAACAAGGATCAGCCATCGAACCCCACTGAGGGTAAGGATCTGTCAGATATTAGATCCAAGTGGGATACCACCGTTTGCTACAATTGACATGTTATTTGTCACATGCGCCGAATACAACAGGTGTAGACCTTACAGTGAAATACTAACAAGCCCTTAACCAACAATGCACTGGTGTCAGAAGTGGGTTGTACTCCACAGAAATGGAATCCTTGATTCTATTTCTCTGATGTACTCTCCTGCGATGCTGTTTGGAGGTAAGGACAGACAGAGGGCACTTGAAAGAAAGTTTAAGTGCTTCCAGTTCTGAGGGGTTTGTAACAGGAACCTAGCCAATGTAAGTCTGTTACAACCTTCCCCAAGTTGGAGTAGTGGTCAATGTGTTTGCCTTGGGACAGGGTGACCCAATTTCAAGACACACCCTTGCCATTCACTTACATTGTTAGCCACTAGCAATGTGAGTAATTTGACACTTTGCTGATACAAATTTAATCTCATGTTGCACAAATATATTACAATTTGTCAGAAATCATGACATTGACCGGACAGCGCTATTTGGATATGAAAAGTTTACGGATTACACCTTTTAATTTGAAATGGGGTTGTTTTTTCTTTCCCTAGAGTATGCCCAACTATTTGCTGCACTGATTGCCCGGACAGCTAAGGATGTGGACGTGCTGATTGACTCACTGCCTAGTGAGGAGTCCACGGCAGCTCTACAGGTATGGAGGTTGAATTTACTCAACGGGAGTGGAAAACAACCAACTGGAGTGCCATTTCCATGTTGAAAATTATTGTAGTACATTCTTTCAAGTGAAAGCGAAAGTTCACTTCTAATTCTTTATTGCTATACTCTTACTTTGGAAATAGCGTGTGGGGCCTGGGGAGGATTGGCTGGAATCTGTAACTACTTCGGTTGCAATCCAAGTCAGACTTGTAAGTGGCTATCATTAGCATTGGTTACCATTGGAGGTCGACCGATTTAATTGGAATGGCCGATTTAATTAGGGACGATTTCAAGTCTACATAACAATCGGAAATCGGTATTTTGGACACCGATTTGGACATTTTTTTTTTTTTACACCTTTATTTATCCTTTATTTAACTAGGCAAGTTAGTTAAGAACACATTCTTATTTTCAATGAGGGCCTAGGAACGGTGGGTTAACTGCCTTGTTCATGGGCAGAATGACAGATTTTTACCTCGTCAGCTTGGGGGATTCAATCTTGCAACCTTACAGTTAATTAGTCCAACGCTCTAACCACCTGATTACATTGCACTCCACGAGGAGACTGCCTGTAATGCGAATGCAGTAAGAAGCCAGGGTAAGTTGCTAGATAGCATTAAACTTATCTTATAAGTTGGGGGGGGGGGTTTGGGGGTCCTCCAATAATCGGTATCGGCTTTGAAAAATCATAATCGGTCGACCTCTAGTTACCATAGCCCTGCCCCGGACATGCAAACAAATAGCTTTGGTAAATAACATTATAAGAAGTGTAGGTGGGAATATTGACTCTCCACTCTCACTTTGTCACACATTACTTCAATGAGTTCATGCTCAAATAACTACAATTTCTATGCATTTTGTATGGAGATTTGATCAACTTTCTTTGCTTCCTCTTTTTCCCCTCACCCCCTCTCTCACCTTTCTTATCTTACTCCCTGCCCCTCTCCCTAGGCGGCCAGTCTGCGGCAGTTGGAGGAGGAGAATCATGATGCAGCGGCACGTCTTGAAGAGGTGGTATACCGAGGGGACTTGCTACTGGAGAAGATCCAAAGCGCCCTGGCTGATATTGCTCAGTCACAACTTCGTACTCGCAGTGGAGGGCCCAACCAGACCACACCGCCTGAATCATGACCCCACACAACATGGAGCAAAGACATTCTCACATCACATCACTTTCTCACATACACACACCAGAGGGTGCAAATGTGTGCAGGAAATCAAATAAAGAGCCCACCTGAACAGCTGACCTCTCAAGGAGGTGAATCTATGGAAAATACTTTTTGCAATATGTGATGGGACATTGGGAAGTTGGTGCTTGGGGAATTCAGTGAGACCATGAACCCACATGTTCCTTTACACAAGGACATTGAGTTCTGCCAGAAAGGAACTGTTTACTCTGTCCTTTTCTTAGCACACTCTATTTTGGATTAAACAGCACTGCTCCGGCATCAACATCTGCTGTCATTTTCTTAACCCTGGTTATTTTGAGGTTGCTAGTTCAGGGTCTGCTGACTGCTATTGGTAGACATTTTTGTACATACTGAAAGAAACTGGTAAAAATAACTATCCTAAATTGATAGAAGCCCATTTTACATGCTGCATGCCAGATAATAATAACGCTTTACATGCAAGCCCAGTTGTGTTTTAGAAAGTCATGTTTTGTATTTTATACCAATGTTTTTATTAACTGTTTATTTCAAGGCATAAATGGCATTTTAAAATGTATGTGGAATGTTAGTGCTGCACATTTTGATATGCAACTCAGACAAACCTTGGCCCCACAGAAAGATGGGTTTCAGAATGCCCCTATTTTATTAAGTCTTATATACTGAGTGGATTCGATTAAGCAGGCCGGGTTCACCCGGGCTATGACCCATCACGTGACTGGGCTAACTCAGTGAGGGAGGCGCACCCTGCTCAAATCGAATGGTAATCTGCGCAGCTCGGTGATATTGTCAATATTGTGCATCATTCAGAAACATGCTATTTTCCATAAAATATATGTTTGAATTTAACTCGTTTTCATTGGGACGGCAGATAAACCCTTACAATCAAAAGCAATATCTCTGCATGTGAAAAGACAATCCTACTCATTACTACACATGCTCAACCTACATCACTTTTGTTTTGAGCAGATTTGGGGTACCTGGCTCACCACTGGGAGGCAGTTTAAAAACGAATGCAAACAACGCTAACCCGATTCACCCGGCAAATAATTAAACTCCTTCACTAGCTGGGAAACCGGCCTTCAACGCTTAATAGACGTGAGAAGTATTCCCGAGGCTGCCTACATTGCAGTCCTGTCAGATCATTAAATAATTTCCTGTATTACACTGTATTTTCAATTACTACAATCTAGGCGGCTTGGAAAGGCATATTACTTTCCTCTGATTGGTAGATAGCCAGGTTACGTCCCCAAATATTTCCACGAGCGATTGGTTAAAATAAACATCCCTTTAATTTTCTCTTCTTCTATTGGCAAATCTAGGTGTCATTCATGTAGTATGTACTTATGTGGAGTGAGAGCATTATGTATTTAATGCATCAATTCCCGGAGTAACGTTAATTGGGTATTTTACTATTTATAGGGTGGGTTCGAGGTCGAAGATGGATGAAAGGAGACGAGCAACGCTTACCAAAACCTTGTACTGATAGTCTTGTTAAATATCAGAAATAGTTGTCATTGACTAAAGTCTTATTTGCTCCATACACCGTCCGTGTTTGTAATGTGTGAAGCTAGTTCACGCTAGATAGCTATACCGAACGTCGAGTCTTTCCCCTCATCCCGTAGCCAAATTTCCGGACCTAAATTCTGTCATATTGGAGCAGGGCTGGGCAGCTAGCCTAGCCATCAATTGAATCTGGAGCAGAATACAGAGGTAGGTAAAAACTATTATTAAACCCACGTCTGTCTGTCTCTGTCTGTCTGGTGGTGGGGCTTTTCGGTATAGTTTTGACATTATGGTCAACGTCGATCAGCAACTATGAAGAGTGATCGCATTCAATACAGTTATCTTATTTTTGGCAGACGTTGCATGTATACCTGTGGTTTTGTCATGTTTACGTCTGTTTGTTACGCACCCCAATGCACAAATCATGGCAATGACGTATTCATCACCTGCTCGTACTGTCCTTATTATAAACATTGGCGCCACATAAGCAGCGTCTTCATTCATGGGCATCTTCTTATAGACATTGAGTCATTGTAAGGACGTGTTATTTCATTAAATTCCATTCAAATTTTGCGTCTAAGTCCAATCATTTTCAATTTTGGATCTAGCTAGGTATGAAATTCAATAGTTAAAAATGCTAAAATAACAGTGGGCCCTTCGAAACACTGGTTTTAAATCAAACATCACAATTCACAAGCTTTGGTAAGGCCATCAGCAATAGCCCTATTTCAATTATGCCTGAGTAGTGATGAGATACAGAATGTGTGAAATCCACATAACAAAGGACATCACTACTAGCTTAAATCTCAGGAAAATGCAATATGTTGTTGCTAAATTGACATACCTAATAGTGTAATTAAAGATGGCCTTTGCATAGGTGAAGCAGAATAAATTTCAAGGTTGAAGTTTTAGGTAACCGGAGCAGGAGCCTGGTGCACAACTCATGAAAACTGGCATAAGGAAATTGTTGTGATTCATTGGCCTGGTACATGAGCTCAACCAGTTCCCCCAAGACATTCTTCCTCGCTGCCTATTGAGATGTAGCTAAGGGCATGTAGCTTGGTGTTCCTTTTGGCTGTGTGTATGTGTCCCAGACAGTCCCCCTCCCTCTGGCATCATGACTGGGTCTTTTCATGCTGAAGGGGAGTTGCTTCCTGTCCGGTGCTGACTCGCAGGGTGGAGACCACTAGGTTTCTTGGTTGCATGTTTGTTAACATTCTACCCCCACCCACTGCACACAATGGCCCCTCTCTGCACCTGTCTTTCAAGAAAGAGTGAACTTGCATCAAATCAATGTTTTTTTTGGTCATGTACACTGTTTTGCAGATGTTATAGCGGGTGTAGCAAAATGCTTATGTTACTAGCTCCTAGAAATACAATAAAATGTCAAGCAAGAACACAACTAATACAAGATTTAATCAAGAAATATCCGATTAACCTAACAACCCGAATAGCACTAACAGTCATCCAAATGCAATCTATACCCATCTACATTGGATGAATTTACATAAGATATGCTAAGAATAGTACAGCAGTAACATTAGATGTTTTAGAGTGGGCATCACTGGTCTGGATTACACAAAGACCAGTTTAAACAGGCTCCTTACTGCTTGTAAGAGACAGTAGCAATACAATGTCTCTCAGATATTACTCAACTGGAACTAAACTCTATTGAATGTACAGTAGGCTTATGTTGAATATCAGTACATGTGTATTGGACCTCAGTCAGTGTCATTGTTTCCCTTTGCCCTATAGGATAGTATGGCCATGACGGGAGGGACTGCAGCTGCCCTTCCCATGAGCAACCACACCCGGGAGAGGGTGACCGTGGCCAAGCTGACAGTGGAGAACTTCTACAGCACTCTGCTGACACAACACGAGGAGCGAGAGATGAGGTGCGTGGCTCCTATAGGCCACCCATGCATGTGACAGCTAGGTGTTCTGAATATTTGCATTTGGCAATGTTTTAGGCTACATTTTTAAGAGGACTCAAATAGTAGGTTGTTATGTTGAGAAAGAGAGACTTTGTTCTTTATAAAATGGCTGGGGATTATTCCAACCTGAGCATCCTCACATTCGTGAGTTAGTGTCACAATCACAACTGTTTAGCCAGACTGTTTCTGAGTAACTAGACTGGGGTCGACTGGTTTCAGATTAACTAGACTGGGGCGGACTTTCAGAATACCTGCATGTTCCCCTCTGTTTTTCCAGGCAGAAGAAGCTGGAGAAAGTCATGGATGACGAAGGCTTGATCGATGAAGAGGTAAACCTCCACTCGTGTGGAATGGTGGCTTTAATTCCAATAATGGATTGGAATCCATGTCGTGGGTAGCACTTTCTTTGCATGTTTGTCACATCTACTATTTTAGAGGAAACCATATGGAACTGATTATTGGTGTCTCTGTTCCTATGTTTCTCAACAGAAGGTAATGCGACGCTCCCAGCACGCCAGGAAGGAAACAGAGTTCCTGCGGCTGAAGAGGACCCGGCTGGGCCTGGATGACTTTGAGTCACTAAAGGTCATTGGCCGAGGTGCCTTTGGAGAGGTGTGTTATGATGTATAGCTCTCTCTCTCTAGTTTATTTTCTTTATATGGACCTTTGCGTGTATGCTGGTATTGATTGTGGATTAATATGATCTTTACTGAAGTTTAAGGTTTGCAATGCATGGTTTGGTCTGACCACTCATTTATAAAGCAGTTGGCAACTAATTACACTTAATCCTCTCAAATGTGGCATACTCATGTGTGACTCCTAAGTTTGTCCTCAGGTCCGCTTGGTGCAGAAAAAAGACACCGGGCACATATATGCCATGAAGATCTTGAGGAAAGCTGACATGTTAGAGAAGGAGCAGGTGGCTCATATTCGGGCAGAGAGGGACATCTTGGTGGAGGCGGACGGGGCCTGGGTGGTTAAGATGTTCTACAGTTTCCAGGATAAGAGGAACCTCTACCTCATCATGGAGTTTCTACCTGGAGGTGGGTCTCTTGCTGGCCACAGTCTGACTCCACAAATGACATCAAACCATTTTTAAAATTAGATATAATTACAGGTAATAAATATAGTGACATTACACAGTGTACATAGAGACCATCTAGAGCAGGGATCTTTAACCTTTCCCATCATGTTAGTAAAAAACTATTTTCACATCTTATCAGGTGAATGATGTCAAGGAGAAGCAATCATTTAATAGATTTGTTAGATAGTTTTCCATTATTTTAACCTCTCCACATTGTAATTGAAAGAGTGAGGTGTGAACTCTAACCTGGCCAAAAAATGTATGTCCAAGTTTAAGTCTACCAGCAGCTCCGTTGAGTGTAATTAACAACGAGTGTAATTAACAAACATGAGTGTAATTTGGTCTGACCAATCCTGGTTCTTGTTGTGTCATGCTGAGGGCAGCATCTGGTTTTGGCTTAAGCAGCATGAGTCCATGGACCCATCCTGTCTGGTGTCTATGGTACAGGCTGGTGGTAATGGTGTGGGGAATGTTTTCCTGGCACACGTTAGGTCCCTTGATACCAATTTTGCAACATTTGACTGCCACTACTTGTACTATCCATGCCCCGACGAATTCCGTCTGTTCTTGAGTCAAAGGGGTGGGTGTACCTAGATGGGCGTACCTAAGAAACTGGCCACTGAGTGTATATTGTTTAATTTAATTGGTAATCTGTTACACAGGGGGTTAGTGGCATAGTGTCATTAATATCAATTAAATGTGCAGGTGACATGATGACCCTGCTGATGAAAAAGGACACCCTTTCTGAAGAGGCTACCCAGTTCTACATAGCTGAGACCGTCCTGGCCATCGACTCTATCCACCAGCTGGGCTTCATCCACAGAGACATCAAACCTGATAACCTGCTTCTGGACTCCAGGGTGAGACACTGGCCTGGTCCAGGCCTACCCCTGTACACAAACAGACACATGCTCAGAGAAGCATTCACTTACAGATGGCCAATTAATGTTTATAATAACCATTTTGTATTGAAGGTGTGATCGGAGAGTCTTTTATTTTTCTATTCTGCAGGGCCATGTAAAGCTGTCTGATTTTGGTCTGTGTACGGGACTGAAGAAAGCCCACCGTACAGAGTTCTACAGGAACCTCACACACAACCCTCCCAGTGACTTCTGTGAGTCACTCTTTACAACTTGTGAATCATTCACTTTTATTTTCACTCAGACAAAATATAATTTGTTTATTCAGTGGTTTTTATGGTAGAACACTGCCATGTCTTTGAACTTGCAATATTCCACAGCCTTCCAAAACATGAACTCAAAGAGAAAAGCAGAGACGTGGAAGAAGAATCGGAGGCAACTGGTAAGAGTTTGTGCATGTGGAGGCTATATATTTTACCGCCCGTTATATCTTTGGTACCGCCCTTCTCATTGGTCCTTTGAGCAGGATCCCTCTCAGGGATCTCATTAGTGGTTTTTGTTAAGTATCCTCTGAGCACCACAGACCATGGGCTGTGAAACAAGCACACTCAGTACTGTAGCCTTTGAGTTGGTTTTACTTATTAGTGTCTCCCCATCTGTTTGTTTAACCAACAGGCCTACTCCACAGTGGGAACACCGGACTACATTGCCCCAGAGGTGTTCCTGCAGACGGGATACAACAAGCTCTGTGACTGGTGGTCTCTGGGGGTCATCATGTATGAGATGCTGATAGGTATGTCTATGTAACCGAGTCGATTACAACATGCCCAAGTCCGTGTTTCATTATGAACTCAAAGATAGCCAGCTAACTTTCTGAAATAACATCCTAACTCATTGTTCCTACTTTGTAACATACTGACATTCTCCCCTGGTGTGTGTCTCAGGGTATCCCCCGTTCTGTTCTGAAACACCCCAGGAGACATATAGGAAGGTGATGAATTGGAAGGAGACCTTGGTCTTCCCCCCCGAAGTGCCCATCTCAGAGCGGGCCAAGGACTTGATTCTCAGGTTTGTGGTCATATGATACCTTATAGGATATCCATTGGTGTGTATTTGTATCAGAGTGTATTGTCCTCTTAGGAAAAAAAATATTACTGTAATTGCTGGACTATTAAGCGCACCTGAATATAAACCGCACCCACTGAATTATTTAAAAAATATGTATTTTGTACATAAATACGCCGCACATGTCTATAAGCCGCAGGTGCCTACCGGTACATTGAAACAAATGAACTTTACACAGCCTTTAAACGAAACATGGCTTGTAACAAAAATAAATAGGCTTTAACGAAACACGGCTTGTAACAAAAATAAATAGGCTTTAACGAAACACGGCTTGTAACAAAAATAAATAGGCTTTAACGAAACACAGCTTGTAACAAAAATTTAAACGGTAGCCTACCAAGCCTCCTCTGCACTGAAACCACTGAAGTCATCTCCTTCGGTGTCGGAGTTGAATAGCCTCAGAATTGCTTCATCCGATGTTGGATCGTTTTCATTGTCGCTCTCGTCACTTTCATCCGGAGGCAAATACCCTGCTGAGCTCATGCTGCCCCTTCAACACGCAGCAGTCCAGCCTTTCGAAACCCGTTGATGATAGTGGATTTTTTGACAATGCTCCACGTTGTCAGAACCCACTGGCAGACTTGACCATAAGATGCTCTTCGCCTGCGGCCCGTTTTAGTGAAGGATTTCTCCCCACTTGTCATCCAAGCCTCCCACTGAACACTGAGTGCCACCTTAAATACACGATTTACACTGATGTCGAGTGGCTGAAAATACTTTGGGCCATCTGCTTTTCTTCCCTCGGAAAGCTTTTGTTGTCTTTTTGCACTGAGTCAGTTCCTCACGCTGCTGTTTACAACGTCTTATAATCGACTCATTAAGGCCAAGCTCCCATGCAGCAGCTCTATTTCTTTTTCCAACAGCCAGATCGATCGCCTTCAACTTGAAAGCTGCATCATATGCATTTCTCCGTCTCTTTGCCATGATGAGGGTGACAAAATTACTACCATAATCAGAATGATGGGAAGTTTGAGCGCGCTCGATTTACGTCACAATATGTGACGGTGCTCTGTTTTTTGGGCGGCGGCATGGATCTTGCAAAAGCGGGAAAAATCCATAAATTAGCAAATTGTATAAACCGCGAGGTTCAAAGTGTGGGAATGAAGTAGCGGCTTATAGTCCAGCAATTACGGTATAACACTTTGCTGGTATAATTCTTTAGTACTTGTTATAAACATGTATGAACCTTTTTGAGTCTTATGTTATGCCTATGTCTCCCAATTTAGAAAATGTGAAACTAACTCAAAATAGTTGTTACTCAGTCATGATCATTAACAAGACATAAGATGGTCATACATGGTAATGCCATGTCTTAAAATGCATTATAACTGGATCGTAAGTCATATCTGCAGGCTGAGTTACCAAAATGATCACATAAGAATTATTCCATTCACATCCACAAAAACATGCAGTATCAAACTGCATTGAAGTAGACGTTTTATTTTTAGCGCAATGGATTTCCCCTTGTCAAACAAAGGCTTTGATGCTCCAACATGAATCCATTTCAGGTACTGTAATGACGCTGAGAACCGTGTTGGTGCTGTGAGCATTGAGGAGATGAAGAGTCACGCCTTCTTTGAGCCTGTGGACTGGGAACACATCAGGTATGTGTTTTGTTCTTCAGGACTTTCATGTGTGATGGCAATATCGTAAAGGAGGTATAACCTGCAGTCACATAGCCTTCATTGGGTTGTCTTTGAGTTTCAGCAAAATGCATTTGGAAAAGTTTTAAATAGACCAACGGCTCACATTTGCCTTCCTTCCATAGGGAAAGACCAGCCGCCATCTCCATTGAGATCAAGAGCATTGATGACACATCGAACTTTGATGAGTTCCCAGAATCGGACATCCTTCAGCCAGGTAATAATCACTCGAAATTATAAAAATGTAAACTATTAAAAGCAGAAGAAACATTTGTGCTGTAGTGCAGGTTTGCTTTGGTGTACAGGAATCTTTTCAGTCATCTCTGGCGCAACTCCAATTTTGATTAAATAGGACCCATAGTCCTGTTATTCACACATTCCTACAGTTCTGAGGTCTAGATTAATTTCATATTCAGTGTTGCCCTCTAGTGTCAAGGAGACAATAACACTGGTATTAACCTTAATACACTGTTGTATATAATTTACAATCTTGTTTCAGTTTCCAACGTGACAGAACCAGACAAATCGAAGGACTGGGTGTTCCTGAACTACACCTACAAGAGGTTTGAGGGGCTGACTCAGCGAGGCACCATCCCCTCATACATGAAGGCAGGGAAGGCCTGAGATGAGGGAAAATGGGAGAGACAATGTGGACACAGGGTTGAGCGGTAAAACCCCTGCTGTGCTGAAAGTGCAGGATCAAGAATGATGAGGTTCTTGGTTTCATGCTTCACTGGGGTTTTCCTGTTTGGTCACAGATCCATTGGGGCACCAATGGCAAGAGGAACAGGGATATAAATAATGCATGTATCGTCTTAGGCCTTGCTTGGGCTGTTAATGGGGAAGTTTGTTTTACAACTTAATGTTCGATGGTCACTCAACCTGAGAACTGAACTTCACCTTTTGAAATGACTACTACTAGGTAACTAAATCAATGGGCATGTTCCTCTGCCCAGGCGTTGCTGAAGTGTGCCAGATCTTACAACACTTGGATAGGTATTTTACCTATTGGCTAACCACATGTTATAGCAATCTGGTGCCCGACAGCGTAGTCGATGACGAGATATGCAACGTTTGAGCAGGGGATCGCGACCATTATATCTGCATGTTTACACACTGATTTGCAGGGTCTAAAACACTGTAGAAGGACCGCCCCACACACAGGGTATTCGTTGAGGGTTATCCTAGTGTCCTCACATGCCTGACGAAAAATGCATATAGTTAAATATAAAGTAAACGTTGTCTAAACTTGTAGGTATAAAAAGTTCTAACGTTTCAAGTCTTTTATGGGTGCCATGTTAGCCAAAAAGTTTCCTTCTAGTTACAATGTAATCCTTCCGTCATGGAACGTTTCGCTGCTAACATGGTGTATGGTGAGCCATCAATACATGGATTAATCCCAGAGCCATAGATGCATTGTGGTGTCTATTTAATGCCTTGATAATCTGGAATTAATATCTCTAAATGATTTAATGGTGTCAAAGATGCATAGAAAAGTGTCTACTTCTAGTGGTTGAAGTAAGAAATGGTAATGTAGAATCAGATTTGTTTTTTCAAGTTAGAGGACGAGTCATGGATGTCAAGGACAATTCAAGGCTACTAATATTTAAAGGTAGCAATATGATGCAGAAAGATGGCATATTGGGTCAATTTCCACAACTAAGAGTGTTGAAGCGTGATACTCAACTTCTCTGCTTTTTTGGTCTCGTGGCTACCAGGCTGTATACAGTATGAAGCGCAGATGCTGTGTGTGTGTGACTGCAGGAGAGCAATGTCTTGCATCTCGCTCATGTAAATATCTGCAGTGCTGCTCGTGGCAATGTCATTTCGCTTAGTCTAATTTTACAGTAATTACATTTCTGTTCAAATTTATTGACAAAGATGGCGCCTTATTTATTTTTAAGAACATCGGAAATCATGTTTGATCTTCACATCGCTCCCCAAAATGCATCCATTTAAGTTAGGAACTACATTTAATTAAATGTACCTTTTTATAGTCACCCTTTAGTGAACACACGCTGTGTGTGATGTCATAAATATAGATATTCAAATTTAGGAGTCAAATATTTCAGTGACTCTGATTTAGTTGTGCAGAGGTGGTCAGCACAACTTGCATATCCAATAAACTAAATTCATGTCATGTTGCCCTGGCTATCTGGCACAGGTCAAAGTTCAAATGCTATGTGATCTGGAGCAGGTGTAAATTCAATGGATCAAATTATTTATTTTGACTGAACAAATTGATAAATCCCCAAATGTTTGCAGTAGTAAACACACCACAAGTTGGGGTGCATCGTGTGTTAATGACGAATGACAGTGTTGATGACTAAAACAAAATACCTAAAAATATAGCAATGCAGAAAGATACCCATAGACTTCCAGTTATTGCGCTAACGCTAGTTAGCATTAACTTGCGAAACTACCTCTAAGTACCGTCATACTGGACACAGACCTAAAAGGGTAACCAGGACTTCATCTGACTGGGGAAATAGATAAAGGGCCTCATTTCCAAAATCCTAAAGTATCCCTTTAACTTGTAAATGATTCAAGAAGGGAAATAAACAATGTTTTTATGTAACTCTTCTCTAAACTACTTTTCATAAGTTGACTCAAATTCATTATTTGATGCATTTGTTCATTCTGAACTCCATTTGTCTTTCACCAGAACATGTTACAAAATATATTAAAGGGATAGTTCACCCAAATGACAAAATTACACATTGGTTTCTATCCTTTAAGCAATCTATGCTTTGTTACCAAATGTTAATGTTTTAGCATTTGTGGCACAAATACTTGTCATTTGGGTGAACTATCCCTTTAATATAACTGGGTTGGCACTGGGAGAGAGCAGGGAGGGGTTGTGCATGTGTGGTAGGGGATTTGACAAAGATTTCAATCAAATTGACTTGTTGTGGATAAAAGTCTGTGCGTGATGACGCAGTGCACATACAAAAACTTTTGCAGTTGAATTCCAATGTACTGAATAAAAAAGACAAGCTAGATGGGTTTCTATCGCATTTAACTCTACTGATGGTTTTGTCAGAACAAATGTTGCGTTATATAGTCAATTTTCCCTACTCTGGTATTAGCACGTGCGCTGGAGCCAACAGCTCGTATATACGTGCGGGAAGTCTACCTAAATGATGAGATTATTGGGTAAATGTTTAATTGTTTTATTTAACTAGGCATGTCAGTGAAGAACAAATTCTTATTTACAATGGCGGTCTACCGGGGAACGGGGTTAACTGCCTTGTTGAGGGGCGGAGAGACAGATTTTTACCTTGTCAACTCAGGGATTCGATCCAGCAACCTTTTTGTGTGAAAAGGCAGCCAAGCATCGATCATGTCACCAGAATAAGACCATCATAGTTTATTGGCAAGGAGCATCAAGCTCATCACTGTTCACTTTCACTACAGGTGAAATTCATCCTAATTTATTTAATCTGCAGTGTAATAAACTGCATGTTTTCCCTAACACACGATATCGCGTAACTCCCAAGTTTACTTCGATATGTTTATAGCAATATTTCCACAAAATTAATTATGCTATAAAATATTGATCTGCACAAATATTGCACCTTGTCTACCGTATTTTGTTTTGTCGACATTTGGAAAGTGTACCGACAAGCGTCGTCCCGTTTTTTTTTGGGGGGGGGGGGGGGGGGGTGGAAACCTGGCTCGTTCCATTATTTTCCCCACAAAAAAATCCTATGTGCTAATGTTTTAATGACGCCTGTTTCCTTTTCCTGGGAAGGAGATCGGAAGATTTTTTTTTCTCATTTTGCCTGTCATAGTTGAAGTTGGAAGTGTACATATGATGAAAATTACAGGCCTCTGATCTATTTAAGTGGGAGAACTTGCACAATTGTTGGCTGACTAAATACTTTTTTTGCCCCATTGTATTTCCATTTATATAACGTCGTATGTGGGGCTGTAAAAGTGCTCTGGGACGCACGTTTACTTTCGCTGTCGACTTGCTGTATTCAATTCCACCGATTCAGTTGCAAACCGTTTCTTAAACGGAAGCAAACGGAACGAACGTGGAGTGACTTGCCTTAATTTGTCCAATAGAAACTTGTTTAGTTGGAAAACGGAATGCAACTGTTTGAACGAATGATTACACCCCGGGCTTCAGACGGGTTTAGGAGTCAGCTGCTACACGTGACGGTTATATATATGGTTGTATAACGCAACAATATTTAGGTCAACGCGATTCTTGTTTGGCACGTGCATACTTACCACTTACAAAAAGTATCGTGCAGAGGTCTCGAATAACAACAGGTGAGAGACAAATGTTCGAAAGAGGGGGAAAAAAGACCACTCAAATGAGTTTACTTGTATATGGTAATTTTTCAGTTTTGACACGGATATTTACCAGAGAAAGCAGTGTTATCACTCACAACACGAAACCGTTCAATTATAGGGAGCCTGTGTAGTAGCCTATATAGACCATCACTTTTCACTCAAATACATGCAAAATGACACTTTAGCCTCATTGTAGAGGATAAAATGAACGGTTAAATTCTTAAATCAGGCTGAAATATGAGCTTATTGATAATGGACTCATGCAGAATACTCTTTACAATTGTAATGAAAGGGAAATCTTGATATTTCATGAATGGTTGTCCTACTTGCTCTGGGCTAGACTATGGCCCACGAAACGATTGCGTGTGAATGCAAGGGACAGTGTCCCCTTCACGGGTGGTTTGAGTGAATGAATGCGAGTGTCGTGGTGACTGGTGATAGAGGAGAAGACAGATTGACCTCTTCCGCGTTTTCCTGGAGTTGTCCTCATTACCCAGGAGGCTACTTTATCCTTGCACGTGTAGGTCTACGTTTGTATGTCTACCCCCACCCCGCATTAGTACAGAGAGAGGGGAGGAAAAAATAAAGTACATTTATGCAACAATCCCCCGCCTCTTCTCACCATCTCTCCTACAGTAGGCTACTTATACCACATTTGGGCTACACTACCACTTCCTCATGTTCTGCGGCGCCGGGCTGCTGCTGACCGGATCCAACCATGTCCGTAGAGAATTTAGCCGCTGGCGGCAATGACGGGACCGCAGGCAAACTATCAGGTACCGGTCACCTATTTGTACCGCGTTCAAGACAACTCGAACTCGGAAACTCGTAAACTGAGCTCCAGGATGAAAATGATCAGAATCAACCAATAGGAAACTACGCAAAAACCGTACGCACATTTTCACTTGGAGGTTCTGATCTTTCCGAGTTATCTTGAAAGCACCACGTGTGAGTTATCTTGGTTATGAGGTGATAATAGTTTATTGTAGTCGATGCTATGCGCCGGGTGAGATTGAGGGGAGCTGTTTTCATGTCTTTCGCTTTGAAAAACAATTTTGGTTCTCCCCCAAATGTAGATCAATGGAGCAAACGCACACTCGAAGAAGTCCTAGGACGCGCCTGTGGAAGTTTAATAGTTTTGAACATATTTGTGGCATTTTACCATGTAATTTCGCAGGTAGGAGTTGGCGTGATTTTATTAGAATATGTGCATGGTGGAATTGTATTTATGGTAAACCTTGTGTAAAATAGATCTGTTCATGCCTTTGGTAATTTTGCCTAGACTAATAATCTATGTCGGTTAGCCTGTTAATCAAATAAAATGGCACCAATCACGAAATGTATGCTTGGATAATGCTTGCACCATATCCTGTTCAGTCGCACGTATAGCCGAAATTATGTTTTATATATGTGTTTGGGTAGCCTAAAGTCATATCCTAGCCTACATGTTTTCATAGTTGTAGAATTTCAATGTATCGCGGCAAATTTGTATTTTTGGTGACGAGAATTTCCCATGTCTTAAAGCATTCTGATGCATTGCCACATGTTCGTAACTTGATCTCCATGACCGCATTGTGATTCTGGCGATGCATGGTAAAATGTTAAAGAATATTTTCAATAAGTGAGTTATGAAAAAGTTTCCCAATTCTCAAGGTGGGTGGGTGGATTTATTAGAACTCAGCCCAAAACAATTATTGTTCGTTCCCGAACGTGCAAGCTAGGCTAATATGCGGCATGCATCTTTAATAACAATTTCCCACTCTGCAATTTGTCCATAACATCCAATAATGTACATGTTATGAATGTAATTGAATATGGTCACTCATGTCGCTCCTTTGAAAATAATATATATTTTCAGCATAAAACATTTGTAAAAATGTATAGGCCATCCCGGCACATTTTAATTGAGCCTATATGCTACATCAAGTAGGCTAGCTGCGCTTTGGCCAATATGTAATTTGTTTAGGCTATATAGGCCTGTGTTCAGTTATTTTGTAATACCAGAGCCCATAACTTGATATAACTAGTCAACGCAAGCTGCACGTGTGCGTTTGGACCTCTTATATAAGAGGTAAACTGTAGGTCAATCCCTGCAACACTTGGGATTGTTTTTATCTTGCCTCTAGTCTTTATGCATTACCATCATACCCCAATAACATGTCCTGGGTTGGTTTATATAGGACTATAGTTTCACGTTAACAATATGAAATGCAAAGGGACACAATAAGCAAATATGGTGTGACTTTCCTTTTTCAATAACAACAACATCCTTGTTGGGAGACTACTGACAGTCTTGCTCTGGACATAGGTTGACAATTCTTAATAGTGTTGTAGGCTTATCAACCAATTACTGTAACAATATTGATTTATTTCTGACCTTAATAATTATTTAACTTAAAGTAGTACCAGACCTAAAGGTGTTCTAGGATGACAAACGTTACACAGGAACGGATAAAGAGACTGGACAGACAGCACTCTGTTAGGCAACCAATTGTTAAAACCGTATTGCCAACGGTCAACTGTACTTCGCCTGAATAGCATAGATTCCTCCATTACAAGATGTATTCCTTCTGTTTTGTATATTGAATAAACAAAATGTATTCTACTGTCAGCCCTCTTTCTTAGTATTGTACCTCATGTATGTAGGTGTCCAACATGATATTGCCGTTTTTGTCTGGCCCCTAGTATTATTCAAAACCAATGCAGAGGTTGTTGTGGGGGAGGGGTGATTTCTGTGGGAGTGAAAGGGGAATGGCTGTCCTCAGGTGAACTTGTCAGTTTGGCCAGTGTGACAGGTGTAGAGTTGCCTTTCTTTTGTTGGCTTAAAAGACGGCCAAAGGATTGGAACTGTTTTTATTATCTGAAAATAATCTTCCTTAAATGAATGGAAGTGTAAAGCTAACATTCCTCTAACAGAAAATGTGCAAACACAAGGAGGTATGATTAGCCATAATTTGCCAGGGAGGCAGGTAGCCTAGTGGTTAGAATGTTGGACTAGTAACTGAAAGGTTGCAAGATCAAATCCCCAAGCTGACATGGTACGAATCTGCTGTACTGCTCCTGAACAAGGCAGTTAAACCTCTGTTCTTAGGCTGTTATTGAAAATAAGAATTTGTTCTTAACTGACTTGCCTAGTTAAATAAATTAATGATTAACCAATAATTAATTCTAGGCTTTTACATGTAAGATTGATGAAGACGTTTGCAGGACAACTTCACCGGAACCTCCCTTTTTCCATGAGAGGTTATGATGGGGAGATGAGAATAAAGTGCATAATGTAAACCTGGACACTAATAACTAGCCTATCGGGTGTCTACGATTTCCTACAAGTATAATATATAATTTGAACGGAGAAAGATGTGTGTAATGTAAAAAAGGGTACTTATACTAATTACTAGCTTATCAGGTGATAAACTACATGCGTTTTTTTTCAGTGAATATAATAGGGAATCTGAACTCGGATACTCACCAATACTGCTTTAACTATATACTGCCTTAACTAGATACTGCCAGAATGTCATACTGCCTTAACTAGATACTGCCAGAATGTCATACTGCTTTAACTAGATACTGCCATAATGTCATACTGTCTTAACTAGATACTGCTATAACTTCATACTGCTATAACTTCATACTGCAATAACTATATACTGTCATAACATCATACTGCTGTGCTGTCTAATCAACTTTTAGACATGAATGTTCTAGTTGTACCAATTACCCTATCAACACACTGGGGTTCTTGTGTGAGAGCGAGTTCTTATGTGAAAGTGGCAGGCACCAGCCACAGGAAGCTCATCTGAGGAGGGAGAGTCCTTTTGAGGGGACATTCATTTATATGGGCTGTGACTGCCAGGGTTTTCATCATCAGCTGAAGACTTGGTCCAATGGAGTAGTGCGATCCTCGCCACGTTTATCCAGCCAGGAGAGAGCATCATCCATGGAAGGTTTAGCGGCTGCATTATCAAGCTCCAATACAGAGGCTTCTCACTCCGTCACACAAGCCTCACTTGCTATACAGCCATCTCTTAGGAAGCCAGGTGTAATTTAGTGTATCATTCAATTTAACTGGTTTCTGCACCACCCACTCATGTCCTGCACAACCAGGGAACTTGTTGATGTCCGGTTCCCAGTTGTCAGTGAGTTTGTGTTTCCCTCAATTAGCGACAAGAACTGGATCAACATTTAAGAAGAACACTGTAAATTTATTTCAGTGAACAGAAATTAGTTTCTGCTTGTATCCCAATCCCCCTAAGACACATACACCCTAAATGGTTGGAAGCACACTGAGCATATAAGGGTTAACTGTCTTGTTCAAAGGCACAACAGCAGGAGCCCCACAAGGATGCGTTCTGAGCCCTCTCCTGTAATCCCTGTTCACCCACGACTGCGTGGCCACGCACGCCTCCAACTCAATCATCAAGTTTGCGGACGACAACAGTGGTAGGCTTGATTACCAACAACGACGAGACGGCCTACAGGGAGGAGGTGAGGGCCCTCGGAATGTGGTGTCAGGAAAATAACCTCACACTCAACGTCAACAAAACTAAGGAGCTGATTGTGGACTTCAGGAAACAGCAGAGGGAACAACCCCCTATCCACATCGATGGAACAGTAGTGGAGAGGGTAGCAAGTTTTAAGTTCCTCGGCGTACACATCACAGACACTGAATTGGTCCACCCACACAGACAGCATCGTGAAGAAGGCGCAGCAGCGCCTCTTCAACCTCAGGAGGCTGAAGAAATTTGGCTTGTCACCAAAAGCACTCACAAACTTCTACAGATGCACAATCGAGAGCATCCTGTCGGGCTGTATCACCACCTGGTACGGCAACTGCTCCGCCCACAACCGTAAGGCTCTCCAGAGGGTAGTGGGGTCTGCACAACGCATCACTGTGGGCAAACTACCTGCCCTCCAGGACACCTACACCACCCGATGTCACAGGAAGGCCATAAAGATCATCAAGGACAACAACCACCCGAGCCACTGCCTGTTCACCCCGCTATCATCCAGAAGGCGAGGTCAGTACAGGTGCATCAATGCGGGGACCGAGAGACTGAAAAACAGCTTCTATCTCAAGGCCATCAGACTGTTAAACAGCCACCACTAACATTGAGTGGCTGCTGCCAACACACTGACTCAACTCCAGCCACTTTAATAATGGGAATTGATGGAAATTGATGTAAAATATATCACTAGCCAATTTAAACAATGCTACTTAATATAATGTTTACATACCCTACATTATTTATCCCATATGTATATGTATATACTGCATCTTTATGTAATACATGTATCACTAGCCACTTTAAACTATGCCACTTTGTTTACATACTCATCTCCATATGTAAATACTGTACTCGATACCTACTGCATCTTGCCTATGCCGCTCTCTACCATCACTCATTCATGTATCTTTATGTACATATTCTTTATCCCTTTACATTTGTGTGTATAAGGTAGTAGTTTTGGAATTGTTAGCTAGATTACTCGTTGGTTATTACTGCATTGTCGGAACTAGAAGCACAAGCATTTCGCTACACTCGCATTAACATCTGCTAACCACGTCTGTGACAAATAACATTTGATTTGATTTGATATGACATGGAGAGAGGCTGGCCTAGCCAGGAAATGACTGCTGCGTATTTACCAGGGGTTTCTCCGGTTCTTTGAACTTTGATACGAAGTACGTCAACCAAATGAATGTGTAGCACAACCATTTCCCCACATAACTACCTAATTGTATTTGATATGACATTTGTCTTCCCCTTTAGTTAGTTACTGCAAAATAGGGATCTCCACTCTTCCCTTTACAATTGTGTTGGATTTTATGAAATGTATGATATTCTAATTTATATCCATTTTCAGTTAATTAATGTTAATGTATCAAAGCATTCTAAATTTACCTCAACCCTGAGCTACTCACTGTCTTTGTGGCTTTTGGATGTTTGACAATGTTTCTACTTGATTGGGCAACAAACGTAGTCAGATTTGCCTTAACTATTTTCATGAAAATTGAAAAATAACTAATGAAGATTATCCCTACATGATGATACAACTACAGAATTATAAAAATTACGGTAGTTCCACTACCATCTCTCTACCTGTGGAATATTTCAACTTGTTTTGCTTTTATGCTACTACAGTTTCTCATGCTTCGTGAGATGCATGCAGGAAAAGGAAGAGAGAAGGCAGGGCTGGAATAGTTTCGGCATTCCACCTCAATGCCAGAAATTACCCCAACAATCCTAGATGTAGCCTAGTTCATTAACCATTATTTATAAACATTTGTTACATTAGAAGCATTAGAATCCCAAAACATCTTCCACCTTTTAAACAATATTTCAAATAAAATGTCCCCGCTTAAAGTAGAATGGGGAGTCGTGCGTGAAGTAGGTCAATGTTACAGTATTATCTAAGCAGTGAGGTAAGGCGATAGCAGAAACTATCACGTCAAACACATGCTGGGGGAAAACTGGGATAAAGCCAGTGGTTGGTTAGACGCCCTCGTATGGTACTCATCACGTGCTGCACGACAGCCGGGAGAGTTCATTCGCCTCACCTGCCAGGTTTATGGCTTTCAAGATGATCAGTTACAAGATGTAAGGCCATTTCCAGTTAGCTGAACTTAAAACTAATTTACACTGAGGAACATTTGTCAATGGGCTTACAATTGAGAGTTTATTTACAGTCCTCTCAAGTGGATGTTAGTTAGTGCATACACGGGTATCATGTGACTGATCAACACAAGAACATTTATATTTATAAGACGGTTTAAAATTATTTTTATTTTGAAACTTTTTACACAATATTTTGCCCACTCCCAGGCAGCTTGTAGTGAGTGATACACATGGTTGGAACGTTGTATGGGATGCTTGAGGTCAACATCCATTGAGTTGGTATTTGGGCCATCTTCTGGGAAAAGCAAGTAACTGCATTCATTCGTTATTTTATTTTCCCAGTCCTCAGTTGAGGGTTTCAGTTGATTATCGGGGATATGTGATTGTTCTTCATGGAGGTTTTCAACACTGGCAAATATAAAATCTGGGGAATTAAACAAAACACCAACCCATTTTGTCTCTAGGCCTCCGTAATAGTGTCAGTGCTACAATAATGCATCGATTTGACCGTAGGTGAATTACAAATGATGAGAAATCAAAGCTAATGTGTCAGTTTTGTATGGTTCTTGTGCCTGTGGTTTAGGACCCTTGCAGTTAGGAGAAACCAATAGACTTCCTGTTTCTCGGCCTTACGTCATAACGCCCCACCTGGCAGGAGCCATGCCTGATGTCATAACGCCCCACCTGGCAGGAGCCATGCCTGATGTCATAACCCCCCACCTGGCAGGAGCCATGCCTGATGTCATAACCCCCAACAAGGCAGGAGCCATGCCTGATGTCATAACCCCCCACAAGGCAGGAGCCATGCCTGATGTCATAACCCCCCACAAGGCAGGAGCCATGCCAATCCAAGAGCTGTCTAGGAAACGGAAGGGGGATCTAGATAACAGGTAAGAGCAGAGAGACCTAACCTTTCACGAAGCAGCATAAAAAGAGCATTTTTATGTTTGTCTCATACCCGGTGGTCTTATATGTTCTGTTCTCCATGTCTCGCAGGGAAAATGGTGATGCTCAAATAGAGGAGCAACAGAGCAGGTAATTGAAGATTCTTTAGCAATGAATTTTATTTCAGCAATAATCTTGGCAAGATCTCTCAGAGCCAGGCCAAGTGCTGAAATGAATCATTTTAAATAATCATAACTATTTCCCATTCCAATTCAGATCGGAAGACGATGATCAACAGGTGAAAATAAAATGGTTCAGGTAAGAGCCTGGCATACATATTAATTTGGTATATTGATAGGGAGTTAAAGGCCAATGCAGCCATTTAAAAATCAAATCACTTCTGGGGGATAAGAGCGTCTGCTAAATGACTTAAATGTAAATGTAACAATTAAGTACCTTACTCTGACTGTTTTCAATCAACATGGTAAAAAAAACACATAGCTTCTTAGCAAGAACAGTTTCTCGAGCAAGAATTTCGCTAGGACTATCTGAGAGTGGTCCAGGGGAAAACTGAAAACGAGCAGTTTGGCAGATTCACCAGGCAGGCCAAAACTCCATCCCACCAAAACTGGCTGAAATTTCAGGATGTCATTTCAAACAACTCTTACACTAAAAGGGTATTATCATACATTTCACAGTATTATTCCAACATCATGTTGTGGAAATATATATAAAACACAGGAAAATCCCATTTTTGACTGAACTTGCTTTAACAAACAGGAGGATACTTTAATATTACATATGACATAATACTACAGTATTAGTAATACTAATACTGAAGCTGGTACGATGCGAGCAACCACATCAACGTAAAGCCAATAATAACAATAACACACACCCTATCATGTGTTGTTGCTTTTATAAATGATATCATGCTAACTTGATAGCAACCCATCAGACACCTGTATACTTAAGTGTGTGAGATATGTGTGAGAGAGACAAATAAGTGTATTTGTGCCCTCACTCACAGGGAGCCACACAGCCAAATCGAAAAGCGGCGAAGGGACAAAATGAACACCCTTATCGACGAGCTGTCAGCCATGATCCCCTCCTGGAACCCCATGGCCAAAAAGCTTGACAAACTCACGGTTCTGCGAATGGCTGTACAGCATCTGAAAGCCCTGAAAGGTAGGCCTCATCATCCCAAAACTGCCCCTACAATACAGTATCATACCAGGCAATCTGTGCAGCACCACACATCTCTTTAAGGTAGGTCTCATGAAGCTATACTAATGCAGTAACAGCCTAGGACACATTGTGGTGGCAAAATACACAGCTGTGCACAAATAGCTTGGTTCATTGCTGATAATATAGATTTAATATTTCTATATATTTGTAACTCAATTTATGATAGAAATGTCAAGCTCCTAAGGGACAAGGACTACACAGACAACAGCTCAGTGCTGTGTTCGTCTCGTCAGCAGGTGCCAGCAGTTCCTTTACTGATGTTAACTACAAACGCAAGCCTTCATTTCTGCCTCAGGATGATCTCAAGCACCTGGTGCTCACGGTAGGCCGCCATTCAATCTCTTTCTCCAATCAACCAAGATCAATCCCATTTGGTATTGTGGCAGCAGTCACAACAGTGGGACAGGATTATGTGGTGTGTCAATTTACAGTTTTTGTGTGTTGAGTCTTCTAGGCTCCAAAAATATCTGATCATTTTGGTATTGATATGGGAAATATAATATTAACCAATAATATAGTGACCTAGGGTTATTCCTTTCAGATTACAATGATGAGGTGAAATATACAATTGTGTGGTTTTTATTTTCAAAGTGCTGCATTTTATCCAAAGTTATGAGAGTGTGGTGGGCATGTTTCTTCTTCAGACTAAGTATACACTTTATTTTTTTGGACAGTAACACAGTATACCCTCTGGTATTTTTCCATTCAATTACTACCTAACTTTACTCTGGAATATCCTTAATTAGAACAGGATGTGTCAACCGCTCAATTCTATGTAGAATTAAATCATATAGAAGTAGCCAGTTCTTTCCCCTCGCTTGGAGTGTTCTGTTGTTTAACCTTTGCCAGCTCTGATCTCCCACAAGTGTGCATGTTTGTCACACAGACTCGGCCATTTTAGAGTAAACAGAGAGAGTGGATACACACGGATGGTTTATACACTGTAGCAGTGTCAGTGTTTTCATGGACCCAGAATGAAATATATTGAGGTCGTGCCGTGTCTCATTTCCCCAGGCTGCAGATGGGTTCCTGTTCGTGGTGAGTTGTGACAGGGGGAAGATCCTCTTTACCTCAGAATCCGTCTCCAAGTTCCTCAACTACAGTCGGGTCAGTTAACTGGTTATACTTAAGCAATAAAGCCCGAGCGGGTGTGGTATACAGTCTGGTATACCATGGCTTTCAGCCAATCAGCTTTCAGGGCTCGACCTACCCAGTTTATAATATATAATAAGCAGGTCTGGCAGTCTTAATTTGCTACTTAATTATAAATTGAGCTAATTATTGAGGTGGATTCCAACAATGTCACTATCACTCAATCCTATCTGTTATCCACTTAAATACTCTCAATGACAACTTTAGGAAGAGATCATTACTTAACAGTGTTTATACCATTCATTTAGTTCCATGGTTTGGTTTTCTTTGGCCATTTGTAACAGGCACCCCATGCCCCTACCACTCTCATTGATTGTTAGCTAGTGATGGCTAAAGTTAGCTGACGTTTGTAGTGGCTGTCTAAAGAAAACTGAACCATGGATTATATATTCTCCTGGCCCATAGACTACTTACATGGTGAGGACCTATCTAAAATCAAAATGTAAAATACTGAAATTCCCTTTTAATACCTTAGAATTTCTGTACTATAGTAAAGTTGTACCTGAATCTGTTTCATGCTTTATATTGTGGAGATGATGCTTGAAGTGGAGACCGGAGGTTTAACCAGAAAGTTGAGGTGGTTCTGAAGTGGGGATCTGAATCATTTGTTTCCCCTAGTTCAGAAGTATAGTTGGCTAGCTAGCTAGCTCACACAAGATTTGGTTCCGGGCTCTGAGATGAATAGTTTGGTTCTGATAATTAAAGTGCTGTTTTTGTTTACAGTTGGAACTAATTGGACAGAGTCTTTTTGATTATGTCCACCCGAAGGACATTAGTAAAGTGAAAGAGCAGCTGTCAGCCTCAGGATTATACCCTCGCGAACGGCTCATAGATGCCAAAAGTAAGTCTGCAAAGACTTTATTTAAATGTATCTGTTGCTGGGATTTTCATATCTATTTCTATCTGTGTTTTGATTTGTTTGTGTCTTGTTGAGATTCAGTTAAAGCTATGTCACCACTATAACGGTATTACTTTAAAGAAAGTTGCAGCTTTTATTTCGGTTCTATTAGCACAGGGGAAAGAGCAGAGAGCCTGGGTTCTGTTTACTGTTGCTTTACTGGTTTCCACTTTGCCCTCGTTCTCTTTTGAGATCACAGTCACTTTCTTTTTATGTTCTGTCTTCAATGTGTTTTTTAATATTGTAAATATAATATGATGTTGTTGTATCATATGCTCTCCCGGTTCTTTAGCAGGGTTACAGGTGCAGGACCTTCCTGTGGGAGCAGTTCAACTGTGTACAGGGGCACGGCGCTCCTTCTTCTGCCGCATGAAGCACAGCAGAACAGTTATGAAGACAGAAGACAAAACCATCCAGCCCAGCAGCTCCAAGAAAAAGGGTGAGAGCCATGCAGAAAGGACTTTCACTAAATACATCGTAAGAGCAGAGAGAAACGTGGTGGTCATCAACCCAGAAGTACAATTTATTTTTCTTGATTCCACCTCACTGAGGTTAGACCTGATAGGGCCTTGATTGGAATTACATGTAGGGGTTAAGTGTAAACACAAGTTTTATGTACACTGTCTCCCCCTGTAGAGTCTCAACGATATTGCACTGTCCATTGCACTGGTTACATGCAGAGTTGGCCCTCCACCCAGCTGGATGCTGAGAGCGACGATAACGAGTCCTCCCATCTGTCCTGCCTGGTTTCTGTGTGCCGCGTTCACCCTAACAATGCCTGTCAGCCCTCACGAGAGGCCAAGGTCAAACCCACCCAGTTTGTCACTCGCTTTGCAATTGACGGCAAGTTCAACTTCGTAGACCAACAGTAAGTTGTGCCTCTTATCCCCTCCTCAAACCTTTTTGCGATTTTTGCTCATTATTAAATATTCTTGGCAAGTGTTGGCATAATTTTGAACCAATACTGTTCATAAGGGGGCATTGTGGGCATATCCTTCACCTGATGAAAAACACAGAGGGAAATAAAACTGAATCTATACCCTGTGAAAGTAACCGCCCCTTTCGATTTACTTCTGGATCAAGTCCGCTAATCTTTTGAACAGGCTTACCGATTATATAATCAAATCCGTAATATATACAGTATATACAGTTATTTGTTTTTACTGAGTTTTTGCCCCTAAGACCATTGCACTACGTTTTTGCCCATTGAAGACCATTCAAAAAGCCTACAAAAGTTTTTAAAAACTACAAGGCTGAGAGGCAGTCACTTCCTGGTAACTTTCATAGAGTATTGTTCTCAAGAGTTTTGTTCAGATTCTCTTTCAGCTGAGTTGAGTATGTTTTGATACATACTGTAATGTTAGCCAAGGCTAAGTTAAATTGGCCTTGGTTAACATTACAGTTATACCCTGGGTAACCCAACCTGTGCTTGTATTAACAGCGAAAGAAAGAAACAAATAAAGAGAAAAGCAATGACGTTGGTTAAGGCAGGCCTGGCAGGCAGTCATCTTGGATAGGGTTTGCCATGGCACCCCCTACCCATACCACAGTGGCTGTAAGTGTAATGGGGCTACCCCAAGTTTTCCAGCAACTGGTCAGAATGCATTCCAAATGAGACAATATAGCCCTTGAAGAGATGACTGTACTGATTATTTCAAGAGATGGCAACAGTACAATACTAATACTATTGGTTTGAAATACAGATTATAAATTGAAAAATGTTTACTTGGAACATTGTGTTGGAAATATAATTTTTTATATAGTAAGCATGTCAAGATAAAGACCTTCTAACTTATCAATTGTCAAATAGGCAGCTCCATTTCACAACAGGAGCCCTTTCACATATGTGGATTTGTTATTGTGACCCAGGCTGTCCTAAAATGTAACACTGGTGGTGAGATCTTCTGACCAACAGCAAAGAGTGCATTGAAGGCGGCAGTCCTGTTTGATTTACAGTTGAAGTCGGAAGTTTACATACACCTTAGCCAACTACATTTAAACTTAGTTTCACAATTCCTGACATTTAATCCTAGTAAAAATTCCCTGTCTTAGCTCATGTCACGAACATCGTTGTAAGCATCGGACCAAAATACAGCGTTGTTTGGGTTCATCATCTTTTATTATGTGAACCGACACAAAAAAACAATAAAGAGCAAAGAAACTAACATGCAGCTTTGTCGTGCTCAAAGGCAACAATTCAAAAACAAGATCCCACAACAAACAGGTGGGAAAAGGCTGCCTAAATATGATCCCCAATCAGAGACAACGATAGACTGCTGCCTCTGATTGGGAACCATACCAGGCCAACATAGAAATAACAAAACTATGCTCTGGACTGGGAACCCTCGCAGGAGGCTCTGGACTAGGAACCCTCACTGGAGGCTCCGGGCCATGGATCATCACTGGAGGCTCCGGGCTATGGATCATCACTGGAGGCTCCGGGCCATGGATCATCACTGGAGGCTCCGGGCCATGGATCATCACTGGAGGCCCCGGGCCATGGATCCGTCACTGGAGGCTCCGGACTGCAGACCGTCACTGGAGGCTCTGGACTGCAAACCGTCGCTGGAGGCCTGTTGCGTGGAGCTGACACGGCGTACCAGGCTGGGGAGACGCGCAGGAGGCCTGGAGCGTGGAGCTGGCGCAGGGCGTACCGGGCTGGGGAAACACACTGGAGGCCGGGTATGTGGAGCTGGCACAGGAAGTACCGGCCTGGGGAGACGCACAGGAGGCCTAGAGCGTGGAGCCAGCACAGGACATACCGGGCTGGGGAGACGCACAGGAGGCCTGGTGCGCGGAGCCGGCACAGGACATACTGGGCTGTGAAGGTGCACTAGAGGTCTGGAACATAGAGCTGGCACAACATGTCCTGGACAGATGACAACCTTAGCACGGCAAGTGCGGGGAGCTGGCACAGGACGTACCTGGCTGTGGAGGCGCACTGGAACACAGTGCATAGAACCGGCACACATTGTACCGGAACGATAACACGCTCCTCAAAGCAAGTGTGGAGAACTGGCACAGGACGTACTGGGCTGTGGAGGCGACCTGGAGACCTGGTGTGTGGAGCCGGCACAGATGGTACCGGACAGATGACACGCTCTTCAGGACAAATTCTTTCCTTCTCTCTTTCTTTCTCTCTCTCGGAGGACCTGAGCCCTAGGACCATGCCCCAGGACTACCTGACATGATGACTCCTTGCTGTCCCCAGTCCACCTGGCCGTGCTGTTGCTCCAGTTTCAACTGTTCTGCCTTATTATTATTTGACCATGCTGGTCATTTATGAACATTTGAACATCTTGGCCATGTTCTGTTATAATCTCCACCCGGCACAGCCAGAAGAGGACTGGCCACCCCACATAGCCTGGTTCCTCTCTAGGTTTCTTCCTAGGTTTTGGCCTTTCTAGGGAATTTTTCCTAGCCACCGTGCTTCTACACCTGCATTGCTTGCTGTTTGGGGTTTTAGGCTGGGTTTCTGTACAGCACTTTGAGATATCAGCTGATGTACGAAGGGCTATATAAATAAATTTGATTTGAAATACAGGGAGCTGACACAGGTTGCACGGCTAACATGCACCTCAGCGCGACTGTCTTGCCTCTCCAGCCAAACCAACAGCTCTTCCACTTCATTCTCTTCACATTTCGCCAACCACTCCTCGAAGGTCTCTATCTCACCCCTCCGTTCATTTTCTCTCAATCTCTCCATCGCTTCCTCCATGGTCTCTGACTCACCCCTCAGCGGCGACGACCACCCTGTGTACCCCACCCTAAAAAATGTTTGGAGGCTGCTGCTTGGGCCTACGTCGTGGCCACGTACCCCAGTGTCGTCGCTGTCCCTCCTTCGCTGCTTCCGCCTGCTTCCATCGCAGGCTTTTGTCTCCTGCCATTATTTCGTCCCAAGTCCAGGATGTCCTCCACTCCTGGCTTTCCTCCCAGGCCAGGATCCCTGCTCCTCCTGGGCACGCTGCTTGGTCCGTGGGTGGTGGGATCTTCTGTCACGAACGTCGTTGTAAACATCAGACCAAAATGCAGCGTGGTTTGGGTTCATCATCTTTTATTATTATGAGAACCGGCACAAAAAACAATAAGGAGAAAATAAACTAATGTACAACTTTGTCGTGCTCAAGGCAACAATACAAAAACAAGATCCCACAACAAACAGGTGAGAAAAGGCTGCCTAAATATGATCCCCAATCAGAGACAACAATAGACAGCTGCCTCTGATTAGGAACCATACCAGGCCAACATAGAAATAACAAAACTAGAATGCCCACCCTAGTCACACCCCGACCTAACCCAAAATAGAGAATAGAGGATCTCTAAGGTCAGGGCGTGACAGGTCAGTTAGGATCATCACTTTATTTTAAGAATGTGAAATGTCAGAATAATAGTAGAGTGATTTTATTTCAGCTTTTATTTCTTTCATCACATTCTCAGTGGGTCAGAAGTTTACATACACTCCATTAGTATTCGGTAGCATTGCCTTTTAAATTGGTTAGCTTGGGTCAAATGTTTCAGGTGGCCTTCCACAAGCTTCACACAATAAGTTGGGTGAATTTTGGCCCATTCCTCCTGACAGAGCTGGTATAACTGAGTCAGGTTTGTAGGCCTCCTTGCTCGCACACGCCTTTTCAGTTCTGCCCACAAATCTTCTATGGGATTGAGGTCAGGGCTTTGTGATGGCCACTCCAAGACCTTGACTTTGTTGTCCTTAAGCCATTTTTCCACAACTTTGGAAGTATGCTTGTAGCCATTGTCCATTTGGAAGACCCATTTGCGACCAAGCTTTAACTTTCTGACTGATGTCTTGAGATGTTGCTTCAATATATCCACGTGCCCGAGTTCCTCCTGCAGCAAAGCACCCCCACAACATGATGCTGCCACCCCCGTGATTCACGGTTGGGATGGTGTTCTTCGGCTTGCAAGCCTCCCCCTTTTCCTCCAAACATAACGATGGTCATTATGGCCAAGCAGTTCTATTTTTGTTTCATCAGACCAGAGGACATTTCTCCAAAAAGTATGATCTTTGTCCCCATGTGCAGTTGCAACCTGTAATCTTGCTTTTTTTTATGGTGGTTTTGGAGCAGTGGCTTCTTCCTTGCTGAGCGGCCTTTCAGGTTATGTCGATATAGGACTCGTTTTACTGTGGATATAGTCACTTTTGTACCTGTTTCTTCTAGCATCTTCACAAGGTCTTTTGCTGCTGTTCTGGGATTGATTCGCACTTTTCGTACCAAACTACGTTCATCTCTAGGAGACAGAACGCGTCTCCTTCCTGAGCGGTATGACGGCTGCGTGGTCCCATGGTGTTTATTTGCGTACTATTGTTTGTATAGATGAACGTGTTACCTTCAGGCATTTGGGATGAACCAGACTTGTGGAGGTCTACAATTTTTTTTCTAAGGTTTTGGCTGATTTGTTTTGATTTTCCCATGATGTCAAGCAAAGAGGCACTGAGTTTGAAGGTAGGCCTTGAAATACATCCACAGGTACACCTCCAATTGACTCAAATGATGCCAATTAGCCTATCGGAAGCTTCTAAAGCCACAACATAATTTTTGGGAATTTTTCAAGCTGTTTAAAGTCACAGTCAACTTAGTGTATGTAAACTTCTGACCCACTGGAATTGTGATACAGTGAATTACAAGTGAAATAATTTGTCTGTAAACAATTGATGGAAAAATGACTTGTGTCATGCACGAAGTAGATGTCCTAACCGACTTGCCAAAAGTATAGTTTGTTAACAAGGAATGTGTGGAGTGGTTGAAAAACAAGTTTTAATGACTCCAACCTAAGTGTATGGTAACTTCCGACTTCAACTGTATGTTTACAGTATAATTCATATTATCTGTAAGTGATTTTATTTGTGTTACTTTGAGTGAAATCCTTTCTACTTTGGCATTTGATCCCAATTCAGAGACCAAGAACCAAGCTCACTTTACCGTGGTCGAATGTTTGACAATCATTCCATTTACTCTTTTCCATAGAAATAGAAAGGCTGCATCATGTACATTGATGGTTATAGTTAGCATTTATTGTGCCTTTCTGAAATTATGTACATAGTTAGAGATGGTAAGTGGACAAAAGATATCAACCTGGGACTGTCGTAGGTTTAGAAAGAATAACAGCATCCTTGTCTCTGTCCTTCAGAGCCACTACTGTTCTGGGCTACTTGCCACAGGAACTACTGGGGACTTCTTGTTATGAGTACTTCCACCAGGACGACCTGCAACACCTCGCAGAGACACACAGGAAAGGTAATGGAGAATAGTTTGGTTGTCGTTCGTATCTACGTATGGGTGAGAACCATATGTTCTCCAGATGTGCAGGGTGCTCAAACAGATATGAATTATATTTCGGTTGCACTTTATTTCGGGTTACAGAAAATGACCAGGTTCTTACCTTTGTCGCATGGTAAAATGCTAATTACACCATAATACCCTGTGCATTACTTGTTTTTAATTGGGGGTGGGGGTGACATTTCAGTGATAGAGGTGCTGTTTTGTGTCTCAACAGTTCTCCGTAGTAAAGAGAAGATTGAGACCAGCTGCTACAAGTTCAAAACAAAACTTGGCTCCTTCGTCATGCTTCAAAGTCAGTGGTTTAGTTTTATAAACCCTTGGACCAAAGAAGTGGAGTTTATTGTGTCAACAAACCGAGTTTTGTAAGTGCTTTTTCACATTAGGTCTAGATTGTGGGTTGGCCTCCCGGGTGGCGCAGTGGTTGCTGTGCCACCAGGGACTCTGGGTTCGCGCCCAGGCTCTGTCGTAACCGGCCGCGACCGGGAGGTCCGTGGGGCAACGCACAATTGGCCTAGCGTCGTCCGGGTTAGGGAGGGTTTGGCCGGTAGAGATATCCTTGTCTCATCGCGCACCAGCGACTCCTGAGGCGGGCCGGGCGCAGTGCGCGCTAACCAAGGTTGCCAGGTGCACGGTGTTTCCTCCGACACATTGGTGCGGCTGGCTTCCGGGTTGGATGCGCGCTGTGTTAAGAAGCAGTGCGGCTTGGTTGGGTTGGATGCGCGCTGTGTTAAGAAGCAGTGCGGCTTGGTTGGGTTGGATGCGCGCTGTGTTAAGAAGCAGTGCGGCTTGGTTGGGTTGTGTATCGGAGGACAGGAGTTGTAGCGATGAGACAAGATAGTAGCTACTAAAACAATTGGACACCACGAAATTGGAGAGAAAAAGGGGTAAAATAACAAAAATAACAACAAAAATAGATTGTGGGTTGAATAATCTATAATGATATTCAGTAAAAATACATTTAATTTAATTATCTGCTTCGAATCAAGACACAATTTCAGTCAAAATTGTCCCATTTTGGACCCAAAATGTAGCTGCTGTTCGAGGGTTGTACAATGATTTGTTGTCTGTTCCCTCTCCACACACAGGGGACCTGGTCACACAGAAACTGAACAGCCGAGCAGCTCCGAGCTGTTGGACGGTAAGGAAAGGAATATTCGTCCTGGTCATTCTGGATATAGTTTGGGTGTTTTTGACCGACCTCCGCTCACTGTCCTGACCCCTCCCTCTGTTACAGAACAGAGAAAACGTACTATCCTTATCCCTGGCATCTCCAGTGGCATGGCCACTATGATCTACGCTGACAGCATAGGAACCCAGATAGCAAATGAGCTCTTGGACACCAACAGGTTTGTTGCATGTATTATGGCATTGTAATCCAAGATGGCGTAGCAGTCAGACGTATTTGTCCTTCGTCTTGTCGTGTCCCATGTATATATATTTTTCTTCGCACATCTTTTTATATTTTTCGAAACCCTTACTTCAAAATACTCTCCTGCAACCCGCCTCACCCAATGTGGTGTGGACCTGCTTTTTCTCTAAAGTATTTTTCTTTGCCTCTTACTGGAATCTTTCCAACAAAAACTAGCCAGCTAACCAGCCAGCCAACGGTCATCAGCTAACCTTTGTACAACGTGATTCAACCAGAGCATACCGGACCTATTTTTTTCTCTCCATGTCCCCGGATTCCTATCGCAAGCTCTGAACCTTCTCACCTTCCGACCTTCGCAGCTAACATCCCCTGAATGCTAGCTGTCTAGAGCACAACGGACTGTTGGCTTACAAGGCCCATCGAATACATTTGATGGGCTAGCGGTCATCAGCTACCTTTATCCCGGACAACTCTCGCCAGTCTGTACAGCGTTACTCAAACCAGAGCTAGTCGGACTTATTCTTCTCTATCTCCGGATTCCTACCGCAAGCTCTGAACCTATTTTTTATTTATTTTTAAACATTTTTATTATGATTTTTAAATAAAAAAATTCCCACCTGGAATTATAGCAGCTAACGACCCCTGAACGCACAGCCGCTAATCTGCGGCCTGCTAGCTATCTTAAACATATTGGACTGTTGACTTAAGAGGCCCTTCGGACATATTTCTTCGGCTACTATACATATTTTGCCAGTTGGCCTGGTTTACCACACGGCCCTGCTGATCCGTCCGCTGATGTAACTGCACGAGGGGGGCACGACAGACTTCCCTCCGTCGCGTCATCCCCCTAAGGCCTTTCTGTTAGCCTGCTAGCCCCGTGCCGCTAGCTGCTTGAAGCCACGCACTGGACTTGTATGATCACCCGGCTACGCATGTCTTTCCCTAACGTCACCATGTCATGTGGATTGCTGTTCTGGTTTGTAACTATTGTTTTATTTCACTGTAGAGCCTCTAGCACTGCTCAACACGCCTCGGCTAACAATTTAGTTCCACCCCCACACACGCAGTGACATCACCTGGTTTAAATGCTATTTCTAGAGACAATACCTCTTTCATTACCACTATATGCACAGGTTTACCCCCACTGTATTCACATCCTACTATACCTTTATCTGTACATTATGCCTTGAATATATTCTACCTTGTCCAGAAATCTTCTCCTTTTACTCTCTGTTCTGAATGTACTAGGCATCCAGTTCTGTTAGCCTTTAGCCGTACCCTTATTCTACTCCTCCTCTGTTCCTCCGGTGATGTAGAGGTTAATCCAGGCCCTGCAGTGTCTACCTCCACTCCCATCCCCCAGGCTCTCTCATTTGTTGACATGTGCAACCTTGGTTTCAAGCATGTTAACATTAGAAGCCTCCTCCCCAAGTTTGTTTTATTCACTGCCCTAGCACACTCCACCAATCCGGATGTCCTAGCCGTGTCTGAATGTTGGCTTAGGAAGACCACCAAAAACCTTGAAATTTCCATTCCTAACTATAACATTTTCCGACAAGATAAAACTGCCAAAGGGGGCAGTGTTGCAATTTACTGCAAAGATAACCTGCAGAGTTCTGTCTTACTATCCAGGTCTGTACTCAAACAATTTGAGCTTCTACTTCTAAAACTGAACCTTTCCAGAAACAAGTCTCTCACCGTTGCCGCTTGCTATAGACCACCCTCTGCCTCCAGCTGTGCCCTCGACACCATATGTGATTTGATTGCCCCCCATCTATCTTCTGAGCTCGTGCTGCTAGGTGACCTAAACTGTGACATGCTTAACACCCCGGCCATCATACAATCTAAGCTTGATGCCCTCAATCTCACACAATTTATCAATCAACCTACCAGATATAACCCCAAATCCGTAAACATGGGCACCCTCATAATATCATCCTAACTAACTCACCCTCCAAATACACCTCTGCTGTTTTCAACCAAGATCTCAGCGATCACTGCCTCATTGCCTGCATCTGTAATGGGTCTGCGAGCAAACGACCACCCCTCATCACTGTCAAACGCTCCCTAAAACACTTCTGCGAGCAAGCCTTTCTCATCGACCTGGCCGGGGTATCCTGGAAGGACATTGACCTCATCCCGACAGTAGAGGATGCCTGGTTATTCTTTAAAAGTGCCTTCCTCACCATCTTAAATAGGCATGCCCCATTCAAAAAATGTAGAACCAGAAATAGATATAGCCCTTGGTTCACTCCAGACCTGTCTGCCCTTGACCAGCACAAAAACATCCTGTGGCGTTCTGCATTAGCATCGAATAGCCCCCGTGATATGCAACTTTTCAGGGAAGTTAGGAAACAATATACACAGGCAGTTAGGAAAGCTAAGGCTAACTGTTTTAAACGGAAATCTGCATCCTGCAGTACAAACTCAAAAAAGTTCTGGGACACGGTAAAGTCCATGGAGAATAAGAGCACCTCATCCAAGCTACCCACTGCTCTGAGGCTAGGAAACACTGTTACAACCGACAAATCCACTATAATTGAGAATTTCAATAAGCATTTCTCTACGGCTGGCCATGCTTTCCACCTGGCTACCCCTACCCCGGTCAACTGCCCGGCACCATCCACAGCAACCCGCCCAAGCCCCCACCATTTCTCCTTCACCCATATCCAGATAGCTGATGTTCTGAAACAGCTGCAAAATCTGGACCCCTACAAATCAGCCGGGCTAGACCATCTGGACCCTCTCTTTCTTAAATTATCTGCCGAAATTGTTGCAATCCCTATTACTAGCCTGTTCGACCTCTCTTTTGTATCGTCTGAGATTCCCAAAGATTGGAAAGCTGCCACAGTCATCCCCCTCTTCAAAGGGGAAGACACTCTAGACCCAAACTGCTACAGACCTATATCTATCCTACCCTGCATCTAAGGTCTTCGAAAGCCAAGTTAACAAACATATTACGGACCATTTTGAATCACATCGTACCTTCTTCGCTATGCAATGTGGTTTCCGAGCTGGTCATGGGTGCACCTCAGCCACGCTCAAGGTCCTTAACGATATCATAACCACCATCGATAAGAGACATTACTGTGCAGCTGTATTCATCAACCTGGCCAAGACTTTTGACTCTGTCAATCACCACATTCTTATTGGCAGACTCAACAGCCTTGGTTTCTCAAATGATTGCCTCGCCTGGTTCACCAACTACTACTCTGATAGAGCACCTGCCCGCCCATCCAGCATCACTACTCTGGACGGCTCTGACTTAGAATAGATGGATAACTACAAATACCTAGGTGTCTGGCTAGACTGTAAACACTCCTTCCAGACTCACATTAAGCATCTCCAATCCAAAATTAAATCTAAAATCGGCTTCCTATTTCGCAAAAAGCTTCCTTCACTCATGCTGCCAAACATACCCTCGTAAAACTGACCATCCTACCGATCCTTGACTTCGGCGATGTCATCTATAAAAAAAGCCCCCAACACTCTACTCAGCAAACTGGATGTAGTCTATCACAGTGCCATCCGTTTTGTCACCAAAGCCCCATATACTACCCACCACAGTGACTTTTACACTCTCGTTGGCTGGCCCTCGCTTCCTACTCGTCGCCAAACCCACTGGCTACAGGTTATCTACAAGTCTCTGCTAGGTAAAGCCCCGCCCTATCTCAGCTCACTGGTCACCATAGCAGCACCCACTCGTAGCACACTTTCCAGCAGGTATCTCACTGGTCACCCCCAAAGCCAATTCCTCCTTTGGTCGCCTTTCCTTCTAGTTCTCTGCTGCCACTGACTGGAACGAACTGCAAAAATCACTGAAGCTGGAGATTCCCATCTCCCTCACTAGCTTTAAGAACCAGCTGTCAGAGCAGCTCACAGATCACTGCACCTGTACATAGCCCATCTGTATACAGCCCATCTATCTACCTCATTCCCATACTGTATTTATTTATTTAGCTCCTTTTGCACCACAGTATCTCTACTTGCACATCCATCTTTTGCACATCTACCATTCCAGTGTTTAATTGCCATATTGTAATTACTTCTCCACCATGGCCTATTTATTGCCTTAACTCCCATATTTGACCTTATTTGCACTCACTGTATATAGACTTTGTTTTATTTTTTCTACTCTTATTATTGACTGTATGTTTTGTTCATTCCATGTGTAACTCTGTGTTGTTGTATGTGTCGAACTGCTATGCTTTATCTTGGCCAGGTCGCAGTTGCAAATGAGAACTTGTTCTCAACTAGCCTACCTGGTTAAATAAAGGTGAAATAAAATAAATAAATAAAAATAAGATAACCTTATGCATATCCTAGTCAATCACACACCTGGTTAAATAAAGGTGAAATGAATAAATAAAATAAAATAGTTTTCAATAGCATTGTTTTTACAGAGCTTTCTGGTACTTGTACAGTCAGCTTACATCGTTTTTAGTTTTATTGGCTCCTGAACATTTTGTTACATTTGTTCTGCTTTCTTCCACCGCCAAAATGTCTCTGTTGCATAGACAATGTCTCTGTCTGTGCAGGGTCAATTGTTCTCAATCGATTGGAACCTCCAGTCCCTTCTGTCCATCTCAGGACAGGTCTCCAATGGTCTCCTCTCATGCCAACGTGAGTCGCAAAACCTAACGTCCCTTCTCATCCTACATTGTCTTCAGGGCCCTGAATGGAACTTTGTATCAAAAAATCTATAGAGTAAAGATTTTCTGTATTATTATGTACCCACTTGTCCTCTTGCAGATGCCAAATGAGGAGGTGACTGACTCCGATACAGTGAGCAAGTCTGGATCAGAGTCTGCTTCAAAGGGGGCCACATACGCTGGCAGCAACACACATATGGACACAGGTAGTTAACATTCAAAATCCTATACAAAGTCATTTTTTATTAAAAACATCTATTTCGCCTTTATTTAACCAGTTAGGCCAGTTGAGAACAAGTTCTCATTTACAACTGCGACCTGGCCAATATAAAGCAAAGAAGTGCAACACAAACCACAGAGTTACACACGGGATAAACAAATGTACAATCAATAACACAATAGAAAAATCTATATACAGTGTGTGCAAATGTAGTAATACTACTGAGGTAAGGCAATAAATAGGCCATAGTGGTGAAATAATTACAATTTAGCAATTAAACACTGGAGTGATAGTGCAGAATATGAATGTGCAAGTAGAGATCCTGGGGTGCAAAGGAGCAAAAAAATGAATAACAATATGGGGATGAGGTAGTTGGGTGGGCTATTTACAGATGGGCTGTGTACAGGTGCAGTGATCGGTAAGATGCTCTGACAGCTGATGCTTAAAGTTAGTGAGGGAGATATAGACTCTAGCTTCAGTGATTTTTGCAGTTCATTCCAGTCATTGGCAGCAGAGAACTGGAAGGAAAGGCGGCCAAAGGAGGAGTTGGCTTTGTGGAGGACCAGTGAAAAATACTTGCTGGAGCGCATGGGTGCTGCTATGGTGACCAGTGAGCTGAGATAAGGCGGGCTTTACCTAGCAAAAACTTATAGATGACCTGGAGCCAGTCGGTTTGGCGACGAATATGAAGTGAGGGCCAGCCAACGAGAACATACAGGTCGCAGTGGTGGGTAGTATATGGGGCTTTGGTGACAAAACGGATGGCACTGTGATAGACTACATCCAATTTGCTGAGTAGAGTGTTGGAGGCTAGTTTGTAAATGACATCGCCGAAGTCAAGGATATGTAGGATAGTCAGTTTTACGAGGGTATGTTTGGCAGCATGAATGAAGGATGCTTTTTTTACGAAATAGGAAGCTAATTCTAGATTTAATTTTGGATTGGAGATGCTTAATGTGAGTCTGGAAGGAGAGTTTACAGTCTAACATTGATCAGTGATCGGTTGAAGAGCATACATGTAGTTTTGCTTGCATTTTAGAGCAGTTGGAGGCCATGGAAGGAGTGTTGTATGGCATTGAAGCTCATCTGGAGGTTTGTTAACACAGTGTCCAAAGAAGGGCCAGAAGTATACAGAATGGTGTCGTCTGCATAGAGGTGGATCAGCGAATCACCATCAGCAAGTGCGACATCATTGATGAATACAGAGAAAAGAATCAGCCCTAGAATTTAACCCTATGGCACTCCCATAGAGACTGCCAGAGGTCCGGACATCAGGCCCTCCGATTGCATGACACAAGTCATTTTTCCAACAATTGTTTACAGACGGATTATTTCACTTATAATTCACTGTATCACAATTAAAGTGCGTCAGAAGTTTACATACACCAAGTTCACTGTGCCTTTAAACAGCTTGGAAAATTCCAGAAAATTATGGCTTTAGAAACTTCTTATATGCTAATTGACATAATTTGAGTCAATTGGAGGTGTACCTGTGGATGTATTTCAAGGCCTATCTTCAAACTCAGTGCCTCTTTGCTTGACATCATGGGAAAATCTAAAGAAATCAGCCAAGACCTCCGAAAAAGATGATGGACCTCCACAAGTCTGGTTCATCCTTGGGTGCAATTTCCAAAGGCCTGAAGGAACCACGTTCATCTATACAGACAATAGTACGCAAGTATAAACACCATGGGACCACGCAGCCGCCATACCGCTCAGGAAGGAGACTCATTCTGTCTCCTAGAGATGAATGTACTTTGGTACGAAAAGTGCAAATCAATCCCAGAACATCAGCAAAAGACCTTGTGAAGATGCTGGAGGAAATAATCTATATCCACAGTAAAACCAGTCCTATATCGACATAACCTGAAAGGCCGCTCAGCAAGGAAGAAGCCACTGCTCCAAAATCGCCATAAAAAAGCCAGACTACGGTTTGCAACTGCACATGGGGACAAAGATCATACTTTTTGGAGAAATGTCGTCTGGTCTGATGAAACAAAAATATAACTGTTTGGCCATAATGACTGTCTTTATGTTTGGAGGAAAAAGGGGAGGCTTGCAAGCCGAAGAACACCACCCCAACTGTGAAACACTGGGTGGCAGCATCATGTTGTGGGGGTGCTTTGCTGCAGGAGGGACTGGTGCAATTCACAAAATAGAGGGCATCCTGAGGGAGGAAAATTATGTGGATATATTGAAGCAACATCTCAAGATATCAGTCTGGAAGTTAAAGCTTGGTTGCAAATGGGTTTTCCAAATGAACAATGACCCCAAGCATACTTCCAAAGTTGTGGCAAAATGGCTTAAGGACAACAAAGTCAAGGTATTGGAGTGGTCATCACAAAGCCCTGACCTCAATCCTATAGAAAATGTGTGGGCAGAACTGAAAAAGCGTGTGTAAGCAAGGAGGCCTACAAACCTGACTCAGTTACACCAGCTCTGTCAATCGGAATGGGCCAAAATTCACCCAATTTATTGTGGGAAGCTTGTGGTAGGCTACCTGAAACATTTGACCAAAGTTAACCAATTTAATGGCAATGCTACCAAATACTAATTGAGTGTATGCAAACTTCTGACACACTGGGAATGTGATGAAAGAAATGAAAGCTGAAAGAAATCATTCTCTCTTCTATTATACCGACGTTTCACATTCTTAAAATGAAGTTGTTATCCTAACTGACCTAAAACAGGGAATATTTACGAGGATTAAATGTCAGGAATTGTGAAAAACTGAGTTGAAATATATTCAAATCAAGTCAAATCAAAGTTTGTCACGTGCACCGAATACAACAGGTGAAATGCTTACTTACAGGCTCTAACCAATGGTGTGGAAAAAAGGGTGTAGGTAAGTAAAGAAATAAAACAATAGTAAAAATACATTTGAAAAAAGAGTAGCAAGGCTATATACAGACACCTGTTAGTCAGTCTTATTGAGGTAGTATGTACATGTAGGTATTGTTAAAGTGACTATGCATATATGATGAACAGAGAGTAGCAGAAGCGTAAAAAGAGGGGTTGGCGGGTGGTGGGACACAATGCAGATGGCCCGGTTAGCCAATGTGCGGGAGCACTGGTTGGTCGGGCCAATTTAGGTAGTATGTACATGAATGTATAGTTAAAGTGACTATGCATATAAGATAAACAAGAGAGTAGCAGCAGCGTAAAATAGGGGGTGGGGGGTTACACAATGTGGGGGGTTACACAATGCAAATAGTCCGGGTAACCATTTGATTACCTGTTCAGGAGTCTTATGGCTTGGCGGTAAGAACTGTTGAGATTTTTTTTCTTCTTTTTTCCTACACTTGGCACTCCGGTATCGCTTGCCATGCGGTAGTAGAGAGAACAGTCTATGACTGGGGTGGCTGGGGTCTTTGACAGTTTTTAGGGCCTTCCTCTGACACCGCCTGGTGTAGAGGTCCTGGATGGCAGGCAGCTTTAACCCAGTGATGTACTGGGCCGTACACACTACCCTCTGAAGTGCCTTTCGGTCGGAGGCCGAGCAATTGCCATACCAGGCAGTGACGCAACCGGTCAGGATGCTCTCGATGTTGCAGCTGTAGAACCTTTTGAGGATCTTTGGACCATGCCAAATCTTTTTAGTTTCCTGAGGGGGAATAGGCTTTGTCTTGCCCTCTTCACGACTGTCTTGGTGTGTTTGGACCAATCTAGTTTGTTGTTGTGGACACCAAGGAATTTGAAGCTCTCACCCTGCTCCACTACAGCCCCGTCGATGAGAATGGGCATGTGCTCGGTGTTCCTTTTCCTGTAATCCACAATCATCTCCTTAGTCTTGGTTACGTTGAGGGATAGGTTGTTATTCTGGCACCACCCGGCCAGGTCTCTGACCTTCTCCCTATAGGCTGTCTCGTCGTTGTCGGTGATCACTGTTGTGTCGTCAGCAAACTTAATGATGGTATTGGAGTTGTGCCGAGCCATGCAACAGCATGGGGCGGCAGCGTAGCCTAGTGGTTAGAGCGTTGGACTAGTAACCGGAAGGTTGCGAGTTCAAACCCCCGAGCTGACAAGGTACAAATCTATCGTTCTGCCCCTGAACAGGCAGTTAACCCACTGTTCCCAGGCCGTCATTGAAAATAAGAATGTGTTCTTAACTGACTTGCCTGGTTAAATAAAGGTAAAATATATATATTTTTTAATGCAGTCGTGGGTGAACAGGGAGTACAGGAGGGGACTGAGCACGCACCCCTGGGGAGCTCCAATGTTGAGGATCAGTGTGGCAGATGTGTTGCTACCTACTATCACCACCTGGGGGGCGGCCTGTCAGGAAGTGCAGGATCCAGTTGCAGAGGGAGGTGTTTAGTCACAGGTTCCTTAGCTTGGTGATGAGCTTTGAGGGCACTATGGTGTTGAACGCTGAGCTGTAGTCAATGGGCAGCATTCTCACATGGGTGTTCCTTTGTCCAGGTGGGAAAGGGCATTGTGGAGTGCAATAGAGATTGCATCATCTGTGGATCTGTTTGCGCGGTATGCAAATTGGAGTGGGTCTAGGATTTCTGGGATAATGGTGTTGATGTGAGCCATTACCAGCCTTTCATAGCACTTCATGGCTACGGACGTGAGTGCTACGGGTCTGTAGTCATTTAAGCAGGTTGCCTTTGTATTCTTGGGCACAGGGACTATAGTGGTCTGTTTGAAGCATGTTGGTATTACAGACTCAATCAGGGACATGTTGAAAATGTCAGTGAAGACACCTGCCAGTTGATCAGCACATGCCCGGAGCACATATCCTGGTAATCCGTCTGGCCCCGCAGCCTTGTGTATGTTGACCTGTTTAAAGGTCTTACTCACGTCGGCTACGGAAAGCGTGATCACACAGTCGTCCGGAACAGCTGATGCTCTCATGTATGCCTCCGTGTTACTTGCCTCGAAGCGAGCATACAAGTGATTTTGCTCGTCTGGTAGGCTCGTGTCACTGGGCAGCTTGCGGCTGTGCTTCGCTTTGTATTCTGTAATAGTTTGCAAGCCCTGCCACATCCGACGAGCGTCGGAGCTGGTGTAGTATGATTCAATCTTAGCCCTGTATTGACACTTTGCCTGTTTGATGGTTCGGCACAGAGCATAGCGGGATTTCTTGTAAGCTTCTGGGTTAGAGTCCCGCACCTTGAAAGCGGCAGCTCTACCCTGTAGCTCAGTACGAATGTTCCCTGTAATCCATGGCTTATGGTTGGGGTATGTATGTACAGTCACTGTGGGCACGACATCCTCAATGCACTTATTGTTAAAGCCAGTGACTAATGTGGTGTATTCCTCAATGTCATCGGAAGAATCCCGGAACATGTTCCAGTCTGTGATAGCAAAGCAGTCCTGTAGTTTAGCATCTGCTTCATCTGACCATTTTTTTATAGAACGTGCTTCCTGCTGGTGCTTCCTGCTTTTAATTTTAGCTTGTAAGCAGGACTCAGGATGATAGAGTTGTGGTCGGATTTACCAAATGGAAGGCGAGGGAGAGCGTTGTACGCGTCTCTGTTTGTGGAGTACAGGTGATCTAGAATTTGTTTTCCCTCTGGTTGCACATTTAACATGTTGATAGAGATTTGGTAGAACTGATTTAAGTTTCCCTGCATTAAAGTCTCTGGCAACCAGGATCGCTGCCTCTGGGTGAGTGTTTTCCTGTTGGCTTATTTCCTTATAGAGCTGACTGAGTGCGGTCTTAGTGCCAGCATCTGTCTGTGGTGGTAAATAAACAGCCACAAAAAGTATAGCTGAGAACTCTCTAGGCAAGTAGTGTGGCCTGCAGTTTATCACAATATACTCTACTTCAGGCGAGCAAAATCTAGAGACTTCCTTAGATTTATTGCACCAGCTGTTGTTTACAAATATGCACAGACCCCCCCCCCCCCACTCGTCTTACCGGAGTGTGCTGTTCTATCCTGCCGGTGCAGCGTGTATCCCACTAGCTGAATATCCATGTCGTCATTCAGCCACGATTCCGTGAAACATAGGATATTACAGTTTTTGATGTCCCGTTGGTAGGATATTCATGATCATACCTCATCTAATTTGTCCAATGATTGCACATTGGTGAGTAATATTGACGGTAACGGCAGCTTTACTAGTTGCCTTCTGCAGGTCCGGACGAGGCATCCGGCTCTTCGTCCTCTACGTCTTTTCCTTTTGCGAATAATTGGGATGTCTGCCCTGTGGGGTGTTTGGAGAATATAGAGTCCCGCTTGTTGTTGAAGAAATCTTTGTCTAATCTGAGGTGAGTGATCGCTGTCCTGATATCCAGAAGCTCTTTTATTCCGTAAGATACGGTTGCAGAAACATTACGTACAAAATCATTTACAAATATCGCGAAAAACCCCCACATAATAGCACAATTGGTTAGGAGACCGTAAAACGGCGGCCATCTCTTCCGGCGCCATTTGGTTTATTTGGCTAAGGTGTATGTAAACTTCCATCTTCAACTGTATGACTAACATAACTTTGTGTATTGGTTGATTTTGATGACAGCCCGTTCTCCCCCAGCAGAGAGCTCCCAGATGAACCTGGACAGCATGGTGGGACCAGGCCTCGGTATCCTGAGCAACAACGAGGCTGCCATGGCCGTCATCATGAGCCTGCTACAGACTGATGCCAACCTGGGGGACGCAGTAGACTTTGACAACATGCACTGGTCTCACTAGCAGAGATTCAAATGCCATGAATTCAGGAGAAGAATTTAGATTCCAATTCAAGATTTGAAAAATGCTATTTATTCCTATCTACATTACTTCATTTATTTATTTAAGCATTTTCAAAGAGGATTTCTACCAATTCCTGAATTGGGATTTCAATTCACTTCCAGAATTGAAATGGAATTGACCCCCAACTCCATCAGTCCTTAACTCTGTAGTTTAGGGTTAGACAAACTCCATCCAGGGACTATTTTCATGTGCTCCGCTACCAATGAAACAGATTTATGTGCTTCTGAGGAACTTCTACAGCTCTCTGTTTAAGTTTCAGCAAGATAAATCCAGCCTGAGCTAAGATCAGCTAACTCTTTGGTGGCTTACACAGCTGGTTCAATTGGTGGGGATTTTTTTGATCAATATTTCAATGTAACTGAATGTGTACTAAAACCACCCGAGTTTGCCTATATCTGAGGGGTCACAGATCGATACCAGTTCGGTTCCCGCAGGTGTGAAAGTGATCAACCCAAATTCCAAGGGAGTGGACAAAGGCATAGGTTAATCAATTACAAAGTATATTAAGTTTGAACACTGATCACTTGTGTGAATAACTTGAAATGAAACATTACAACTGTGTCTTCACTCAAATTGTCATTGTCTGTTATTACAAAGTGACATTGTATATTGTTCTTTTTGCTCTTGCGTTGTAGGCTTCTGTGTAGATGAATCAATATTGCTGCCATGTCTATTGTAAAGACAACGGCATACCTTTTTCTGAAGTCACTCAGAAATAGAGCTGCTTCTTTTGAAATGTTTTCATTTACACTGAAACAGAACACCCTGAAGATGCACCTGCAGGGATGTGATGGAGGCTAAACGCTCAGAAACACTTTTGTATTTTGTGAAAAGCATTTACACATTTATTATGCAACGTTGGCATTCTTAGCAATAGCGTGTGCGTTGCCTATCCTAGAGGAACACAATGGAAATAAGCTCTCAGGCTTTATTATGTTTTGTCCTCAACTTTTTAATGATCAAATAAAATACTCACTGCCCGTCACCACAACCAGCGTTCAGCGCTTCCTCACATTAATGCTTTACCACTACATCCCTGTGCATCGGAGCTTATACAAACACATCCTAGTTTGTTTGAAATGTGTAGGTGTGAAACTAATCCAGACAAGGAAAACAATGCTTGCAAACAACCTCGCTTCAGCAAACTATTGTGAAAGCCTCTTTTGTCCCAGAACCAATCTCAATACCGTGTCTGCTTTTACTATGAACAGAGCATTACTTTCTGTGTGAAGTTTGCACATCTTCCAAATACTTAAAATCCAAGTGTATGAAAAGTCTCTGTTGCTGGGATCCAATCTAAATGCAGTGTACATTTTGTTCTGCAATTGTGATTGCCACTTGAGGGACAAAAAGGACAAATATCAGTGACTCCATAAAGACTTGAATTGCAATGATGTGTGCACTCCTGCAGTGTTGATTTTTGTTAAACTTTTTGGGTGAGGGAAAATCATGGCTTCGTGTGCCAAGAATCAACTAATCTGGCACAGATAAGCCAATTAATTGGCTGCATGTCAAACTTTGATATTCTTTGGCTCTGACCAATGTATCCACGTAATGCAATTAAACATTAAAAACAAATCTGAACCCATTAACAAAGTTTAATATGAAATGTTTTTATCTTGAAAGTTTGTAAATGTCATTTATAGGCATGACTTAAATATAGAACATCTGAAAACAGCATTTCAACTCAGATGAAATATAAAAAAATATGAATGTGAATGCAATAGTTATCAAGAGTAATTGTCGCTAGGAGTACTATGGTCCTTACACTACCCTCTTCCTTTAGAAAGTGAGTCCCTCTGCTTAAGTCCCTTGTGCTCGTACTGATGGGAAATCATTTTTATGACCTCTCAGCAGCGCTATCCCACTTCTGACACCCAATGTAGTTAATTCAGGGGGTACCGACCAAGATTTGATCCCGGTCCCTGTGACTGTCAGTTCAACACCTTAGCCAATACTGTATGTGTGTGCCACCTAAATGATGTCTTCCATAGAGATGCATATGTGTTGACTTAACAGACCATTTAAAAATAATTGGCTCAGTTTGTAGAGCATGGTGCTTGCAACACCAGGATTGTGGGTTTGATTCCCGGGGCCACCCATACCTAAAACATATGCAAGACTAAGACGCTTTGGATAAAAGTGTTTGCTAAATGGCATATATTATATTACTTTTGACCAGTCAGAGGTGTGAGGCAGGTATTTCCTTAACTAAATCAGAGGGCAATTTCCATGGTCCAATTAGAGTGGAATTTTTGCGTTATTATTTGGCTTAATTTACGGTCAGCTATTTCCTTGTTCGAGTAACACAGCATTTCTCTTAGTGTCATAGTCTCTGAGCACAGTTGAGGCTGTATCTCGCTAAAAGAGGTTAGCATGCCCACTTCCTGTTTTTAGGATCCTATTAAATCAGATGTAGTTGCTGACTTACTTTGTTTGTCTGTATAAAATCAAGATGTCTAATATCTGACAATGGATAAGAGTCCAGGCACTGCCCTCTCTAAAGATGAGCTTTACATTGCCAAAGCTAACACCTGTCGGTAACTATAGTACACGACGAGGGCAAGGGCAAAGTGCATGGTGAACACACCAGGGACATTTCTCATTTATTGATAGTTAATTATGCTTTGGCTTATGGTCATTTACGGTAAACCCTTTGCTATTTCCTTGTACGATATAAACAACATATTCTAAGTGTCATAATCTCGGCGCACAATTGAGGCTGTGTCTTACTAGCTACTACAAGGTAAGCATTCTCACTTCTTGTTTTGAGGCTTACTTTATAACTTACTTTATCTTGTACACAAAAAGGGTGATATCTAAAAACCTAAAACGGTTATTTGGCTGCCCCCATAGGGTAACCATTTTTGGTTCCAGGTATAACCCTTTTGGTTCCAGGTATAACCCTTTTGTGTTCCATGCAAAACCCTTTTGGGGTTTTACAGAGGGTTCTACACATAGCCGAGGGTCCTACACATACACACATTACTAGCCCTGTATTAGCGGACCCGTATAGACTTTTGTAGCACATGCAAAACAAAATGTGATGGCAAAGAAACAGGTGAGTAAATGACCTGTTGTTGTTGTTGTTGTTCTTTTTCTTCTTATTGTCTCTTTGCACACAGTATGGCTTTCCATATTCATATTCGTGAGGATGTGGACAAAAGAGAGATTGAGATCACTGGGAATACCAATGATGCCATGGGATATGCTGAGACTTTGCTACAGACCTACCCATTTCATAAAACCATGAAAGGTGCTGCAAATGAACCCAATTTGGGAAATGATCGAAATATTGTTTTAAAAATATTGTTTAATTTTCCCTCTAGCTAATGCATTTACACAAATGACAAAATCATTAATTACATTATTAGTAATGCTAAATATACATATTTTGTTCATTCCTAGATTAGAGTGCATTTTGAGTAGTGTAATCTTGTCAAATATAACAATTTATTCTGTCATAAAGTTGCCCCATCTGAAGAGGTTCAATTAAGAAAAATTACTATAAAGGTGACTATAAAAGTGACATGATTGACCATAACAAGTTTTATTTAATTTTCATTTTTAAATGTAACCTCTATTTAACTAGGCAAGTCAACAAGGTTGACAATTTAATCTTAAATCAGCCAAAATTCACTTTGTGACTGGGGGAATGGAAGCTTGTTCTATGTAACAGTGAGGAGAAATTGAATGCAAGCTTAACAACAATATTTGAGCTTGTTAAAACAGTTCTAGTCTGTCTATCTATGGGTAGCAGGGTTGATGTATTATTCTAGTCTATCTATCTATGGGTAACAGGGTTGATGTATTATTCTAGTCTATCTATCTATGGGTAACAGGGTTGATGTATTATTCTAGTCTATCTATCTATGGGTAACAGGGTTGATGTATTATTCTAGTCTATCTATCTATGGGTAACAGGGTTGATGTATTATTCTAGTCTATCTATCTATGGGTAACAGGGTTGATGTATTATTCTAGTCTGTCTATCTATGGGTAACAGGGTTGATGTATTATTCTATATCTATCTATCTATGCAGGGTTGATGTATTATTTTCTGTCTATCTATGGGTAACAGGGTTGAAAACATGCCAGAAAATAGCCACAGCGTAGAACCATATTTTTAACTATGATTTAACTATTAATATTCAGTGTTTGTTATGAAAAACATATTTTTAAAGGAATAGTTTTACCATATTAAAATGAGAGTCCAGTTCGCATTACAAGGTTGAATTTAAACCTAGTAAAGGGTTTACTAATCACATTACACTCTGTGTACAATAATAGTGTTGAACATGATTTTTGAATGACTATCTCATCTCTGTACCCCACACCTACAATTATCTGTAAGGTCCCTCAGCCGAGCAGTGAATTTCAAATACAGATTCAACCACAAAGAGGAGGGAGATTTTCCAATGCCACGCAAAGAAGGGAACCTATTGGTAGATGGGTAAACATAACAGACATTGAATATACCTTTGAGTGTGGTATTAATTACACTTTGGACGGTGTATCAATACACCCAGTCATTACAAAGACGCAGGAAACCACTCAGGTATTTCACTATGAGGCCAATGGTGACTTTAAAACAGTTAGAGTTGTTTTATTTGTTTCATTTGACTTTTATTTAACTAGGCAAGTCAGTTAAGAACAAATTCTTATTTTCAATGACTGCCTAGGAACTGTGGGTTAACTGCCTGTTCAGGGGCAGAATGACAGATTTGTACCTTGTCAGCTAGGGGATTTGAAGTTGCAACCTTTCGGTTACTAGTCCAACACTCTAACCACTAGGCTACCCTGCCGCCCCAGTTTAATGACTATGATGGGAGAAAACTGAGGATGGATCAGCACCATTGTAGATAATCCACAATGCTAACCTAATTGATAGAGTGAAAAGAAGGAAGCTTGTACAGAATAAAAACATTCCAAAACATGCATCTTGGTTGCATAAAGGCACTAAAGTAATACTACCAAAAAATGTGGCAAAGCAATACATTTTTTGTCCTGAATAGTGTTATGTTTGGGGCATATCCAATACAACACATTACTGAATATCCTTCTCTATATTTTCAAGCATAATGGTGGCTGCAGCATGTTATGGGTATGCTTGTAATCATTAGAGACTGGGGAGTTTTTCAGAATATAAAAGAAATATAATGGGGGTATGAATACTTTCTGAAGGTCTACTTACATAATTATTGAGATTCTAGAATGTAATGCTTTGTTTATGTTATGTATTTCTGTACTATAACTTCATATGGTCTTCAAAAAACTTGCAAGCTTTGCAACCTAATCTGATATTGAAATGTGAAATCTTACATTTTTCACAGAAAAAAAAGAAATTTGTCATGGCTTCCTTTTTGGACGTTGCTTTGAAGGAGGTACAGTATAACACTGTGGTATTATCAGTGGAAATGCACCATTTGTGATAGAAATTATTTTCTTTTGACAAAAATGTATGTTCTAATTTCCCTGACTTAATCAGTATGGGTTTATTGCACTGATATTGATTTATATTTAAGATGTATGTATGGGTGTCCATTCTACTATGCCATATCAATGGGAGGTGGAGAATGGACTTGGTTGGTCATGTATCTCAGAGAATGAGGGCATTGAGAGAGACTACTGTGACCCAGCAAAGACCGAGAGGTATCTATTTTAAACCGAGACAATTACTAAATGTGTAAAAATGAAGTAAAAGCCTTGAAAGTGTTTTTTTATGCCCTAGCCATGGAATCCCACCGGTGAACTTTATCCTCATGATCCGCGGTCACAGCAAAGTTCGGCGACTTGCTACGGTTTCCTCCCTGGACCAACCAGAAGCTGCCCTTGCTACCGAGTGGACTTGGTACTGGGAAGAAGAGGATGAATGCTGGAACGTATTTTGGTCATCAGTATGTAGTGATACCTAATTTCCCCCTCTAATATGGCACAAAGAAAAGAAGAAAGTATCCCTAAAGTGTGTGTGTGTGTGTGTGTGTGTGTGTGTGTGTGTGTGTGTGTGTGTGTGTGTGTGTGTGTGTGTGTGTGTGTGTGTGTGTGTGTGTGTGTGTGTGTGTGTGTGTGTGTGTGTGTGTGTGTGTGTGTGCTAAGACTGTGGAGGACCTAGAGGGTGTACAGTGATCCCTCTCTTGGCTCAGTGTTTGAGTTCACTGCAGGACGACACACCTATGAAGTCAATTTGGAAGGTAGGCTGATATTATCTACCTGCTTTAGTATCTACCTGCTTTACTTTCTGAACTGAGAAAGATATTATTTTTAGACATGATCCAGAGTAACAAGAGCTCACACACCCAAAGACTGGTAAGAAGACGGCCGATCTTCAAATCTCCCAGAGATGTTCAGAGATGTATCTTTGTGGCATGATGAGGACAATATGATCATTGATGACAATTTGTATCCCCTCACTTCTTCCTTAAGCATGTCTAATACCAACACTTCGATTGTGCCACCTTACTGGGACCAGTCTCGATTGCCTGGGAACGGCTTTGAGGTAATGGAAAAACACCCAAAAAGCATAAAACATACATGCATTGTGACAATGTTCACTGTGGATGTTACATTAAATGATCCGATAAACTTGTTTGAATAAGACCCGCAATCGTATCCTTCAGGAAAGATGGTGTAGCATGCAAAACCATTCTGTGTTGTCTAGAAGCATGTATCATTATGAATGAGCTTATGAGGGGGTTTTCTATGTCTTCACAGATGGTTTTGTTGCCAAGCTCAACAGCTGAACACAAAGACATTAAGGCCTGTTTTGAGAAAACCGCTGTGGGGTTTCACATACTCACCATTGAGAGAGTACAAAACCTTTACCAATGGAACTTCTATGAGCTGTATGTTTCTTAAAGAGATAGTTCACTCAAAATACAACTCTATTTCGTTTTTTCTTCTTACTGTAGCTGGTTCAGATAGAATACAAATAAAAATATGAGTCAATCAACATTTAGCAAATAATGTAAGAAATGGATCATATTTACTAAAACTGATGGAAGCTGATCTCTATGCAAAATTAAATCATACAGTTGAAAGGATAGTTCACCTAAATTACATTGTGGTTTCCTTACCCTGAATGAAGTCCATGGATAAGGTAAGACAGCATTCCATTCAAGTCAATGGTACCAATTTTAGTTTTTTTGAGCTTCATGCCCACATCTCTAAGTATCTTATTTGAGCTGCACAATCAATTTGAGATACTTTAGGATGATTTGGACATAAAGTGCGAAAAACTACAGGGTAAACTGTAATTTGGGTGAACGTTCCCTTTCATGAACAAAGTGATTTTCTATATATCAGTATTCAAATACTGTACAGTAGATACACAGTGATTCTGCATTTGAACATTTGAATGGTACCTTTGTTAGTCTTACTAAAATGTATATGATTGCCTACTGTAATAAATCAATTCCAACATATTCCTTTTTAGGCAAAGAGATCAGATGAAATCCTCAGGGACAAGCATCATGGAGAAACAGCTTTTCCATGGAACTGTCTCTGAACATGTTGACAGAATTTGCAAAGACAACTTTGACTGGAGAGTATGCAGAAACAATGACATTCCCTATGGAAAAGGTATGATGCCAGTATTGTGTATATGCAATACCCAAATCAATAACTGTTGTATTGACACGATTTGATTGTCTATGTCTGTGAATATAGATTATTATGGATAAATCGCTAAATCTGGTCCGTTCACGTGCTATCTGAATTTTGGTAAATATACGTTTCCAACTTGTATGTTTCACTTGAATGACCCCACAACTCTTAATTACCCCAACTCTTAAAGTGGAAATGTGGGAGAAAGTTTCCGAGTTGTGAGGTTTCATCGCTGACCTTTTACCTTTTCAACCAAAAGATGAAACAAAATCAGTTTGACAATTACAACTTATTAATGTTGATAATGTAGCTAGTTGACCATATAGTCAATGTTAAGCAAGCTATATAATGCTATCTAGCTAGCTAAAATCTTATTGGTTGAAGAATTGTTCTGACTTAAGAAGCACTTACACCACATTCACAAAATTCATTCAGAGGTCAAAGTAGCACAAGTAAGCATTTCATATTGTGCTGTACATAAAATCAAAACACTCCATATAGTATGATATGTTACGAATTTCAATTTGTATGATATGTTACGAATTGCAATTCGTAGAATATAATAGGAATTTGCATGCAATATGTACAGTATGTCACAAATTATAATTTGCTGTGGCTAACTTCAGCTAGGATAGGGGTTAGGGCTAAGGTTAGCTAATATGCTAAGTAGTTGCAAAGAAGCTGAAAAGTAGTAAGTAGTGCAAAGTTGCTAAATTGCTAAAGTTGTCCATGATGAGATTCAAACATACAACCTTTGGGTTGCTAGACATTCACATTATAAGCTTACCCATCCACCCGGACCAACCACCCTTGATTTTTGCCTTAAGTGACCTCTGTTTTATGTAACCACACCAAACATAACATATCATACTACTAAGTAGAACAATTCTGACAAGTTCTGACTAGCTGCATTAAACACAATCATGTCAGATTTACAACTTCCTTATTGGGAAGTTTCCCGCTTCCGACCGGCACTTGAATGCAGCAATAGTATAATTAAACAATACATTCTCCAAATACGCAGGCATATATTCCAAGCAACAAAACTGGTTTTATAAAGTACATTTTTTGTAAAAGAAAATCTAAGCTAAACATTATTCATTTATTTCAGGAAATTACTTTGCCAGGGATGCTAGTTACTATACCAGCCAGTCCGGAGTGAGGTCCATGTTTGTTTGTCGTGTGCTGGTTGGAGACTACACTGTGGGAAACTCCAGCTGTCGGACACCACCTCTTAAAGAAACAGGAGGATCCATCGCCTATGACAGCTGTGTGGACAACATCCAAGAGCCGCATGTGTTCGTAGTTTTTAAAAAGTCTCAGATTTACCCTGAATACCTTATAAAGTTTTAAAACCATGCTCCCAACCCAAATCCCTTGGTTTAACCAAACCCAACTGCCAAGCCAAATCCTGCTTAATTGCCAAAACTACAATGGCAGGGGGAGCACAGACTTTATAAGGATGAGTCTTGTCCTTGAGGCAGAACCGAGCAATTTCCACTAGATGGGCCAGCTGCAAAGTTAAAATTGGCTATATTATAATTCATGGAAACAAAAAGTAGCCTTTTGGTCATATTTTAAGGTTAGGGTTAGGTATAATGGTTACCAGTGTGGTTAAGGTTAGGGTTAATACATTTTAAATCAGATTTTATGACTTTGTGTATGTGTCAGCTGGTGAACACTGCAGAGCTGCCTACAGAACAAAAAATGCTCACCTGCATGGTGGCTTGACCCAGAGACATCATTTCCATGGGCATGTGTCCCCTCAGATATGTTCAATATACACTACAAATGCTGATGCTCCAGATACTCAACTAGTCTAAAGAAGGCCAGTGTTTTTGCTTCATTAATCAAAACAACAGTTTCAGCTGTGCTAACATAATTGCAAAAGGGTTTTCTAATGATCAATTAGCCTTTTTAAAATGATAAACTTGATTAGCTATCACAACGTGCCATTGGAACACAGGAGTGATGGTTGCTGATAATGGGCCTCTGTACGCCTATGTAGATATTCCATTAAAAATCAGCTGTTTCCAGCTACAACAGTCATTTACAACATTAACAACATGTCTACACTGTATTTCTGATCAATTTGTTGTTATTTTATAGGACAGAAAATATGCTTTTCTTTCAAAAACAAGGACATTTCTAAGTGACCACAAACATTTGAATGGTAGTGTATATATATATAGTGCATTGGAAAAGTATTCAGACCCCTTCCCCTTTTCCACATTTTGTTACGTTACAGCCTTATTCTAAAATGGATTAAATATGTTTCCACCCCTCATCAATATACACACAATACCCCATAATGACAAAGAAAAAGTAGATTTGAATTAAAAATAAAAAGAGTAATACTCAAGAAGACTCACGGCTGTAATCGCTGCCCAAGGTGCTTCCACAAAATACTGAGTAAAGGGTCTGAATACTTATGTAAATGTTATATTTCAGTTTTTTATTTGTAATCATTTTTTTCAAAAATGTTAAAAAATGTGTTTTTGCTTTGTCATTATGGAGTATTGTGTGTAGATTGATGAGGGGTGGAAACTATTTCATCCATTTAGAATAAAGCTGTAACGTTACAACATTTTTTACTATTTTCTATATTGTAGAATAATGGTGAAGACAACAAAAATAGGAAATAACACATATGGAATCATGTAGGAACCAAAAAAAGTGTTAAACAAATCAAAATATATTTTAGATTCTTCAAAGTAATCATCCCTCAACTTGATGACAGACAGCTTTGCACACTCTTGGCATTCTCTCAACCAGCTTCACCTGGAATGCTTTTCCAACGGTCTTCAAGGAGTTCCCACATATGCTGAGCACTTGTTGGCTGCTTTTCTTCACTCTGCGATCCGACTCATCCCAAACCATCTCAAGTTGGTTGAGGTCGGGGATCGTGGAGGCCAGGTCATCTGATGCAGCACTCCATCACTCTCCTTCTTGATAAAATATCCCTTACACAGCCTGGAGGTGTGTTGGGTCATTGTCCTATTGAAAAACAAATGATAGTCCCACTAAGCCCAAACCAGATGGGATGGCGAATTGCTGCAGAATGCTGTGAATTCTAAATAAATCACCGACAGTGTCACCAGCAAAGCACCCCCACACCATAACAACTCCTCCTACATGCTTTACGGTGGAAAATACATCATCCGAGATCATCCGTTCACCAAAAACTCCCATTTGGACTCCAGACCAAAGGACAAATTTCCACAGGTCTAATGTCCATTGCTCGTGTCCTTTGGCCTAAGCAAGTCTCTTCTTATTATTGGTATCCTTTAGTAGTGGTTTCTTTGCAGCAATTCAACCACGAAGGCCTGATTCACACAGTCACCTCTGAACAGTTGATGTTGAGATGTGTATGTTACTGGAACTCTGGGAAGCATTTGTTTGGGCTGCAATTTCTGAGGCTGGTAACTCGAATGAACTTATCCTCTGCAGTAGAGATAACGCTGGGTCTTCCTTTCCTGTGGCGGTCCTCATGAGAGCCAGTTTCATCATAGCACTTGATGGTTTTTGCGACTGCATTTGAATAAACTTTCAAAGTTCTTGAAATCTTCCTCATTGACTGACCTTCATGTCTTAAATGATGGACTGTCGTTTCTCTTTGCTTATTTGAGGTGTTCTTGTCATAATATGGACTTGCTCTTTTACCAAATAGGGCTATCTTCTGTATACCACTCCTACCTTGTCACAACACAACTGATTGGCTCAAACGCATTAAGAAGGAAAGAAATTCCACAAATTATTTGTAAGATGGCGCACCTGTTAATTGAAATGCATTCAAGGTGACTACCTCATGAAGCTGGTTGAGAGAACACCAAGAGTGTGCAAAGCTGTTATCAAGGCAAATGGTGGCTACTTTGAAGAATCTAAAATCTATTTTGATTTGTTTAAAACCTCTTTGGAATAGGCGGGACGCAAATGTCTCAACTGGCCAATTGCCAGGGAAAATGCAGAGAGCCAGATTCAAATAAAATATTATAAAATTAAAACTTTCATTAAATCACACATGTAAGATACTCAATTAAAGCTACACTCATTGTGAATCCAGCCAACATGTCAGATTTTAAAAATGCTTTTCGGCGAAAGCATAAGAATCTATCATCTGATGATAGCACCAACAGTAAACAAAGAGGGTAGCATATTTCAACCCTGCAGGCGCTACACAAAACGTTGAAATAAAATATAAAACATGTATTACCTTTGACAAGCTTCTTTTGTTGGCACTCCAATAAACATCACAATTGGTCCCTTTGTTCGATTAATTCCGTCCATATATATTCAAAATGTCCATTTATAAACTGCGTTTGATCCAGAAAAAACAGCTTACAAAAAACGCAACTTCAGAGTGTTTTCTATCCATATATATGAATAATATGCATATCTTATATTCTTGGCCTGAGTAGCAGGAAGTTGAAATTGGGCACGCTATTTATCCAAAAGTGAAAATTCTGCCCCTAGCCCCAAGAGGTTTTTAACAATTTTTTGGTTACTACTTGATTCCATATTTGTTATTTCATAGTTTTGATGTCTTCACTATTATTCTACAATGTAGAAAATAGTCAAAATAAAGAAAAGCCCTTGAATGAGTAGGTGAGTCCAAACCTTTGACTGGTACTGTATATAAACTCAGCAAAAAAAAGAACCGTCCTCTCACTGTCGACTGCGTTTATTTTCAGCAAACTTAACATGTGTAAATATTTGTATGAACATAACAAGATTCAACAACTGAGACATAAACTGAACAAGTTCCACAGACATGTGACTAACAGAAATGTAATAATGTGTCTCTGAACAAGGGGGAGGTGTCAAAATCAAAAGTAACAGTCAGTATCTGGTGAGGCCACCAGCTGCATTAAGTACTGCAGAGCATCTCCTACTCATGGACTGTGAGATGTTACCCCACTCTTCCACCAAGGCACCTGCAAGTTCCCGGACATTTCTGGGGGGGAATGGCCCTAGCCCTCACCCTCCGATCCAACAGGTCCCAGACGTGCTCAACGGGATTGAGATCCGTGTTCTTCGCTGGCCATGGCAGAACACGGATATTTCTGTCTTGCACGCACAGAACGAGCAGTATGGCTGGTGGCATTGTCATGCTGGTGGGTCATGTCAGGATGAGCCTGCAGGAAGGGTACCACATGAGGGAGGAGGAGGTCTTTCCTGTAACGCACAGTGTTGAGATTGCCTGCAATGACAATATGCTCAGTCCAATGATTCTGTGACACACTGCCCCAGACCACGACGGACCCTCCACCTCAAAATCGGTCCCGTTCTAGAGTACGGGCCTCGGTGTAACGCTCATTCCTTTGACGATAAATGCGAATCCGACCATCAACCCAGGTGAAACAAAACCGTGACTCGTCAGTGAAGAACTTTTTGCCAGTCCTGTCTGGTCCAGTGACGCTGGGTTTGTGCCCATAGGCGACATTGTTGCCGGTGATGTCTGGTGAGGACCTGCCTTACAACAGGCCTACAAGCCCTCAGTCCAGCCTCTTTCAGCCTATTGCGGACTCTCTGAGCACTGATGGCGAGATTGTGCGTTCCTGGTGTAACTCGGGCAGTTGTTGTTGCCATCCTGTACCTGTCCCGCAGGTGTGATGTTCTGATGTACCAATCCTGTGCAGGTGTTGTTACATGTGGTCTGCCACTGCGAGGATGATCAGCTGTCCGTCCTGTCTTCCTGTAGCGCTGTCTTAGGCATCTCACAGTACGGACATTGCAATTTATTGCCTTGGCCACATCTGCTGTCCTCATGCCTCCTTACAGCATACCTAAGGCACATTTACACAGTTGAGCAGGCACCCTGGGCATCTTTCTTTGTGTTTTTCAGAGTCAGTAGAAAGGACTCTTTAGTGTCCTAAGTTTTTATAACTGTGACCTTATTTGCCTATCGTCTGTAAGCTATTAGTGTTTTAACGACGTGCGTGTTCATTAATTGTTTATGGTTCATTGAACAAGCATGGGAAACAGTGTTTAAACCCTTTACAATGAAGATCTGTGAAGTTATTTGGATTTTTACGAATTATCTTTGAAAGACAGGATCCTGAAAAGGGGCATTTCTTTTTTTTGCTGAGTTATATATATATATATACCGGCAGGTTCATTAATTTTTGGACATCGACCTCTTTAAGGAATACCTAGGATAGGATAAGTAATCCCTTTCACACACCCCCCCCCCCCCTTTAAGATTTAGATGCACTATTGTAAAGTGACTGTTCCACTGGATGTCATAAGGTGAATGCACCAATTTGTAAGTCGCTCTGGATAAGAGCGTCTGCTAAATGACTTAAATGTAATGTAATGTAAAGTTATTATTATTTTAGCTGTCTACCACAGCATGTTGGAGATGAAATAAAATAATGAATATGTTGTTACATCCAAATCTGGTGAACGTTGTATTTTATTTATTTTATTTTTTACCTTTATTTTACTAGGCAAGTCAGTTAAGAACAATTCTTATTTTCAATGACGGCCTAGGAACAGTGGGTTAACCAAAAGGGACCAAAAGTAATTGGACATTTGGCTGCACAGCTGTTCCATGGCCAGGTGTGTGTTATTCCCTCATCAGTTAATTTACAAATTGATTTCAAGTGTGGCATTTGCATTTGGAATCTATTGCTCAATATGAAGTCCAAAGAGCTGTCACTGCCAGTGAAGCAAGGCATCATTAGGCTGAAAAATCTAATCAAACCCATCAGAGAGATAGCAAAAACAATAGGTGTATAGGTGTGGCCAAATCAACCATTTGGTACATTCTTAAAAAGAAAGAACGCACTGGTGAGCTCAGGAACACCAAAAGGCCCAGAAGACCGGAAATCAACTGTGGTGGAAATGACAGAATATTTTTTTCCCTGGTGAAGAAAACCCCCTTCACAACAGTTGGCCAGATAATGAACGCCCTCCAGGAGGTCAGTGTATCTGTCTCAAAGTCAACAATCAAGAGAAGACTTCACCAGAGTAAAGACAGACGGTTTACCACAAGATGTAAAACATTGATAAGCCTCAAAAACAGGAAGCCCAGGTTAGAGTTTGCCAAAAAACATCTTAAAAAACCTGTACAGTTCTGGAACTGATGAGTCAAATATCAACTTGTACCAAAATGATGAGAAGAGAAGAGTATGGAGAAGGGAAGGAACTACTCATGATCCAAAGCTACCACCTCATCTGTGAAGCATGGTGGTGGTAGTAGTATGCCGTGGGCATGTCTGGCTGCCAATGGATCTGGTTCCCCTGTATTTATTGATGATGTGACTGCTGACAAGCAGCAGAATGAATTCTGAAGTGTCTAGAGCTATATTATCTGCTCATATTCAGCGAAATGCTTCAAAACTCATTGGACGGAGCTTCACAGTGCAGATGGACAATGTCCTGACGCATACTGCGAAAGCAACCCAATACATTTTTAAGGCAAACAAGTGGAATGTTCTGCAATGGCCAAGTCAATCACCAGACCTGAATCCAATTGAGCATGCATTTCACTTGCTGAAGGAAAAACGCCCCAAAAAAAGCAGGAACAGAAGACAGTTTCAGTAAAGGCCTTGCAGAGCATCACTAGGGAAGAAACCCAGCATCTGGTGATGTCTATGGGTTCCAGACTTCAGGCAATCATTGACTGCGAAGAATTTGCAAACAAGCAATTTGCAAACCATTTAATTTATGATTATGTTAGTTTGTCCAATTACTTTTGAGCCCCTAAAATTGGGGGGCTATGTATAAAAATGGTTGTAATTCCTACACGGTTCATACAATAATTTTGACAAAACCATTAAATTATAGATGAAAGTCTACACTTAAAGCACATCTTGATGATTTATTTTCCAATCCATTTTGGTGGCGTACAGAGCCAAAAAGTATGTACATTCGGTCACTGTCCAAATACTTATGGACCTGACTGTGTTTATCTTATTTTTTTCCAGTTGTTGTTGTTACTCTGTAATACTAGCCACCTAACAATTTTATGAAGTTGGCTTAAGCTAGCCAAGATTGGGAACCTATCTCGCAACCTTAACTAGCCACCAAGAAGCCATTTCAGGCTATCAATCAAGTTATAGTAGCTATCTTAGCTGGCATGACTCTACAAAAGCAAGCAATTACTAAATGTACTGAATAAGACTCAAATTCCTTTAAATATTTCACCAATATTTTAGCAGAAATGCAGAGAAGCCTTTCCTTAAAAAAGAACCACCAGTCAGGAGGATGCAGACAGCTCAAGACATATGCAGAAAAATAAACATATTTTTGACATAGAATTAAGCATAATGATTATGTCTCTAGATTGCAGGAAAAATCTGTTTCAGGTGTCTGAAAAATGCTAAATTCTCCATCTTCACCCCCCAGCCAACCTCACATACTTTGTGCCACCTCCGATTTCTGGGGTGCATGACGATTTAACAAGTGACATCAATAAGGGATCATAGCTTTCACCTGGATTTAGCTGGTCAGTCTATGTCATGGAAAGAGCAGGTGTTGGTTAGGGCTTGTAAGTAAGCATTACACTGTAAGGTCTACACCGGTTGTATTCGGCGCATGTGACAAATACAATTTGATTTAATCGTACCATTTTGTATACTCAGTGTATATATGCGCTATACAGTCATACCTATGGATTGTGCACTGATGACATGGGGTATCTGCCTACTTAGTGACACCCACAGTACACAATTCTGAAGAGTTTACACAAATCGTAGCTCTTATTACAGGCTGGTGCCTTTACATGGAGGGCGACGGCTGCCGGTGACCATGAGCAAGTAAACATTTACTGTAATATTCACATGCAAAAAAGGAATCGCTATAACAACACAAGTATGTATAAAAAGCATTTACATTCAACAGAAATTGTTTTCTAATCTATTTTTGGGTAAATAATGATTTTTGATTGTCAGACATGACTCTGTAAACTGGTCATGTTAGCCAACTAACTGAGGGGCAAGATAGCTGATCTGTTGTTTCATCACGTTGTAGTATTCAAGTCCAGGACTTGGACTTGTCTCAGACTCGACCAGTGATGACTCAGACTTACACTCTTAACAATGGTGAGGTTGTTGTGAGAAAGGCTCTCTTCCTTGCTAATTCAACATGCTAGCAGGTACAATAGCTACCAAATTACTTTTTACAATTGCATTTTAGTAATTTAGTAGATGCTCTTATCCAGAGCGAATTACTCACTAACTGAGCATTCATCTTAAGGTAGCTAGGTGAGACAACCACATAACATAATCATAGTAAGAAACTTTTTCCAAATAAAGCAACAACCAGCAAAGTCAGCGCAAGTAAGAAAAGGCAAGTGTGAGTTTTAGTGCAAGAAATCAAGGGTGTCATTTTTGTTATATACATTTTTTTTGCAAGCTATCCTGTCTAATGTGCAAGACTCCACATGCTAGTTCTCGTAATATAGGTCAAAAATGTTGGACCACAGCCTTTTGCAGGTTAACAGTAGGGTTTGTTCGGACTGAAGGTGCAGTACCAAGGGACTCGTGACTCGACTTGGGATTCGACTATAAAATACTCAGACTTGTACTTGGACTCAAGGCTGAGAGACTTGACTATATCACTAGGCTATCCCCATGCAGGCTTCGTAATGTACTGTGATTGGTCAACAAAGGCAAACCTCAGTGGTTTTCACATGAAATTCCGCTGCACCCCCTGGATACCCTAGAACGTTTCTCCCCCTGCCACTTTAGCATAAGTGAAAATCGCTGGGCCTCTGGTCGATGGGTCCGCCTGCCTCTCTCCGTCTGCAAGCTCCTTTAGTCCAAACAAACCCTACTGTTAACCTTTTCATTGATTGCAACATTACAACCGTGACTTCACTCAAATTGTAATTGTCCACAAAGTAATATTGTACATTATAGCACTTGTTCTCTCTCTTTTCCTGTTTCTTGTAGGCTTTTGGGTAGTATTGGTGAATCATTATTGGTGCCATGTGTATTGCATAGACAGAGAGGCATATCTTTTTTCGATGTCACTCACAGCAGTAGAGCTGCTTCTCTTGAAATGTTTTATTTACACTGTAACAGAACACCCTTAAGGTGCACCTGCAGGGATGTAGTGGAGGCGAAATGCACAGAAACACCTTTTATTTTGTCAATAGCATATACGCACTTATTTACAAAAAATGTACATTGTTTGTATTCTCCACTCTAGGACAAAAATGGAAATAAGCCCTCTGGGATTGTTTTAATGGTTTTAAATAATCCATCAATTAAGTTGAATATGTGTGGAGCCTTGAGAGGTAGCCACTTAAAGTAACTGTGCAGTGTTTCCAGATTTCTATTAAATATGACCTATAATTAATTACAATATGAGTGAAATAGTTTTCCGTCCAAAAAATGTTCATTAAGTATATTAACAAGAGTCGATTCAATCTAAGTAACATAAGAAAAAAATCCCCATTAAAATCCGTCAGTTTAATCCGTCAGTCTCAATCCACCTACAGGGTGTCGCACTTCAGCATCTGCGGTGAAAGGTGGCAGAGCTAGAACAGGGTTTGTTAGACCATGAGACATCCAGAAAATCGGTCTTCTCATGAAAATTAAAATATCTGTAGTGTCCAAACGGTTTGACCTAAAAACTAGTATGACCACTGTATGGAAAGGGGAGACTCTGCGACCCCCACACGTGTCACAGGACTCATCTGAAGGTAACCGGTACCGGTTTATAAATAATAATGGAAGTATGAAGGTAGCTTTGAGCCAAAAACAGGGATTAAATATGTGTAAAGGAATATATGTATTTCCTGAGTTTTATTTAAATATCTCCTAGATTTAGGACAGACACTTCAACCTTATTTCTTATGATTTGTTTTTGGACTGTCTTTTCCCCCCCATGCTTTTTCTGGGCTATATTAGTGAAGGCCAAGTTTAAGATGACATTCTTTTATACTTAAAGGGGTCCTAAAATTCTCAATTTTAAAACAATTCCGTACCCCAACAACATAAGTGTGGGAAGATACCAGTCATTAAAAATATTCATGTGATCACTGATTGGCCAGCTCAGCCAATGAGCCAAAAAATGGCATTGTGTTCTATGAAGAAATAGCAAGCATTTTTTTTAAACGGTCTATTTGAGATACACGTTTCAGGTGGGTTATTTAAAGTGTTTTTCTCTCATTTATGCTTCGGCCACAAATACAAGTATAGAACAAGTCAACAACATTATTTGGGTATGAGTTAACTGAATTTGATTTTCCCTGGACAGTTACTCTCATTTCCATGCCCTCACTAGCATCACAATCCATGTAGTCAGCCTGGAACGCGCCCACTGGCTTGAAAATGAATACAGCTGATCTCCATAGGCTAGTTAACAGTGTGGCTAGCTACTCAATCTGCCACCACAGTTATTGCCTGCTATTTTTCCCTTCGGAGGAGAGACCTGAGAGAGCAGATAGCTGTGTTTGCAAGTTTGATCTTGAAGAGATCATTTAGGTTGTAACTTCATAGGAAATAAAAGCACTTTTGTTGGAAATTTACTGTCTCACGAGCCTCTGTAGTGGAAACTTGCCACAATATGAAACTGATGTTTTTATCTTGAAAGTTTGTAAACGTCATTTACAGGCAATGACTAATATTTAACATCTGCATTTCAACTCTGAATTTGAATATTAAAACATACAGTGCCTTCAGAAAGTTTTCAAACCCCTTGACTTTTTTCACATTTTGTTTCGTTACAGCTTGATTTACAAATGGATTAAATTCAGATTGTTTGATACTGGCCTTAACACACAATACCTGATATGTTTTTTCATATGTTTTTCATTATGGCATGCCTAAATAAGTTCAGGAGTAAAACATGTGCTTAACAAGTCACATAATAAGTTGCATGGACTCACTGTGTGCAATAATAATATTGAACATGATTTTTGAATGACTACCTCATCTCTGTAGCCCACATCTGTAAGATCTCTCGGTTGAGCAGTGAATTTCAAACACAGATTCAAGCACAGGCGAAACAGATCAGACAGTAAAGGGGTGTGAATACTTTCCAAAGGCGCTGTAGGCCAGTAGAGGCAGATGCTTCTAGCGACTTGCTGGCGCCGAGGAACAGCGTGATGACTCAATCACTATTTGGATGGCTGACCATCTGTGGGCTATCACATGGGTCAAATGCAATTTTACATCTAACTAAGATGTTTGGTGCAGTATTTCTCACGTGAAAAAATGTGCACGAAAACTTGTCGTTGACTGCCAAAAACACAATTTAAGAATCCTTACTGTTGAGCAATTATTGAAGAAGGGGCGTAAGACTTTGGCTACCGACTTCGGCTTGTGCCTTGTGCACAAACAGCAGTAAAAACCCACACCGAAGACCAAAATGAGCAAAAACATTTTAAAAATGTCATAATGTGCACAAATGTTTGGGATGGGAAGCATTCAGACAGTCAAGTCTCTGCATCCGTACTAATGGGAAACAATTTCCACGATCTCCCAGCAGAGCAGTCCGACTATTGGCACTTTCACACGCTATTCGGAACTCTGACATTTCTGACATGCTGATTCTTTGAACATGTTGTGTATAACTACAACCAGTAGTTGTAGCAAGTCGGAAATGTCAGAGTTTCCTAGTTCTGACTACTGCGTGAACGCGGCATATAACCAACCATAAAGTCAGAGGTCAGAGGGCTGAGTCAGGTATTTTTTAATTTACTACCATCAAAGGGCAAAGTATGATTTGGTATATCATAGTAATTTACAGTAAGCCATTTGCCATTTCCTTGTATGATAGCCTATAAACAGCATTTATCTGCATGACAATCTCAGAGCACACTTGAGGCTATATCTTACAAGGTAAGCATTCTCACTTCTTCGTTTTTTTAGGCTCCTAATGGCTCAGATGCAGTTTCTCCAAGGCTTTGGCTTACTTTTACTTTTATATATAGTCAAGATTTGTTTCGTAGATTTGATGTACATTTAAGTAAAAGTACAATGGATCCAACTTCAAATGCCCTCTCAAAGGATGGTCATTATGCAGCTGAAGCAAACACCTGTACACAGATCTCATAAGTAACTGATATTAAGCATAAATAAAATATGACATGATTATATATAAATCAATATAAATGTATTACATTATTATTTTATTAATATTATATTAGGTATATAATAATAATTGCTAGACCTCTGATATGTTTACTGTTATACCCTAAACCTATACCGACCCCTGTAAACTGACTGAATGACCTGTTGTCATTTTTGTAGTTGTTGTGGTTGTTCTTCTTCTTCTTATTGTATCTCTGCACACAGTATGTCTGTACGTTTTGTTCGTATATGTGAGGATGCGGATAAAAGAGAGATTGAGATCGTTGGGCCTATCAATGAATCCATGGGACTTGCTGAGACTTTCCTACAGACCTCCCAATTTCATAAAATCATGAAAGGTGCAGCAAATGTGCCCAACTTTATCTACATATTATTTAACTTTCCCCGAGCTAATAAATTGACACATAATTACAGAATCCTGAATCATTTGTATTAATGGTAAATAAAAACATGTATTTTGAGACTAATGTCCAGAACAGAGATAAACTCACAATAATGAGAGTCTAGAATGTCATATCCTGTTTATTTAACTGTATTGCTGAATTTTGGCATCGTGTGTTCTAAAAATAACTTTCAAGCTTACTTTGCAAACTAATCAGAAATTGAAATGTGAAATCTTTTTTTCCAGAAAAAAATGAAATTTGTCATGACTACATTTTTGGATGTTGCTTTAAAGGAGGTACAGTATAACAATGGAGGTATTATCAGTGGGAATATTTGTTCTTTGACAAACACATTGGTGTTCTAATTTCCCTGACTTAATCGTTATGGGTTTATTGCACTGATATTGATTTATATTTAAGATAAATGTATGGGCATCCATTCTACTATGCCATATCAATGGGAGGTGGAGAATGGATGTGGCTGGTCACGTATCCCAGATAATGAAGGCATTGAGAGAGACTACTGTGACCCAGCAAAGACAGAGAGGTATGTATGCCCAAAACATATATTTTTAACTGAGAGACAATTACAAAATGTTTAAAATGAATTAAAAGGTGTTTTTTATGCCCTACCCATGGAATACCACCAGTGAATTTTATCCTCATGATCCGCGGTCACAGCAAAGTTCGGCGACTTGCTACGGTTTCCTCCCTGGACCAACCAGAAGCTGTCCTTGCTACCAAGTGGGCTTGGTACTGGGAAGAAGAGGATGAATGCTGGAATGCATTTTGGTCATCAGTATGTAGTGATACCTAATTTCACCCTCTGATATGGCACAAAGAAAAGAAAAAAAGTATCCCTAAAGTGTGTGTGTGTGTGTGTGTGTGTGTGTGTGTGTGTGTGTGTGTGTGTGTGTGTGTGTGTGTGTGTGTGTGTGTGTGTGTGTGTGTGTGTGTGTGTGTGTGTGTGTGTGTGTGTGTGTGTGTGTGTGTGTGTGTGTGTGTGTGTGTGTGTGTGTGTACTAAGACTATGGAGGACCTAGAGAGGGTGTACAGTGATCCCTCTCTTGGCTCAGTGTTTGAGTTCACTGCAGGACGACACACCTATGAAGTCAATTTGGAAGGTAGGCTGATATTATCTACCTGCTTTAGTATCTACCTGCTTTACTTTCTGAACGGAGAAAGATATTCTTTTTTAGACATGATCCAGAGTAACAAGAGCTCACACACCCTAAGATGGGTCAGAAGACGGCCGATCTTCAACTCTGCCATAGATGTTCAGAGAGCAATTTGGTAAGAGTGAAATACAGCTAATGTAATTAATACCACATTCAAATAATCTAGGCAAGATCATTTAATTAAGCAATTATGCTTTAAAAAAAAAATATAAGCCTATATACATTTTTTTGTATAGTAGTACATTAGTGGTAGAGATGTAGTAGATCGGGAGGATATGAAGAGGGACAAACAGTAAGGAAATGTTAGGTCACAGACAGGAGAGACCAAGGTGACACTTGACCTCCCGTTGCTGGGGGAATATATGGTCTGGGAAGTTTATGCCTCCAAATTTGTAATAGCTACACTTCCGTTCAAACGTTTGGGGTCACTTAGAAATGTCCTTGTTTTTGAATGAAAAGCACATTTTTTGTCCATTTTAAAATAACATCAAATTAATCAGAAATACAGTGTAGACATTGTTAATGTTGTAAATGACTGCTGTAGCTGGAAACTGCAGATTTTATTTGATGGAATATCTATATAAGCGTACAGAGGCCCATTATCAGCAACCATCACTCCTGTGTTCCAATGGCACGTTGTGTTAGCTAATCCAAGTTTATAATTTTAAAAGGCTAATTGATGATTAGAAAACCCTTTTGCAATTATGTTAGCACACCTGAAAACTTTTCTTCTGATTAATGAAGCATTACAACTGGCCTTCTTTAGACTAGTTGAGTATCTGTAGCATCAGCATTTGTGGGTTCGATTACAGGCTCAAAATGGCCAGAAACAAAGATCTTTCTTCTGAAACTCGTCCGTCTATTCTTGTTCTGAGAAATGAAGGCTATTCAATGTGAGAAATTGCCAAGAAACTGAAGATCTGGTACAACGCTGTGTACTACTCCCTTCACAGAACAGCGCAAACTGGCACTAAACAGAATAGAAAGAGGAGTGGGAGGCCTCGGTGCACAACTGAGCCAGAGGACAAGTACATTAGAGTGTCTAGTTTGACAAACAGACGCCTCACAAGTCCTCAACTGGCAGCTTCATGAAATAGTACACGCAAAACACCAGTCTCAACGTCAAAAGTGAAGAGGTGACTCCGGGTTGCCGGCCTTCTAGGCAGAGTTGCAAAGAAAAAGCCATATCTCAGACTGGCCAATAAAAATAAAATATTAAGATGGGCAAAAGAACAGACACTGGACAGACAAATCTAAGTTTGAGGTGTTCGAATCACAAAGAAGAACATTCGTGAGATGCTGGAGGAGTGCTTGATGCCAACTGTCAAGCATGGTGTTGGTAATGTGATGGTCTGGGGGTGCTTTGGTGGTGGCAAAGTGGAGATTTGTACAGGATAAAAGGGATCTTGAAGAAGGAAGACTATCACTCCATTTTGTAATGCCATGCCATACCCTGTGGACGGAGCTTAATTGGAGCCAATTTCCTCCAGCAACAGGACAATGACCCAAAGCAGAACTCCAAATTATGCAAGAACTATTTAGGGAAGAAGCAGTCAGCTGGTATATATATAATAGAGTGGCACAGTCACCAGATCTCAACCCTATTGAGCTGTTGTGGGAGCAGCTTGACCGTATGGTACGTAAGAAGTGCCCATCAAGCCGATCCAATTTGTGGGTGAAATCTCTTCAGATTAGCTCAACAAATTGATAACTAGAATGGCAAAGGTCTGCAAGGCTGTAATTGCTGCAAATGATTTGATGAAAGTTTGAAGGACACAATTATTTTTTCAATTAAAAATCATTATTTATAACCTTGTCAACGTCTTAACTATTTCATATTCTTTTGCAACTCATTTCATGTATGTTGTCATGGAAAACAAGGAGATTTCTAAGTGACCCTAAACTTTTGAATGGTAGTGTACCTTTAGCCCTGTTTATACCATCGGAACAAGCTGTCATAATACCCAAAAATACAACGTGAGACCCATAAATACAATACACGGGACCAGACCTGTAATAACAAGTGCACAACAATACACTGGACGAGACCCGTAATAATGAGTACTCAATACACGCAGCACGAAAGCCGAGACAACAAAGCACAGGTACTCACAAGACCAACAGACATGGGAACAATAACCGACCAAGACAATGGTGAACAGAGGGCACATATATACAATTACTAATCAGGGGACAGGGAACCAGGCGTGCATAATGAGACAGTTCAGTGACGCCTAGAGACTGGTGACGTAGACCTCCGGAACTGGCACACGGAATGAGCAGCAGTACCAGGGGATCCGTGACAAAGACACAATGTATCAAATGAATTGATAGGGAAAGTCTAAAGGGGAGCGAGAGACAGGCATGTGATAGTGATGATGATGACATCATCAAAAATGATATGCTGCCTGTAATATAGCCTAGATAATGATCCGTGGTTAATCCATTCTAATAAAGGGGGTGGTTAAAGACATTCCAGTCAAATGGGTAAAGATACGTGTCACAGTGTTGAAGCGTCAATTCATCTACGCTCATCTTTTCCCATTGACTGCACGTATATTGACATAAGCATCAACCCTGTAACAATTTTATTTTCCCATTTGCACCACAAAGCCGACTGGGAGCATGACCAATTGACATAAGCATCAATTGGTTGATGCCTAACTTTTTGAAAAATTGTGAAAAGAATGACCTTTTCCCATGATATGTTTTTGGATCATAACATTTCCTTGATTAATTGAGTGACAATATATCAATGTATTAGAAACACGACAGGCATAAGGTAAATTGAAAAGGGAAAACCATTAATGTGAAAAAAGGAAAGTGCACTACAATGACATGTAATGTACACTTCATTTTTATACAAACCTTCAGTAAAAATGCAACTCAAGCTCCAAATGAAACACCATCCATTGCCGTAACTGCAGCAACAGAATTATGGCTGCCCATTTTAATTACGCTTTAATTACGGAGTGTGGGGCCGTCTGTGGTACGGTATGTAGATTATGGGATGTTTCTGCTTTAATTACGGAGTGTGGGGCCGTCTGTGGTACGGTGTGTAGATTATGGGATGTTTCTGCTTTAATTACGGAGTGTGGGGCCGTCTGTGGTACGGTGTGTAGATTATGGGATGTTTCTGCTTTAATTACGGAGTGTGGGGCCGTCTGTGGTACGGTGTGTAGATTATGGGATGTTTCTGCTTTAATTACGGAGTGTGGGGCCGTCTGTGGTACGGTGTGTAGATTATGGGATGTTTCTGCTTTAATTACGGAGTGTGGGGCCGTCTGTGGTACGGTCTGTAGATTATGGCATGTTTCTGCTTTAATTACGGAGTGTGGGGCCGTCTGTGGTACGGTGTGTAGATTATGGGATGTTTCTGCTTTAATTACGGAGTGTGGGGCCGTCTGTGGTACGGTGTGTAGATTATGGGATGTTTCTGCTTTAATTACGGAGTGTGGGGCCGTCTGCATGTTTCTGTAGTGTGGGGCCGTCGGTGTGTAGATTATGGGATGTTTCTGCTTTAATTACGGAGTGTGGGGCCATCTGTGGTACGGTGTGTAGATTATGGCATGTTTCTGCTTTAATTACGGAGTGTGGGGCCGTCTGTGGTACGGTGTGTAGATTATGGCATGTTTCTGCTTTAATTACGGAGTGTGGGGCCGTCTGTGGTACGGTGTGTAGATTATGGGATGTTTCTGCTTTAATTACGGAGTGTGGGGCCGTCTGTGGTACGGTGTGTAGATTATGGGATGTTTCTGCTTTAATTACGGAGTGTGGGGCCGTCTGTGGTACGGTCTGTAGATTATGGCATGTTTCTGCTTTAATTACGGCACATTTTGATGTATTTTAGCTGCACAAAAGGGAAGAGGAAAAAAACTATATTTAGGCATAAATTCTTGAGTAGTTAAGGGTTAAGGTTTGGCATGGTGTTAAAACAGAAAAAGTAAAATTACTAAAAGAGTGCCGATCACTGGGGTTGAACCCCCAATCCTCCCAGTTCATTACTCTCCTTAACCCATCCACAACATAGGCACTCACGTTGCCCCTAGTGGCCTGTATGCAGAAACAATCCGGTCGATCTGCACACATTTTAATACCAGGGGCTCTGTTTTAATAACATGGTAGTCGGTGCCAGGCACACCGGTTTGAGTGTGTCAAGAACTGCAACCCTACTGAGTTTTTCACACTCAACAGTTTCCGGTGTGAACCAAGAATGGTCCACCACAAAAATGACATCCAGCTAATTTGACACACATGTGAGCAGCAATGGAGTCAACATGGGTCAGCATTTCTGTGGAGTCCATGCCGCAACGAATTTAGGCTGTTCTGAGGGCAAAAGAGGGTGCAAACTCAATATTAGGAAGGTATTCCTAATGTTTTGTACAGTCGGTATAAACCTACTGTAAAATGTAAAAATTACTTTCTAAATGTACAAAAAATAATCACTGTATAATTTAATGGAAACATGGCTACTGATACCTTTCAGGGGCATTACACTTAATGAGTCCAAACGTTTCACAGAACCTGGACAAAAATAGTGTTGAATATAAATAAAAAGGGGAATGTCTGACTGTTTGGCTATTGTGATATTTTGATGATGCACATAAGGCTACATAAGACTACTTTGTCAGCCTCCATTGGCAAAATCAGTGCCATAACCAATTGCTTTACCACTAAGACCAGTCTTAAATATCCGTAGTTGCCCTCACTGAAATTCAGTGAAAGCCCGTTGATGTTAGACAGGTAAATCGCAGAACCTGGCGTAAGGGCTAGAAAGTGCCAGTGAGATAGATTGCAATTTTGTCATGTCAAATCTAACGTGTGTTTGACACTTGCGCCTCATTACCACCAGCCGAAAATAGCTCCCCAGGTGTAATTGCAAGTAAATGTGAGGCTCTTGTTCGCAATGTAATCCTATCACAGCTGTTCGTATAAGGATAATGCAAGGTGTAAATTACCGCTCTATATCCCCTAATTTCTTCCTTAAGCACATCCAATACCAACACTTCGATTGTGCCACCTTACTGGGACCAGTCTCGATTGCCTGGGATCGGCTTTGAGGTATTGAAAAAACATCCAAAAAGCATAAAACATACATGCATTGTGTTAATGTTCACTGTGGATGGGATGTTACATTAAACTATCAGATTAACTTGTTTGAATACAAACCAGCATCAAATTGTTCTGAACAAATTGTATAGCATGCAGTACAACACGGTGTCTTCGAAAAGCATGTATTATTGTGTATGAATGAGCTTACGAAGGGTTTTTCTTCACAGAGAGTTATGTTGTCAAGCTCAACAGGTGAACACGAAGATATCAAGGCCCTTTTTGAGAAAACTGTGGTGGGGTTTCAAATACACACCATTGAGAGAGTACAAAACCCAGCCCTATGGAAGTTCTACATGCTGTATGTTTCTTTAAAAAAATAGTTCACTCAAAATACAAATCTGTTTTTTCTTCTTACCGTGGACGTCTCTGACAGTTTAAGTGCATATTTTGATAATCATGCTAACATTTTGGTATTATGAAAACATGTGGATGATATTTACTGAAACTGATCTCAATTCAAAATAGAAATAACACAGTTAATGAAGTGATTTTCAACACTATGCAGCTTCTAATGAGTTATTTTATGATGTTAGCCTTGATTTATACAACTGTACAGTGATTCTGCATTTACCATTTTAAAGACACATTTGTTCGTCTTATTAAATGTAAATAATGGCACACTAAAATAGGTTGATTCACAAATATTCCTTTTTAGACAAAGAGATCAAATGAAATCTTCCTTGACAAGCAGCAATGAGAAGCAGCTTTTCCATGGTACTGACTCCAAATACGTTGACAGTATTTGCAGAGACAACTTTGACTGGAGAATATGTGGAAAGAATGGAACTTCCTACGGAAAAGGTAGGATGCCAGTACTATGTTAGCAATGTTTCAATAAATCCAAATGAATTTTACATTTATATTTTAGTAATTTAGCAGACACTTTTATCCAGAGAGACTTAATAAATGTTGTATTGGCAATTTGCTTGTCTATGTCTGTGTGTATTGAATATCATTATGGGATAAATAATATAATTTAAAATGTTTTCTCTAAAAGTGAAGTCACACATTCTTACATAATGAAATGTCTCTGAACACAACTGATTTAATAAATGTTGTAATTGTATTTTTCCTTACTGTCAGTGTGGACAAAAGCTATATATAAAAAGCATATTTTTTTTAAACACTGGGCTAAACGTTGTCTAATATCTTATTTTCAGGAAGTTACTTTGCTAGGGATGCTCAGTACTCACACATATACACCAGCCAGTCAGGGTTGAGGTCCATGTTTGTTTGTCAGGTGCTGGTGGGAGACTACACTGTGGGAAACTCCAGATATGAGAAACCACCTCCTAAAGAAACCGGAGGATCCAGCTTCTATGACAGCTGTGTGGACAACATTCAAAACCCCAGAGTGTTTGTAGTTTTTGAAACGCATCAGGTTTACCCCGAGTACCTCATACAGTACAGTGATGGTCACACTCAGCCAAACCCTGCTCCCCAGCCTGGCCCTGCTCCTCCACTAAACCCTGCTCCCCAGCCTGGCCCTGCTCCTCCACTAAACCCTGCTCCCCAGCCTGGCCCTGCTCCTCCACCAAACCCTGCTCCCCAGCCTGGCCCTGCTCCTCCACTAAACCCTGCTCCCCAGCCTGGCCCTGCTCCTCCACCAAACCCTGCTCCCCAGCCAAATCCCTCTGATTCAGATGAACCTGCATTTAATTGTTGTGTTCAGTGCTTGATAAGGACTTTTCGTTGGCCATTATACATTTGTGTTCGCTGCTGTGATGATTGACCAGGCCTTAGTGAATACAGTGGGGGGGGGGGTCGAGGGATTTTACAAAACACTCCTAGTTTGTGTCATCTGCCGTCGAACTGTCTTCATTTGAAAATGTAGTTATTGTCATTTGTAACAATTTTTGTTCTCCATTTGTAATATATCAATTATCAAGTTCAATAAAAAAGTCAACTTAATAACACCCCTATTGCTATGTATTTTTTAAATTTACACTGTGTACACAACATTAAGTCCACTTGCTGTTCCATGACTGACCAGTTATTTCTCAAAATGGTGAGAGGATAATATAATATATAATAATAATATATGCCATTTAACAGACGCTTTTATCCAAAGCGACTTACAGTCATGTGTGCATCCCGGGGATCGAACCCACTACCCTGGCGTTACAAGCGCCATGCTCTACCAACTGAGCTACAGAAGGACCAAAACCAGTCGGTAAACATCTTGTTTTCTGGCTAAAAAGTAAAAAGCATGTTCAAAGGAGACTTTCGGTTGAAAATGCTTTTTCGTCTATGATTAGGCTTAATCTGAGTTTTGAAAATTGGTCTTTATTGTGGAGCAATGCATTTCTCTTTGGTTTCCAGACTTGAAGGTGTTATGTTCAAATAATAACACTTTATAAAGTTGGAAATAGACTAAAAACAACAGGGAATCATTTCCAAGTGATTTTCATTGAAGAAATCTGTTCCCAAGTATAATAGAGAGAAACATGTGATCATATACAAATGTTACAGAATGTTTTAGTCAAATATGAATTTAAGTCACTTAGCATTTTCTGTCATTTATTATTATTATTACTTTTTTTGTTGTTTGGGGATCGATGTGAGGAGGAGGATTATTCAAGATACTGTTTGAAGAGGTAGGGTTTCAGATGTTTTTAGAAGATGGGCAAGGACTCTGCTGTCCTAGCAGATTGGATTGAGGTCTGGGCTTTGACTAGGCCGTTCCAAGACATTTAAGTGTTTCCCCTTAAACCACTCGAGTGTTGCTTTAGCAGTATGCTTAGGGTTATTACCCTGCTGGAAGGTGAACCTCTGTCCCAGTCTCAAATCTCTGGAAGACAAACAGGTTTCCCTCAAGAATTTCCCTGTATTTAGCTCCATCCATCATTCCTTCAATTTTGACCAGTTTCCCAGGCCCTGCCGATGGAAAAACATCCCCACTGCATGATGCTGTCACCACCATGCTTTAATGTGGGGATGGTGTTCTCAGGGTGATGTGAGGTGTGGGGTTTGCACCAGACATGGCGTTTTCCTTGATGGCCTAAAAGCTCAATTTTAGTCTCATCTGACCAGAGTACCTTCTTCAATATACTTGGGGAGTCTCCCACATGCCTTTTGGCGAACGCCAAATGGGTTTGCTTATTTCTTCTTTAAACAATGGCTTTTTTCTGGCCACACTTCCGTAAAGCCCAGCTCTGTGGAGTGTACCACTTATAGTGGTCCTAAGAACAGATACTCCAATCTTATCTTTGGTCTCTTTGTTGCCTCTCTGATTAATGCCCTCCTTGCCTGGTCCGTGAGTTTTTTTCTTTCATTTCTTTAATAATGGACTTAATGGTGCTCCATGGGATGTTCAAAGTTACAGATATTTTTTATAACCCAACTCTGATTTGTACTTCTCCACAACTTTGTCCCTGACCTATTTGGAGAGCTCCTTGGTCTTCATGGTGCCGCTTGCTTGGTGGTGCTCCTTGCTTAGTGGTGTTGCAGACTCTGGGGCCTTTCAGAACAGATATATATATATATATATATATATATATATATATATATGGACCATCTATATGAAATGAATTTGTTTTAAAAATATATATATACTGAAATCATGTGTTTTTTTTTTCCTTTTTTTTTTCCTTTTGCTATAAATATATATATATATATATACTGAAATCATGTGGCAGATCATGTGACACATTGCACACAGGTGGTCTTTATTTAACTAATTATGTGACTTCTGAAGGTAATTGTTTGCACCAGATCTTATTTATAGGGGCTTCATAGCAAAGGGGGAATACATATGCACGCACCACTTTTCCATTTTTTATGTATATTTTTAATTTCACTTCACCAATTTGGACTATTTGGTGTATGTCCATAACATGAAATCCAAATAAAAATCCATTTAAATTACAGGTTGTAATGCAACAAAATAGGAAAAGCATCAAGGAAGATGAATACTTTTACAAGGCACTGTATCTATAGCTGTGTTAGCCAGAAAACAATGGTTTAAATATAATGAATTAGCTGAGTTAATTAAATCAGTGGCGTGCGGATAATGCTGTTGTCCATCAGTCCATCTTCTGTCTCAGAGAGATGTCTTTAAATGCTAATCTTACTGCTACTTAAAGCTGTCACACGGTCCCTGACATGGTTTAAAACTTCTTGATGCACCCATCCCGTTAGCGGGATCATTTTCGTCAACATCCGAGCGCCAAATTCAAATTAAATTACTAAAAATATTTAATTTTCATGAAATCACAAGTGCAATATAGCAAAACACAGCTTAGCTTGATGTTAATCCACCTGGCATGTCAGATTTCAAAAAAGCTTTTCGACGAAAGCGTACCAAGCGTTTATGTAAGGACATCTCTCTCAGCAGGCAAAACATTACAAACAGATAGCAGTAAAGTAGATTGGTCACGAAAGTCAGAAAAGCAATTAAATGAATCGCTTACCTTTGATGATCTTCGGATGTTGGCACTCATGAGACCCCCAGTTACAAAATAAATGTTCCTTTTGTTCCAAAAATATTATTTTTAATATCCAAAATACCTCCATTTGGTTGGCGTGTTATTGTTCAAAAATCCACAAGCTCGAGCGGTCACAACGGGGCAGATGAAAATTCCAAATAGTATCCGTAAATTTTGTAGAAACATGTCAAATGTTTTTTATAATCAATCCTCAGGTTGTTTTTACAATATATAATCGATAATATTTAAACTGGACTGTAGCCTCTTCAATAGGAGAGAGAGAGAAAATGTGTGATCTTTCTCGCTCATTTTTCAAAATAAAAGCCTGAAACAAATGTCTAAAGACTGTTCACACCATGTGGAAGCCATAGGAAAAGGAATCTGGTTGAAATCCATTTAAAATGGAGGATAGGCATGCAATGGAACAGGGAGATTCGTTTCTCTAAGGCACTTCCTGGTTTGATTTTCCTCAGGTTTTCGCCTGCATTATCATTTCTGTTATACTCACAGACAATATTTTGACAGTTTTGGAAACTTTAGAGTGTTTTCTATCCTAATCTGACAATTGTAGGCATATTCTAGATTCTGGGCCTGAGAAATAGGCAGTTTCATTTGGGTACGTTTTTCATCCAAACATCAAAATACTGCCCCCTACACTCAACAGGTTAAATCTTTATTAGATGAGCTTGATGCTGCATAAGGTGACTTGATTTTCCACGCTTACGTAAGGTGGTTGAGTCGCGGGAAAGTACTGCAGCGATTTGTTGACTTGCTGCCCGAGATCAAATCATTTCTGGAGTCACGAAATGAGGAGCATGAGAAACTGTGTGGTGATGCATGGCTGCTAGACTTTCCTCACGGACATAACAGCAAAACTGAACGAGCTTAACTATGAGCTTCAGGGAAAAGACAAAGACGTGGCACACATGATCCGCGTTGTCAATGCCTTCAAGGCCAAGGTGGGTGTGTGGGCCTCTCAGTTGAAAAATGGAAGAATGGTGCACTTCCCAAACCTGGAGATAATGTCGCAAAACATCAGAAATAAAGATGCTTTTCTCCCGCAATAATTCTGTGCCCACCTGGAGAAACTGGAATACGAATTCAACAACCGTTTTCAGGAGTTAAATGCAACAGCCTCCCCTATGTCATTTATCTCAAACCCTTTCCTCCCCTTTGAGATTGAGGAGGTGTCCGCCAAATTCCAGCAAGTATTTGCTCTACCAATCGTAGTTGACATGGAGATAATTGAATTGAAAAATGACATTGAGTTGAAAGCAAGATCAAGGAACAGTGACTTTTGGAGTCTTGTAAACACTGAAAAGTTCCCTCTCCTTTCATCCTGCGCACTTAAGGCGAAGGCCTACTTTGGATCAACATATCTCTGTGAGATGGCCTTTTCACAGATGAAAATAATAAAGTCAATGAACAGGTCTTGTCTAACTAATAGACATCTCACAGACAGTGTCAGACTTGCTGTGTCAAACTATGAGCCATACTACAGTGCACTTGCTGATAGTGTGCAATCACAGCCATCACATTGAATGTGTATGTGTGTGTGGGGGGGGGGGGGGGATCTCATCCACAGCCAGAGTGAGTGAGTATTGCCAGTTTCAAATCTGTTGTAGGCTATATTGTTTACAAAAGTATATGTTCCAAAATGGAAAATTAAACAGTACTGTACATGATTGGCTTAGGCCTGTAATTGACTGATTGAGGAAATGAATTGTAGTAGGGCTGTGATTTGTGTGAAAGTATTTTTGAACAATTGAATGATGTGAATAATATTTTGAATGCTTAGTTGCACTTTGTCATGGAAATTGCAAGATTATGTTATAATGCTTGTATTGCATTATAGTGGTTGTTTTATTCGACAGAATGGAGTATTCTGTTAACTATTGTGTGTGTGTTCTACTGAGGATGGGCCTCTGAGATAACACTGACAGAGGAGATGTCTTTGGGTGATAAAACCTAAAGAGCATTCCAGAGCATGAGTTATTGTTTCTGTTCTATACCGTACCAGGGAGAGATGGTTCCAGTTTGGAGTCGGAGGGCCAGACACTGGTCTCTATACAATGAAAACTGTTGACACAGCAGTTGCTGTCTGCTATGTATTATAGATATCTTTCATACAAATCTTAACCTTGTGACCCATTGTATGCATCTGTTGCTTGTCATGTAGGTTGAAAGGGGTGTATCTTGGTTATAAAAGAACTGTTTTATCACACTCAACGGTTCATTAGAAATGGTGAGTCGTTGAAAGTCGTTGCTATTGCAAAGCTCTTATTATTAAAGATGTCGTTTAAGTATAACTTTGACTTGTGTGAAGTTTGTATCTCCTCATTTGATAATACAGAAATTAACCACCACAACTTACTTGAGTATTGTCATTTTGAAGCGTCTTGAAATATGATGTTTATAAAGGGAAAGTGAAACAGTACTGTACATGATTGGCTTAGGCCTGTAATTGACTGATGATTGAGGTTATATATGAATGGTGAATGAGTAATAGGCCTGTGGAAATATAGAAAAATGTAATGTGACTGTTATAAAATGTTGAATGATAGTTGCACTTACTTCTGATTATAGTATTTGTATAATTAAATTAATACTTTGCTTGTGACTGACAGGTAACAAAATAAAGAATGTCAAAGTGGAACTACATTGTGGCCTTGTTTTTTTCGTCATTTTTTGCAAGTGGTAGATCTTGATTTACATTTTGGGCTTAAAAAGGTTGTTGACCACTGCGGTAGACCATTCCATTCGTGTGGGCAGGCTAAGGAGCATTGTTGTCTCTGAGGGGTCTTGTTTGTCTTGGCCTGGTTTCCTAACTACCTCTCTCAAAGAGTGCAGTGTATAAAGTCAGAACATCTGCTGTCTCAGCCACTTCCTGTCACCAAGGGAGCACCCCAAGGCTCGATCCTAGGCCCCACGCTCTTCTCAATTTACATCAACAACATCGCTCACGCAGTAGGAAGCTCTCTCATTCATTTATATGCAGATGATACGGTCTTATACTCAGCTGGCCCCACCCCAGAATTTGTGTTAAATGCTCTACAACAAAGCTTTCTTTGTGTCCAACAAGCTTTCTCTACCCTTAACCTTGTTCTTAACTCCTCCAAAGCAAAGGTAATGTGGTTTAGTAAGAAGACGCACCTCTCCCCGCAGGTGTGATTACTACCATTGAGGGTTTAGAGCTTCAGGTAGCCACATACAAGTACTTGGGAGTATGGCTAGACTATACACTGTCCTTCTCTCAGTACATATCAAAGCTGCAAGCTAAAGTTCAATCTAGACTTGGTTTCCTTTATCCTAATTGCTCTTCTTCCACCCCAGCTGCCAAACTAACCCTAATTCAGATGACCATCCAACCCATGCTAGATTACGGATATGTAATTTATAGATTGGCAGGTAAGGGTGTTCTCAAGCGGCTAGATGTTCTTTAAAATGGCTCCAACAGAGAGGGCTGCCTCGTTTCCCACTCTTATGAATTTTTGAATGTATTCTTTCTTACTCTGTTAGCCCATAAAACATTTGTGTTTTATTACATACAGCCGGGAAGACACTATTGGATATCAGAGTGACGGTAACTCATCAGCACTACCAGCATTGCGACCAGAAATACGACTTCTTCGAATCGGATCCTTTGTTCGCACCCCCAGGGCGACTGAACTGATATCAGAAGCCAAGTGGTCTTCTAGTGGTATTCTAGTCCGACTTAGGAGGCATGCACACCACCCACTGCTTCCGAGTATATTACTCACAAATATCCAGTCTTTGAATAATAAAGTTGATAAGCTCTGGGCGAGGGCTTCTTTCCATCGAGACATCAGGGACTGTGACATACTCTGTTTCACGGAAACATGTCTCTCTTGGGATATACTGTCTGAATTTGTCCAGCCCACTGGGTTCTCAGTTCATCACCCAGACAGGAATAAATATCTCTCCGGGAAGAAGGGCAGGCAGGGGTGTATGTTTCATGATTAACGACTCACGGTGTAATTGTTATAACATACAGGAACTCAAGTCCTTTTGTTCACCTGACCTAGAATACCTCACAATCAAATGCTTACCGTATTATCTAGCAAAAGATTTGTATTTGGTTATAGTCACGGCCATGTATATCCGCCTCAAGCCAATACCACGACGGCCCTCAAAGAACTTTACTGGACTTTATACAAACTGGAAACCACATATCCTTTGCCTGCATTTATTGTAGCTGGGAATTTTAACATAGCAAAGTTGAGGAAAAGGCTGCCAAAGTTCTATCATCATATCGACTATACTACTCGTGCTGCTAAAGCACTGTTACTCCAACTTCCGGCATGGGGGTGCCGATGCTCCTGAAGAAGGTTATCGAGAAAGGAATGTGAGTCTTATTCAGTACATTTAGTTATTGCTTGCTTTTCTAATAGTGCTGAGCAATGAACCGAAATGACAGTTATTTTTGGTTTTAAAAACAACTACACAAAAATATAAATACAACGTGCAACAAATTAAACTATTTTCCTGAGTTACAGTTTATATAAGGAAATCAGTCAATTGAAATAAATTCATTTGGCCCTAATCTATGGATTTCACATGACTGGGAATACAGATATGCATCTGTTGGTCACAGGTACCTTGAAAAAAAAGGCAGGAGCATGAATCAGAAAACCAGTCAGTATCTGGTGTGACCACCATTCGCCTTTATGACCTGTGCAACGTTGTCCCACTCCTACTCATTTGCTGTGCAAAGTTGCTGGATATTGGCAGGAACTGGAACAGTGTTGTACATGTCGATCCAGAGCATCCCAAACATGGTCAATGGGTGACATGTCTGCTGAGTATGCCGACCATGGAACTGGGATATTTTCTGCTTCCAGGAATTGTGTACAGATCCTTGAGACACGAGGCCATACATTATCATGCTGAAACATGAGGTGATGGATGGCATGATAATGGGCCTCAGGATCTTGTCACGGTATCTCGGTGCATTCAAATTGCCATCGATAAAATGAAATTGGGTTTGCTGTCCATAGCTTAGGCCCGCCCATACCATAACCCCACTGCCACCATGGGGCACTCTGTTCACAACGTTGACAGCAGAAAACAGCTTGCCCACACGACGCCATACACGTCTGCCATCTGGCCGCTACAGTTGAAACTGAGAATCATCTGTGAAGAGCATACTTCTCCAGTGTGCCAGTGGCCATCGAAGGTGAGCATTTGCTTACTGAAGTCGGTTTACGACACATAACTGCAGTCAGGTCAAGACCCTGGTGAGGACGACGAGCATGCAAATCAGATTCCCGAGATGGTTTCTGACAGTTTGTACAGAGATTCTTCGGTTGTGCAAACCCACAGTTTCATCAGCTGTCCGGGTAGCTGGTCTCAGACGATCCCGCAGGTGAAGAAGCCAGATGTAGAGGTCCTGGGCTGGCTTGGGTAAAGGTGGTCTGCGGTTGTGAAGCCAATTGAACGTACTGCCAAATGTTCTAAAAGGATGTTGGAGATGGCTTTTGGTAGGGAAATTAACATTCAATTCTCTGGCAACAGCTCTGTTGGATATTCCTGCAATGCCAATTGCAGGAATGCAAACTCCGTCAACACTTGAGACATCTGTGGCATTATGTTGCATGGTAAAACTGCACATAGACTGCAGAGTGGCCTTTTATTGTCCCCCAACACAAGGTGCACCTGTATAATGATCGTGCTGTTTAATCAGCTTCTTAATATGTCACACCTGTTAGGTGGATGGATTATGTCAGCAAAGGGGAAATGCTCACTAATAAGAATGTAAACAAATGTGTGCACAACATTTGAGAGAAAAGCTTTTTGTGCGTCTGGAACATTTCTGTGATCTTTTGTTTCAGCTCATGAAACATGGGACCAACACTTTATATGTTGCGTTTATATTTTTGTTCAGTGTAATTGACCGACATTGGTTCAATATTTGAATTCTATATTGTTCTTTCTTTTTCTGAGGTCAATGCCAACATTCTGCAGTAAGCCTACCTTTTGCTAGAAATCAGATCAAGCCAAGATCGAGATGTAGTAGAGAGTGGAAGTTTCCAACAGGCCAATATTCTTCATAGTTTAGAGCAGAAAGCGTGGTACTTAACTACAATGACAATAATCCATTGCGCACCTACTTACCTGGTCTGTGTGATTATTTTATGCCTTCCATATTAGGTTAGTGTTGGGCACACTGAAGTAGGTCGGGCAGACCTGGTTTTAATGTCTATGGTGCAGATATGGGGAGAAGATATAGAAGAATGCATGATTGACAGGGATAGAGAACAGTTGCTTTGCTAGGTATCTCTACCTGATCAATACTTTCTAAGTGACTGATAGTTGGTATTCATCAGTGATAAAAGTATTCCGTATTTACTTTGAAGAAATATTAAAATTGTGATTTTGTCAGACAGCATGGGCATCAGCTCTATAGAGATGAGATGATGACTTGGAATGAAATAACAGTCATCCAGTAAAACAAATGTAATATACACAACGTCTGAAATATAGTAATGTGAATAAATTATGGTTAATAAGTGATAAGCAGTAATGGGCAGTCACTACCATCATTTAAAAAACTATTATTCTGTGTTGTTACAGCATTCAACCCACATAACGCATAATGCATTGAATGACTTTGAAAAATTTAGGTTAGGGCTTGTCTGGTTGTGTCACGTCCTGACCTTAGTTCCTTTTGTATGTCTTTATTTTAGTTTGGTCAGGGCGTGAGTTGGGGTGGGCATTCTATGTTTTGTGTTCTATGTTTTCTATTTCTGTGTGTTTGGCCTGGTATGGTTCCCAATCAGAGGCAGCTGGCAATCGTTGTCTCTGATTGGGAACCATACTTAGGCAGCCTGTTTTCCCACTATGGGTTGTGGGTAGTTGTTTTCTGTCTCTGTGTCTGCACCCGACAGATCTGTTTCATTTTCGGTCATTCTCTTATTGTTTTTTGTTCAGTTTAAATAAATATTAACATGAACACGTACCACGCTGCATATTGGTCCGATCCTTCCTACTCCTCCCCAGAAGAGGAGGAAAACCGTCACAGAACTACCCACCACCAAAGGACCAAGCAGCGTGGTGAAAGGGACTCCTGGACAGGTGAGCAGCGCTATCTGGAGTATGAGACAACCTGGGAGGAGATAGAGAGGTGGTCGGTCGACCCATGGAGCGTGCCGGAGCCCGCCTGGGATTCTCTAGAACAGTGCGAGGAGGGGTACCGGAGAATGGAGTTGGCGACACAAACACGGCTGGCAAGGAAGCCCAAGAGGCAGCCCCCCCGCAGACGGGGAGTGTGGCAGAGTCAGATTGGAGACCTGAGGCAACTCCCCATGCTTACCGTGGCGGGCATTGTACTGGTCAGGCACCGTGTTATGCGGTGGAGCATTACATCCCAGCTCCCTGCTTCTGCCGGGCTAGGGTGAGCATCCAGCCAGGACAGATGGTGCCAGCCCTGCTCTCCAGACAGCCAGTACGTCTCCTCGGGCCAGGATATCCTGCGTCGGCTCTGCTCACAGGGTCTCCCGTGCGAGCCAGAGTCCGGACTTAAACCCAATCATCTCTAGAGAGATCTGAAAATAGCTGTGCAGTGACGCTCCCCATACAACCTGACTGAGCTTGAGGAGCTGCAGAGAAGAATGGGAGACTCCCCAAATATAGGTGTGCCAAGCTTGTAGTGTCATGTCCAAGAAGACTCGAGGCTGTAATCGCTGCCAAAGGTGCTTTAACAAAGTACTGAGTAAAGGGTCTGAATACTTATGAAAATTGGATAGTTCAGTTTTTTATTTGTAATACATTTGCAAAAATGTCTAAAACCAGTTTTTGCCTTGCCATTATGGGGTATTGTGTGTAGATTGAGGGGGGGGGAAACAATTGAATCGGCTTTAGAACAAGGCTCTAATGTACAGGGATACAAACTGATGAGGGGACAAAAGGGTAACAGTTTTTTTGGCACTAAAACATGCAGCTTTTAACTAATTACACAACAAAGAATATGATCTACACGATCAGTCTGTGTGTAAAATAAAGTGGTTAATGTGAACCCAACTCACAGCTAAAAAATGTAAAGTAAGCAATCCAATGTTATTTGTTGCCTAGACTTTACTGCAAATGACACTTAAGTATTGAGAAAACAATACACTAATATTGCAGTTAGCCATGACAGCCTTTATAATATAACACTTGTGACCACACACATCTAAATACTTGTACTTGAAAAAAAAAAAACATATTTAAATTTAGAAATAGAATGAAACAAACAGGCATCATATTTATACTCTGTTATAGTGGCCACTAATATATAATAATAATAATAATATATGCCATTTAGCAGACGCTTTTATCCAAAGCGACTTACAGTCACGTGTGCATACATTCTACGTATGGGTGGTCCCGGGGATCGAACCCACTACCCTGGCGTTACAAGCGCCATGCTCTACCAACTGAGCTACAGAAGGACTACTATAGTAGACATTGATCAGGTGCACAAGGCTACATGTGCAAAAATAATATTCACTGAGTAAAAAAATAGATAATCACCCCTCACTCACACAAGTGTTACTGTCAAGTTCAACACAACAAAAACAATATTTTGGCTACACTGCACAGTATTACATGATACACTTTCTGCCCTGTGGACATCTGTTCTACAATGTGCCAGCAGAACATGATACACTTTCTGCCCTGTGGACATCTGTTCTACAATGTGCCAGCAGAACATGATACACTTTCTGCCCTGTGGACATCTGTTCTACAATGTGCCAGCAGAACATGATACACTTTCTGCCCTGTGGACATCTGTTCTACAATGTGCCAGCAGAACATGATACACTTTCTGCCCTGTGGACATCTGTTCTACAATGTGCCAGCAGAACATGATACACTTTCTGCCCTGTGGACATCTGTTCTACAATGTGCCAGCAGAACATGATACTCTTTTTTGGCATAATTGATATCTTTCAGACAGAGTACACATGGCATACCCCTATTTATGACCTGTATTGAGAAAGAGGGAAAGTGTGTGGTGTTCCTTTCAACTCTATAGTGGCATCCAGCTTAAACCAAAGCCAGGCCCAGCTACACTCTCATTCTGAAAATGAACCACACATATATAGTACTGTAGAGGGAAAACATTAGTTCACAGATAGTAGGTAGTTCGTTAGCTAGTTAACTCATTAACATTTCACCGATTGCCAGGGTCCAGTAAGCAACTAACGCATTATAACTTGAAGAACGGCAAGGAGTCTGTATACCAGTTAATACTATAGCGTATTGGTTAGGCTACGAACATTTGCTCATGATGTTGTAATGTTAGCTAGATAACGTTAGCTGTTTGACTTTATTAGCTAGCTCATTTTCACACCATAAACTCAATTATTTGATCAGTTAAGTTGGCTAATGTTGCTCAATATTTCTCTGGCTAGCTAGTGGAGACTTCGATCCGAGTAAGACACTTCATAGGGTTAGGGGCAGTATCCTGAATTTCCGCAAGTCACACCATATGTTGCAAAATGTTGCTTTTAACATACACAGACACCCTGATGATAGGCCAAGCATATTTTCAATCCTCAGACACTTGTATGTTCATGAATGTTTAATATTACAATTTTGTAATTTGAATTTGGCGCACTCCAGCTTCACCGGATGCTGTTGATTTTTCATCCCGCTAGCGGGATCCGAGCCCTAAGAGGTTTAACACTGCTGACCATACTTGTTCCACCACACTTTCTCCCTCACCTCAAACCTTCCAAATGCAAGTTGTTTTTCAGTTAAAGCTCATGAAGTATGCTTCATCACCTTCCTCACCCCTGTCTCCGTGGTCAGGCTTCTCACCTACCTCTTCGTTATCATTCAAGGGACACGCTGGTGTAGCTGGTAAATTACCATTCCACTCTCCACACTTTCCAGAGCGCAAGCTGATGCTGTAACTAGCAAATTGGTTCTCTCTTCAGTCTTGTGCTGCGTTCTGTTGTTATGTATGGGGGGTGATAAGAGACATATAAGCTACAAGAGCCAGCTCTTGTAAGTGAACGTTGGGAGCCGGCTCGCATATCAGATGAGCCAAATATATTTTAATTAAATATGATATGAATAATCAATATTTAAATTAATAGAATTAACTAATTCAAAGAACGAACAATTGTTTTTAATAAAAAAATATAGGCAGAAATGCTCAATCTCACATATTCATTCTGACTGTCTGCTCAGACTAATGGCCTCACCTGTTGTTCCTGTCAATCAGACACGCAGTGTCAACCAGTGAACCAATGATGCATGAGGGAGGGCCGAGCCAACTCACTCAGTCACACACTTAGCAACCGAGGAGAGAGAGGAAGCTGGAAAATGATTCAGAGGCAGGGTAGCATTTAGATGCATTTTAATAATGTGGACAATGTTAGAGCACAGTGTAGAATTTGCCAAAACAAAATCTCATATAAAAGGCAGTTCTACGCACAACCTACACCGGCATATGCGAACTGTGCACCCAACTGTGAAGCTAGCTGTAGGGGAGCTTCCAGAAACTAGCGGGCCTGCTAGTGATAGTGGTGGAGCCAGCACCTCCACACGTGGAGATGTATCCACTCAGTCAAGTAGGCCTACTCCGCAACCCACAGCAATGCAGTCTTCTATGGACCAGTTTATGCCAAAGTCTTGTCTGTAAATTGATATTGTATTGGCTAAAATAATTGCCACCAATTTCCAGCCATTTTCGATCGTGGAGGACAGAGGTTTTAGAAATTATAGCAATAGTCTAAATCCAATGTACACAATTCTAAGCAGGAAAACCCTTTCAAAATCACTTATTCCACAACTGTACGAGAGCACACAGGCTTCAGTGTGGGAAAGAGTCCAAAAAGCTACTGCAGTTTGCCTTCCCACTGACTGCTGGACATCAGGGGTAACCACTTCTTACAGGTCGGTTACATGTCACTCCATTGAAGATTTTTCAATTCTAGCTGTCTTCTGGACTGCTTTGAGACAGACACACCTCAGAGAACTTGGAAGAGGAACTGTTGAGAGCCAGAGAATGGCAAGTAGATGGAAAGTGGTCTGTTGTGTTACCGACAATGCGGCTAACATAACCAAAGCCATGAAAATTAGAAAATGGACCCATCATCCACGTCATGCCCACACATTGTAAGAGATGCTCTGAAGGTGACGAAGCCCACTGTGGACAAAGTGAAAAAACGGCTGTGGAATACTTCCACAGGAGCGCAGTAGGTGCTGAACAACTAAAGTCTACACAATGCCAGATGGGGATGCCTGAACTGAGGCCTAAACAAGACTGCACTACAAGGGGGAATTCAACATTTTATATGTTGAAGCAGTTTCTTAAGTCAAAGGATGCCATCATCTCTACCCTGGTCATTGTCAATGCACCTATTGATGCTCTGACCCAAGAAGTATGGGAGGTGGTGGAGGAGGTGTGCAGAGTCCTGGAACCCTTTGAGCAGGTCACTGTGGAGATCAGTGGAGAGAGGTACAGTAATCAGTTATTACTACATCATTATTTAATCCAGTATTATATATGTGTATGAGCAGTAGATGAAAATGGAGTATCAGTAGACAAAACATGAACCTGAACTAATAAGTTACTGAGACTAGTCAAGGACCATATCACCTCCACCCTACCTGACACCCTAGACCCACTCCAATTTGCTTACCGCCCAAATAGGTCCACAGACGATGCAATCTCAACCACACTGCACACTGCCTTAACCCATCTGGACAAGAGGAATACCTATGTGAGAATGCTGTTCATCGACTGCAGCTCAGCATTTTGATACCATAGTACCCTCCAAACTCGTCATCAAGCTCGAGGCCCTGGGTCTCGACCCCACCCTGTGCAACTGGGTACTGGACTTCCTGATGGGCCGCCCCCAGGTGGTGAGGGTAGGTAACAACATCTCCACCCCGCTGATCCTCAACAAGGGTGCGTTCTGAGCCCTCTCCTGTACTCCCTGTTCACCCACGACTGCGTGGCCACGCACGCCTCCAACTCAATCATCAAGTTTGCGGACGACACTACAGTGGTAGGCTTGATTACCAACAACGACGAGACTGCCTACAGGGAGGAGGTGAGGGCCCTCGGAGTGTGGTGTCAGGAAAATAACCTCACACTCAATGTCAACAAAACTAAGGAGATGATTGTGGACTTCAGGAAACAGCAGAGGGAGCACCCCCCTATCCACATCGATGGGACAGTAGTGGAGAGGGTAGTAAGTTTTAAGTTCCTCGGCGTACACATCACAGACAAACTGAATTGGTCCACCCACACAGACAGCATCGTGAAGGCGCAGCAGTGCCTCTTCAACCTCAGGAGGCTGAAGAAATTCGGCTTGTCACCAAAAGCACTCACAAACTTCTACAGATGCACAATCGAGAGCATCCTGTCGGGCTGTATCACCGCCTGGTACGGCAACTGCTCCTCCCACAACCGTAAGGCTCTCCAGAGGGTAGTGAGGTCTGCACAACGCATCACCGGGGGCAAACTACCTGCCCTCCAGGACACCTACACCACCCGATGTCACAGGAAGGCCATAAAGATCCTCAAGGACAACAACCACCCGAGCCACTGCCTGTTCACCCCGCTATCATCCAGAAGGCGAGGTCAGTACAGGTGCATCAAAGCTGGGATCGAGAGACTGAAAAATAGCTTCTATCTCACATTTTCCTCACCACATCTGCATTACTTTGGCAGGTATTTTCTCAGGGCACGCATAATGCTGCAGAATCCATGCCAGTGCACCAGGTCACTGATTGAGTTCAGACAATGGTTGAATCCCCACAATGCTGAGTGCAGCCGTCAACTCCCTATACCTGAAAGTCAGCTGGACAACGGTTTAGTCCAATAATGCAATGCAACAAGGACCATGTCATAAAAGCAGAGCACATTCTAAGAATTAGTACCCACCTGCTGTCCTTTTGCTCCGCGTTTAAAGTGCTCTCCAGACCTCTCTCACATGTGTCAAAAGCAGCTTGGAAATCCCCCCGAACCATTAGCAGCTGGACAGCTGAGTCCACCAGTCCATGTGTCAGTGCAACATTTTAACTCAGCCAGGGGCTTTAACGGACAGACCCGAAAGCTGAGAGTCTGAGCCATTGAGGTGGATGAGTTGCTCCTCATTTTACTGTAGGTAACTAACGTTTCTTCTCTTTAAGTTGTTTGTGCCGACAAAATGGAAATACGAATCACCGACTGTCAAACAAACATTAGTAACGTTTTTACCAATATGTGAAACATGCCGTCAATTATGTGGTGGTGGTAAGTTTAATTGCAAAAAACGGTGGTACCTGCCTTGTACCAATTTGTTTACATTCTGAGGCAATCTACATGCTCTTATTTTGCTTCCGCATTCGCCAACAATCATTTTTGGAGATTACTCATGAACACAAGGCAGCCAATCACTTGCGTTCTTATTCACGTGTGAACCTCCAGGTGTACTGATTTAGCTCGCCCGGCGTGCCGGAATGGTGGGGTTCCAGATGATCGTTTGAGACCTCTTTTGACATCCCCCAAAAGATGCTTGCAATTCCCCAAAAAATGAATGTTGTCAAGCAGATTTAATAATATTATTAATATTCAATTATTAGTTAATTCATAAATATAACCACTGAATGATAATTGATTTGTGGTATCTCTGGAACAATGGCGCATTTGCGTCAGTGTTTTGTAAGACAAGGACAGAAAGCAATGAAGTTGGAAAAACTCAAAATAACTATGCCATGAGCTGATTATACTGCGCAAAGTAAGGTTTGCGTGTTAAGAGACTTTAATTTACTAATTTTCTGTTGAGACAGATTTAGAAGGTTCTAAATATTAGACTTGATGTTTGAAATACTTATTTTTCATAGCAGTAGGGATCTCTCTCAAACACTCACAACTTTCAGCTCAATAACCATGAAAAGTAGAAAAAAATGGCATACTTTGCCTTTCTGTACTATTCAAATCACATAATGTGATGGTGTAGAGTGGTAAAATAGTGGTAAAATAAAATATTGTGATACTTATTTTCCCGGAAATTCTGACAACCATTGTCAACACATGCAATTACAACAAACATGTCAAATGAAAATAAAGCAGCTATAATGCCTTTGTTAACTGCTGTGTTGAAAGATTTTTAACAATAGGGAGCCAAGCGATGGATTAACTGAAATGGGCAGCCAGTCTCCCAAGCGTTAAGGAAAGAGAGGCCAGATACATTTTTTTCACAGTTTGCAGTTTGATCCCTCACATGTGATCTCAAGCTGAAGTTTCTTTGCTCATGTCAGAAATACTTCACAGTTCACACACAGGGACAAACTCCATGACCTTGGTTTTATTCATCAGGCGTGTGTGCAGAGAGACAGAAATGACATGCCAATTGTTTGATGTTGCATTCAACCCCATTTTAGTGTTGACATTTTTTTCAAATTGGATGTTCTTTGGTTCTGATTTGGTTCTGAATGAATTATACTGATATTTTGTGGATATTAGTGAGAACATCAACTAGGCCATCTGCTCCTATAGCATGTATAGTTTCTTTGTTGTGAAGTTGTTGTTGTAAGCGACCCCCCTGTTATTTGTACAGCTGCCGCTACAAGGGGTGTTTGGGTTCTCTCCCCATGGTATTCCGTTTTTATAGCTGTGCACACAAGCAAAACTTCACACACCGGCACACACACAAACACGGAGACCCCAAAAAACTTTAGTGCATGCGCGCGCACACACACACCCGCCCACACACACACACACACCCACACACACACACACCACACACACACACACTACAATGAATGCACCATGGCTTTGGCCATCTAAACTACCTTAATTACTCATGTTGTTGAAGCTTGGGAAGACTGCTGGCTTTGTTTTCTGCTTGTGCAGGATTGGTGAGTTTCTATGGTTACTGGCTGTGCTGATTTGCAAGAGCCAATGAGAGCCAAGAGCCAATGAGGGGATAAAAAACAAGTTCAGGGGAAAGGGCCTTGTGCAAGTGTGAGGGGTATACTAGTCTACCCGTTCAGCTCATACAGCTCCACTCGGCTTGTCACCCTCCCCTAGCTTGTCTCGTCTTTCACACTCGTCCTCTACATCAAGCAATCTTCATCTTCAAACAAGCAGTTTCAGTATAAGAAAAGGGATATGTTAATTTTATAGTTTATCCATAAAGGGAATTACTATATTTTTGAGTTCATAAAGAGAGAATACTTTTTTGTTCACTTAAATTAACTACTTATGTGTTTTCTTTAAACTGGAATGTGAAGGGATTTTTGCTGCTTAAACGTAATTTTTTGGTATTTGATTTATTCACTGGAACGTGTTGGTGTAAGGCTGGCTATCTAAACAAGGTGTGTGTTCACACCTTCAAGGCTGCTTAGGCATGGGCATAGATGGAATTCAGTCGAAGGAAGAGGGGGATAAGGTGAAGGAGAAGAAAGAAGATGAAGTGATCCACCTGAGGAGGACAATAGGTCTGCTTCCGGCTATCTCCTTCATCATCGGTACCGTGGTGGGCAGCGGCATCTTCATTGCACCAAAAGGGGTTCTGATCAACAGTGGTAGTGTGGGGATGTCACTGGTGGTTTGGGCACTGTGTGGGGTCCTCTCCACCTTCGGTAAGCACCAACTGTCATTTTAAGAGGTACTGGGTACCTATGAGAGCAAGAGGAGCATAATTGTGATGTTTGAGAGTGGCAGATGCTAACACAATATCCGTCTTGAAACATTTGTATTAGATATTCACACATCAGTCAGATTCAGTATTGTAAAGGTCCAATGCAGACATTTTTATCTCAATATTAAAACATTTCTAGGTAACAGTGAAGCACCTTACTGTGATTTTTTCCTCAATTAAAATGGTTAAAAATATACAAAAATAGCTTCTTAGCAAAAAGCAATTTCTCACAAGAATTTTGCTTGGACTGTATGGGAAAGGTCTGAATGAGGAGCCTAATGGGAGGGAATGTAACCTGAAAACTAGCTGTTATTGGCAGAGAGGTATATTATTGTTATTGGTCTATTTATTTACACTGCCCGGTGATGTAGCCAGGCAGGGCAAAACAAGCTGAACTTTCAGGCAGTCTTTTCAAACAGCTTATTCCAACCTCATAGTGTGGAAATATATATAAAACACAGGTAAATCATGCATTTGACTGCACTGCCCCTTTAATTCACAGACAGCACACAACATTCACTCTTCTAATGGAAATGAAGGCTACATCAGAGGTGTAATCTAGTACTCACCGTATTTTCGCTGGCAGTAAACTGTGCTGGATGTATTCACGTAGTTGAATGATCTGGTCAAGGTCCACAATCCTCTGGTATTTGCACATGCGAACAAACCTTTGTACCTATAAAGTAACTTTGACTCATCTTATTTAATTAAGGTAATAATTAAACAATAAGTCAAAGTTACTTTATAGGTACAAAGGTTTGTTCGCATGTGCAAATACCAGAGGATTGTGGACCTTGGCCAGATCATTCACTGTACCATTTATTGTCATACATGCACCACTATTATTTGTACCATTAACATAATTTAAAGCATTTATTAACCTTCAAGTATATGAGTCCTTGCACAGATGTCCAAATGTTTACCATTAAACTGATGGGTTAATATACAGATGTTGGATCTTAATTTGAGCCAGTTTGCTACAGCAGGAAAATGAGCCTGTGGATTATAATTAATGGCCATTTTTGTAGGGGTTGATGCAAATCAAGTCTGAAATAGAAATTTCAGTGGAAATTAAACTTCAGAAGCCTTTTTAAACCTCAAATAGACTACAAGTTTGAATCAGGAAAATTCTTAGGAATAAAAGTGATAAAATGAAGATCAGTATTATTCATTACGGCTGTTTATAGGGTAATAGCCTATGGCTGACCAAATAAACAGATCAAAAGGGTAGCATGGGGTGGATGTATGCCTGACCTTTCCCAGGTATTACCCAGTTAACTTTATTATACCACAGCTATAAGCACAGCTGTAACTAATGATATGCACCGAATAATTAATAAAAAAATAAAAAAAATGTTTCCTGAATGTATAAAGATCGTTATACAATAGAAAATATCCCAGTCTCCTGAGCAAAAACTTGTTGAGTCCACATAGTTTCCACATCATTTCAATCAGCAAATTCAATGTGGGAAAACTGACTGGATTTGAAAAAAGTAATCAACTAAGGGAATTTTGTATTTTTTTCACCCAAGGAATCCAATGACTTGGTGACATTTGTGATTTCACGTTAGTTGACAACTCAGCCAAATGTAAATCAAAACTTTACGTTGAACTGACGCCTATGCCCTGTGGGAGATGTGTCATCTGTCTCTTCCCTTTGTCCAGGGGCCTTGTGCTATGCTGAGCTGGGAACCACCTTTACAAAGTCAGGGGGCCACTACACCTATCTGCTGGAGACATTAGGACCCTTGCCTGCGTTCCTGCGTCTCTGGGCAGAGTTTTTATTCATCAGGTCAGCAGCCTGTATCTCCGTGTCTCTGTGCATACACTCTTAGAATAGTTTAGGAGACAGTATAGTTTACTACCAGTTTTTCTAATACTTTAATACTGTACTCCATGTGGACTGTAAAGGCCAGCTGTCGCATCCTACGTGTCCCTGGCGTTCGGACGCTATGTGGTGGATCCCTTTTTCAGCCCTTGTGCTCCTCCCACAGCACTGATTAAACTGGTCAGCATCCTTGGAGTGAGTGAGTGATAAAATACAACCGATAAGACTTTGTGAATCGTTTGATTACTATGGTATACTATTTCAACAAGGTTCATCTTCCTCCTCTCACTGTAGCATTTGTGGTGGCGATAAACTGCTGGAGTGTGACCCTGGCATCTCGCACCCAGGTCACGCTGACATTCATCAAGATGTTTGCCCTGGTCTTAATCATCGTTCCTGGCATCACGGCATTAGCCAGAGGTGGGGTAGTGGTTTTGGTAGAGTTACATGATACACGATGTACACAATATACACAGGACCCTAATCAATCAAACCCCGCTAACTCATTTTCCTCTTTCCCCTCCCCAGGACAGACAGAGAACTTTCAGAATGGCTTTGAGATTGATACATTAACACTGGATAAGCTACCATTGGCCTTTTATTCTGGTCTATATGCCTATGGTGGATGGTAAACAGTGCACAAGAAATCCCCATATCATACCATTGTTGTGTTATCCATAAAGAACTGTTAACTGATAAATTAACATCTTTTACTTTCTCCGCAGGTTTTATCTGAATTTTGTCACAGAGGAGATCATTAACCCAAATAGGTATTTTATATTTAAAAAACAATTTACCAATTATTTCCACACAAATAATCAAGTAACCTCATGTCTTAGTTTGTCTGCTCTATTTTGTCAGAAACATCCCACGGGCAATCATCTTCTCCATGGTGACTGTGACTGTGTGCTACGTTCTTGTCAACGTGGCCTATTACACCATGATGACAGCAGAGGAGCTTCTTGTGTCTGACGCTGTGGCTGTGGTCAGTAATGTGGCACCAGATGGTCAAAGCTAAGAGACGGAAAATAACTGCATATGAAGTAAACTGCATGTCAGTCTCATATATGCTGTCTGTTTATCGCAGACGTTTGCCAATCGTGCGCTTCACGGCTTGGCCTCTGTGATTCCTGTACTGGTAGCTGTATCCTGTCTTGGTGCGCTGAACGGTGGCTTCTTTGGAGCACCCAGGTAATAATGCTGCACTCTCGTAATTCAGAAATGTACCCCTTGATGTACGCTTGGCTGGCTTTATTCACGAGATGTCTGTCTGTCCGTGGTGCAGGATGCTGTTCGTGGGGGCCAGGGAGGGACACTGGCCAGTCCTCTTCTCAATGATCCATATCCGTAGAAACACGCCTCTGCCTGCTATTCTGCTACTGGTATAGTCTACTACTACTGCCCATAGTCATCCTTGCTAACCCTATTAGTCTCTTTACAGACATCTGTATTGTGGGGATGTCCTTATTGGGTTGATGAGGTAGGTCTATGCTTTGCTTTCATGGTCCAGTTGAGATGTTTGTGTTGTCCTTCCTGCAGTATCCGTTGGTGGTAGTGATGGTGGCAAGAGGAGAGATATTCCAGCTGATCAACTTTGCCTCCTTCTCTCGGTGGCTCTTCATTGCCATGGCGACCATGGGGATGCTCATCCATCGCTACCGCTTCCCCCTCCACCCAAGACCCTTCAAGGTTGCTATGACTACTATAATGAACTAATGTCACTTGTTTGGTACTTACTAGTTGGCGGTTTCTTGACCGTTTACCTAGTTTTATTCCTATGATCAGCTCAAAATTCTGTCTACTAGGTGCCACTGGCCATTGCAGTCACCTTCACAGTGGTGTGCTTCTTCATCGTTGGGCTGTCTCTGTACTCAGACCCCTGGAACACAGGGGGCAGCTGTGCTCTCACCCTGTCTGGAATCCCTGTCTACTACCTGACCGTGCACCGCTCACACCTGCCCACCCGATGGAGAAAAATATTCAGTAAGTCACATCCTTATCATGCCACTATAATGTCATTGTCATCATACTGAATTACTGATAGCAGAAATGTCAGATGAGGGTGTTGTGTGGGATAGTTATGGCTGTTGCGAGTCACTGACAGGACTGTCTCTCTATTCTCCAGACTACTGCAGTAAGCAGCTCCAGATACTGCTGGAGGTGGCTCAGCAGGAAGTTCCGACCTACTAAAGACGCCTCTTTACTCACACACTGACTAGACGGACAGACACCCATTGCTGTGCCCTCCATATTGTATATGGATGTAAATACCAAGGCATGTTAGATTTGGAAAATGAGCCATTAACTCTACAACATTCACTGCTGGGAAAGTTAGTTCTGCAGAAAAAAAACACTTGTTTTTGTTTACTTTAATTAATGAGGTGTAATTTTACGCTTTGAATACGATAGATGTTTTGTGTGGATTATTTACATTTAAAATGACGATCATCAGCAAATGTTGACATTCTGGTATTTGGTACTCACATGCATTGCTTGCTGTTTGGGGTTTTAGGCTGGGTTTCTGTACAGAACTTTGAGATATCAGCTGATGTCCACCACAAGCACAGCTAACAAAGGAACTGAGAAGAACCAGAAAAAGCCATACATCATTGAGAATTGGTCATATACAAATGTAACAACTATGACCCTTTGATCAAGATAAAACCATAAACTCATGCATTAAATGTTTAAACCTTCTAGCCAAAAAACTTCCAATGACAATTCAAACATTTTCTAAAATTCAAATATATTTCCTTTCTACCCAGACGGAGTAACACAGGAATAGAAGACAATCACCATATGACTTTATGCGTTTACATAGTGAGTAAGAAACTACTACCACTCTAAAAATTCACAAAGCAGATTGGACATTGTCATGCCTAGAATAAGTTACAAAAGTGCACTAGAATAAGTGTTGACTTGGTCAATCAAAAATGGCATCTCCTTTGGGTGTAGACAGTCCTAGTTGTTTATTACTTTCTCTCATTGGTGGTTGATCATCTGTACATCATGTTACATCCTTTCAGAGGTCCAATCAAATGGAGACTGGCTCAGGCACCACATCTTATATTCTAGCATGGTAGCGTCGGTCTCACTGGATAGTTTGATGATTTATCTATGTATAAATGTACATTTTAAAGAGCAAAACATATTACAAAATGTGCAAATTAACATACATATTCTATGCAGGCTACACATCAACATACTTTTCTGTTCTCTAGTAGTTCCTTCAAGACTATCGTGGGAGGCAGTGAATTGTAATCAAAATATGGTCACTTAAGCTTGTGGCATGAAACACAACCAAGAGAGAGGTAAAAGACTGGTTAGTTTTGACAAAAGCAACCAACGACAAAAAAAAAAAAATCAAAGTTAAAAAAACTCCCACATTTACAGATTGGAAGATGATGTGAGCAGCTTGGGTAATGAGGATGCCATAGTCTCATCTAGCAAAGAACTTTGAAGAGGTCGTGCTCTCTGCTCGGCAGTGGCTACTTGAGTTCAGGGATGAGCTGAGACCAGCTGATGTTCCCCATACCCAGATCATCATCCTCCAGGCCAGAGAAGCTGATATCCACCAAGATCTTGCTCAGGCTGTCGTTCATGGTGTCCAGGACCAAGCCCTCCGTAAGGGAGTGGTTAGCTGTGGAGGGACCCCCGATCTGGAGCACTCTGGAGCAGCCCTGCAGACGCTTCGGCCCCGGGGAGCAGGTGTCGGTGGGGCCAGCCGCAGATGAGGAGTGTGCAGAGGTGAGCAGCTCGCGAGGGGAGTTGAACAAGGGCAGGTCCTTAAAGGGAGTGCTACTGAAGCTGAAGGGGGTGTGGTCATGGCGGTGCGGGGTGAAGTTGGGGCCGGGGGTGCGGATGGGGCTGAAGTCCAGCATGCCGCCTCTCTCCTTGCCCAGCGGGGTCACCCTCCAGGGCTCTAACAGTACAGTGGGTGGCTTGCTGGGGGTGGAGGAGGCTGGGTGGCTGCTCTTGATGGGGGTCTTGAAAGAGAACTCCCTGCAGGGGCTGTCAGGCTCCGGCCGGGGATCGAGCTCTGCATCCTGGAAGGCGGAGCCGTCGGAGGCCAGGCCCGAGTCGAAGAAGGTGCTGTCAGGGAAGAGGAGCACGGGCTCCTCATTGGAAGGGAGGACGAGGCGCTGCTTGCGACGGGAGCTACTGACTTCCTTCCTGGTGTTGGTCAGAACAGCCCTAGGGGCAACGGAGGTCAGGGGCACACAGACCTGCTCCTCCTTCATCTCAACTGGAGGAGCATACAGCATCACCGTGGAGGCATCACTGTACGTAACCTGCCAAACACACAGTCCCAGAGTATTATAATTTAATAACTATAGAGAATCAAGTAACCTCCCGGCACTTAAAAAAAAAAAAAAAAACGTATGGTGATGGTGAGACTTTACCTTAGGAGCTATACGGACCCTCTTGCCCCCCCCTGAGGAGCTAGATTTCTGTTGGGGGGCAGAGAGGGGGAGCTGTGTGGATGAGGACAGGAAGAGTGACTGGGTGAAAGGCAGCTGGATGGGGACCAGGTAGGAGTCTGCACGAGGAAGAAGGGGCTTCATCTTCCTCTCTGAACATATGGATGGCAGAAAAAAATGTAATGAGGCAACAGCTACACATCAATAACTTCCAACTCTCAAAGGTTTGGTAATTGTCCAGCTGCTTGTTTCCCCCCACGTCTTTCCCTCACTCACCAGGGACACTGGCAGATGTTTTCTTGATTTCCGGAGCAATTCTCTTTTGTTGCTGCGGGAAACAATGGAGATGTTAACTTCTTATTCCCAACACAACTATTCTAATTGAAATGGTCCCTTTCTCTTCTCAAAGACAACATATGAAGACGGCATGAGTTCGACCTGTGTAGGAGAAGTTACTATGTACGGTGGTCCTGTGATGTCTGCCTCTCTGCCTACACCTCGCATCTCCCCTGAAATTAATTGTCAGCTTAATGAGCTAAACAAGAGCAGATGGAAAGCATGTCCTGTCCTCTCTCCGACTGTCCTGTCCTCCCTGACTGACTGCCACAGATGAAAAGAAGGGTAAAACGATCTTACATGTTGTTCACAGACCTGCATGGTCCGAGACGAGATGGAAGTTGGATCAGACTCAGTCTGTGGGGGTGGACAATTGGTCAAAAGGGACAGAGTTATCATAGAGATGAGTAAATATCAGAGTTAAGACTGTTATATGCAGGGATTTGTCCTTTTGTGGAGTCCCATAGTTGTAATTGGCCAGCGACAAAATATGACCTAGAACAGAAAAGTGGGTATCATGCTGACCTTGTAAACCTGGTCAAGAGTAAGGCAGCGATTGGCCTCTGGGCGGATGGTCCAGTAGGAGATCTTGCCATCTTGTGTTGTCTCACGGATGAACATGTCATGCAGGGAAAGATTGTGGCGGATGGAATTCTGTCAAGGAGCATAGACAATATCAAACTAAGAGGATGTGGCTTATGCCATTGGCAAGTATACAAGTTTTTGTTGGGTGCTTAAGGGGTATTCTTCTGCTTCTATTGTAACACGATCTTGTCCTCAACTATTACAGTGACACCATTAAAATCGTTCTGTGACCAAGGGCTTATTGTGGATGTTTACCTTCCAGCCTGGCTTGGCCACCTTTCTGAAGTATGGAAAGTGATCCTCAATCCAAGTGTAGATCTCTTTCAATGTCATCCTCCTGCTCTTCTTACTGTTGATGGCAAACTGAATCATTGCCATGTACGAGTAGGGTGGTCTCTCTGACAAGGGGTCTTTGACAACCCTGTGTGCTTCCATTCGCTCACTTTGTGACTGTGTGCAAAACAGAACAAAAGAGAGGTTGGCTTTGTTTGGCCTATTTAGATACTACTCTTTGAAGACTCAACAAAAGCACCAAGTACACAGAACTAATATCACACTTGAGTGCAACACTTGAAACATTCTAGATAAACATATAACACGTTGCCGGTGACACCCTCCTTGAGCATCACTGTTTACATACGTCCGTTGACAGTCACACCGAGAAGCTAAAAGAGGAGCCAAACCTGGAGAATCTGTTGGCAAGTGTCATGATTCTCTTTGTTGGCAGCTTTAGCAGGATCTGGGTCAAGACCGTCTGTATTCATCCTCCCAAGCCACTGGATGTTAGTAAGGCTGTCATCTAGAGGACTGCAATCAAGGTCCCTATTCACTGTGAAATAATAAAAACTGTGCGCATCAACAATGTTCATCAAACAGTTAAACAACACCTAAAAAGTGGAGGGTAATTTAACCCAAAATCATGAAAGAAAATAAACATACATGGTTTAATTGTAGTCAAAGTCCTAGTATCCTTTAGGCAGTCCATTGGTGTTGCCTTCTCTAGCTGTGTGACAAGAGCCATGCTACCCCTACCAGAGTTGCATCCTCTCATATAGCTAGGTTGACAGAAAGAATCTGCACCATCCTCGATACAGCCGCCACCACTTAGAAGGATGAATTTGTTTGGTCCTTGAGAGCCACACTCCTTCCCCTTGGCAGTGAGGGCCCCAATTACACTCTGAAGGTCTGCAGTTTTGGGGATGACAACCACTTGTGTGCCAGGCATGGTGGGATGGTCCATGATGCGGATGCCATCAGGAAAGCACTGGCCACCTGAGGGTTTGGATGTGGATGGTTCCTTGTGTCGTAGTCCATCCGGCTCCTCAATTGAGCCATCAAGTGTTGGTTCATTTAGCTGGAAAGGAAGCTTCCTCCTCCTAAGGATAAGGGGCCTTCTTGGGCTCTGTTTCATTTTGCTCAGATTACAGAGGCTGGCCCTTTGACTTCACTTGATGTCTGAAGAGATAACAGGTAACGTTAAAGTCACAACAACATTTCCCATGGGGCAGAAAAAGCTGGTTAGATTAGAGCTAGTTAGCTATAATGGTTAAATGATAGCGAAACTGATCTCATGTCGAATCAGGTGCTGACAACTTTTTACCTGAGTTGATATGCTGCAACTAAGCAAGCAAGATTGTCGATGCAAAAGCTGTTAGTTCAAAAAAATATCCAAGATGATGATGGTAAAATTAAAGTAGCGTTAGCTAGCTTGCGTAACCTGGTAACAACGCCGAATTAAATGTATTTCGGATATGGATCACATCATGAACTTATGTTTCCCATATTTGCGCTGACGTTACTCTACTAACTTGCTAACTTAACTATACTAAAATATTTTGGATTGGTTCAATTAAAAATAAAGCAGACAGCTAATTGTTACTATAGCTAGCTAGCTTAACGATTTTAGAATAGAAATACCAGTCTTTCAAATATCAGCTATGGTTATGACGCAGTCTTCTAGAACATGATGGTGTTAGCTAAATTAGCTAATCCACGGGTTTATAGTTAGCTAGCTAACATACAAAGGTAGAAAAATATTCCCCAAAATAACGTAAACTAGTAGTTAGCTAGCTAGCGGTAGTAGTTAGCGTGTTTAGTTTGCCAGCTAACTTTAATCCAGTTATTTAGCAACTTTAACCATGTTGAAAATAACAAACCTTCATATTATGGTGAAGCGCTTTTGTTCTGGGTTACTTGACTCCTTAATTAAACAATGACAATCGAAAATGAAAGTTGATAGGTAGTTTTTAGATCTCTACCTCCTTTCATTCAGTGTGAAAGGGGGTTTGAATTTTGGCGCAGTATTTGCGATTCCGGTCATGTGGTCTTTGCATATCCAATGGGCTGAACCCAGTGGATGTGAAAACCAATCAGCTTTAGCCATTATGTTAACCACAAGACTTGGAGGACAGCGGAGCAAATGCCAAATCTGTGTCCTTCCTGATTCTGACAGTATTTATTCAAAACATTGATAACTAGCTACTTCTGACATGCAGTATACACCCAGGTACGTCTTGTGATATACGAAGCCGTACTGTGTTCATGGAAGGGTACTTCACTCTTATTTTTGTTGTAGCTAACTAGCTACTTAACCCAAAGCAAGCTATAGCGTTATAACGTTTCTTATATACCACATCTGTTCCATACTGCATTACTTTGATACGTCACCTTATATTTCACCTTCTTTTGATCGCATCAGCTCCTCAGCCATGATCTCTGATGCCACGTAAAACAAGAAAGACATATTTTCCAAACTCACAGAAGCCGTCGCTGTTGTTTTTTGATCCACCACTTGATGACGCCAGATACCACAACGTGCCTCAAGTGAGAGGCGTACTCAATCCCAAGTCATTTCTGGTTGAGGAGCAGCGACAGAACAGCTGCACAGCCTGTAGTTTTGGGGTAATCACAGTTTAGCATAACTGATCATGTGTATGATGATAATCAATCATGTTTTTAATGTCATTATTTACTATCTTCTGAATGTTGTCCGTTCAAACTATAAATAATGTATAACTAACATGTTCAAAGATGTCTAGTCTCTCACTCAATTTTAGGTGAGTCCACAGTTTGATCAACTACCGCCCCCTGCACGCAGAGGAAGGCGAGGGAGGAAGAAGTGCCTCTCTGCAACAATAATTCTTGACAGGAGTTCTCAGTTATCCAGAAAAAAAGTTGTATTTGCAAGTTCCAAGCCTTATCTTTTCAGAGAAGGTCAACAGTCCAATCTCTCCTTGCAAGCGCATAAGGTCGGTTCTCTAAGTACAGAGTACCTAAGTAATCAAGATGAAACGTAGACACCAACACTGATAACTTCTCTCAGGAAAGGGACAGCTGAGAGGAGACGGTTGTCAGAGATAACACCGGAAGATGCAGCATCAACCTCTAGCAGATGTGTGGGGGTTCTTAGGACGTCAGCTGCCAATGTTGCCAGACATTGCAAGAGCCCAGCGTCATGCTCTGCTCGGACTCCTGACTCAGCAACACACCACACCCCTGGCACGGACAATGTCTTGTCCCCACCTGATGTAGAGACTCCAGAATTACACCATGATGGTAGTTCCTCCTTTCTTCGCCTCCTGTTGCCTGTGTCACAGCCGATGACCCCGCCACACACCGTGATTTCAGAGATTTTAGCAACAGACACCCCAGAGAGGGAATATGGAGTCAAGGTTACATGGGGGAGGAGGAAAGGGCGGATGAGGTTGCTGAGGGACCGAGGTTATCTTTCAAGTGCGGAGGCACTGATTAGCATCTAATCAATATAACTGTAAATATTGACAGTTATATCATCATGTTCTGCAATTAACACTGAATTGTAGTTAACACCACATGAATACATTAGTCCACTGATTGAAAGTGATATGTTGCAATGACTATAATATTATTGAGTCCACTCAATTGTTTTGCTACTCGGGATATTATCGAGTCCACTCAATTGTTTTGCTGCTTGAGATAACTTGGCATGTTGTCCATGTGCAGTTGGTAGTTCAGCCCATTATGGATGTGGCTCTGTCTAGGTTCTTGTTTTCTTTGTACCCTGGGTCCACATTAAATCTTTTTTTAATTTTTTGTTGTTGTTTTTCAATTGAACATAAATACATAATGAATTTCTGTGGTGTGAGTGTTACAACACTAGCTAGTAACTTGGGTATAAGTAGAGGGGTCTATTTACTACCTACATGTGTGGTAACATGTCATGCAGAAGCAAAGAAACCTGTCCAATCACTCAGCCTATATAACTTGCCATCCAATATTATTGTCAGTGTTGCCAACTTAGTGACTTTGTTGCTATATTTTGGCGAGTATTCAGACCCCTCTATCGTCACATTTTCAAAAAATCGACTAGCGACTTTCTGGTGTTATTGGAGACTTTTGGAGGCTAACGTAAAAGCATGTATCATTCTTACTCTTCTCAACCAGCAGCGGGTGCTGCCGTGGGCCCCACCCCGTCCCAAAGCACTCACAGGCGGCCCAGTCCTCGCGCAGCAGTCCCTCCCAGCTGCAGTCAGAGCAGGAGATGTTCACCCCTCCCCGTCCAGACTGCAAATGGATTGCGCATGCGGGAAGCTGCCGCTGGCTGATCCTGCCCTGGCTTACATTCAGGGCGGGATGCAAATGTAAAATGTTCTTTGTCTAAAATAAATCAGTGCATTTGACTCACACTGCCTCAGTCACTTACTCACCTTGTCCACTGTGTGTCTGCCTCTCTGTGACATAAGCTAAACATCTATCTGGCTAGCTTATCATGTCTCAGTATAAAATGTACACTCAAAAATACAGAAAGGAGTGGGAATTAAAACCTGAATTCAAAGGTTGGTTGAAGCCGTTTATTGGAGATGATACAAAGGCATACTGCCTGTATTGTAAGGCTGATTTCTACGCCAAACTTAGTGATGTAAAAAACACAACTCAAAAACATACTCAAAGGGCAAAGCCTTATAACAGTTCCACCCAAAACAAGCTGCCATTTATGATTTTAAAAATTTACTCTGCAAAAAAGGCTGAGGCCACCATGGCATTAGCTATCGCTGAACACTGTTCCATGCTGGCATGTGATCACATTGGAGAAGCATGTAGAGCGAGAGTCGAGAGTGTATTCAGCCAGATGAGTGTGGTAAAAAGCAAACTTAGAAATCGGATGTCCTTGCAGACCCTTAACTCCATCCTGTACAGTCGATATGGACTGAAGCTGTCTGTCTGAGGCTTGCTATGAGCACCAGCTGCCTGATAATGTTTTGCTGCTTTTTGGCGCATCAGCTGCTTACTTATTTAAGTCAGCTCCCTCAGTTGCTGAACCTGCCATAGAGAGCCCTGACCAAAATGACAATGACCCACTCTTTCTGTGAGCCAGCACAGCCTGTGTGTGTGTGGAGGCGAGTCTGTAAAAAAACAACTATTAACCTGAATTAGGGCCAGACTAGTTACCATAATTTTCTCACATTGACAGTTTTTTCTATTGTCTCTTTTTGGTCCATTTAGATTGATAATGTAGATTGTATACAATTAAAAATGTAAAACATGTTATGGTTAAAAATGTTCATGTTTTACTGTGACTTGTTGTAGCCTCCTAAGTGGACCCTAAGGTTAAAAACCAAATCAAATTAAGAAAACTAAACTAAAAAAAAAAACAAAAAATTAAATAAACAATTAAGTAACTCCGCCAGTGTCTCTTTTGGGTCACTTTTGCCGGTCCCAAGTCCAGATAAGGAGGAGGGTTGGAATTGTGACATAAAAAAACTATAAACTTTTCCTTTTTTTCTACCCCCTTTTTCTCCCAAATTTCGTGGTATCCAATTGTTAGTAGTTACTGTCTTGTCTCATCACTACAACTCGCGTACGCGCTCGGGAGAGACGAAGGTGGAGAGCCATGCGTCCTCCGAAACACAACCCAACCAAGCCGCACTGCTTCTTATAAAGTTAATTTGTAGTTCTAAACATATTCAGGGTGTTTTTTACTAACTTTTTGTATCTCCCACGACTTTATTCCTCTCTCCTACAGCATCCATCACAATTACATGCACATGGCCAATTATGCAAATTAGGCGATGGCGTCATTTAGCGACTTCTCGGACAGCCAATAGCTACTTTCCTTACTGAGGAGTTGGCAACACTGTGTTGTAGTCATGTGCGGTAACTAGGGCTGTGGGGAACAATTTTTCAAGCGTGTCAAGGAAAGTTGTCTGCTGCACCAGTAGGCCACCACCAGCTGGGATCCATAGCAACCGTGGATAAACATGAGTTACTACAGCATAAGGTAAGTTAAAAAAAAAAAATAAATAAATAAAATAAATAAATATATATATATATATATATATATAGATAGTTCTTATAGTTCTTTGCCCATGATATTATGTAGACATGCGGTGACGAAATTTGATGGGCGAAGTGTGTCTGGTGGGTGGTGCGCGAGACTGGTCTGTCACTTAACTTTTTCAGAAGGCACTGTTGCTCGAGAAGACTGATGCTAGTTTGGCTAATGTTAGGCTAGCTAGCTAACGTTTCTTGCTTGCCTGAAGATAGCGTGCTCCGTGAAGAGACTAGAACAGAAGCTGAGTGGTAAATCAATCATGGAAGATAATACCAAGCACAAACTAAAATACACATTTTTCACAACTTTAAATACATTTACATTTTACATTTAAGTCATTAAATGGAGCTAACTATTCTATTTTTCTTGTCATGAATCAAGCAGAGTTAAACGCTTAATTATAACGATTTGGGCATCGTTTTATCACGAAAAGGAAGCATGAGCTGGTCAGTGAATTGTAGCTAGGAAAACTCCATCGATTGTTAGCTAGCTAACGTTAGCGTGCGTGTTAACGGTTTAAGCAGAAAGCACACAATTCTTCATGGATTTCTCGTAAACTTTTTGATTCATGTTTTGTAACAGTAATGTGTTTGAAAATGAGATAGTATTTTTAAAATGTTAACTTGTTAGCTAGCTACAACCTTCCATCTGAAAAATGTCAAAATTGTATGAACGTGCATGTTGACAACGGAGCTATAACGACGTTATAAACATCTATCAAGGCTCAAGTCTTGAATATGTTGGGTTGCTAACGTTACATTATTGCGTCACGAAAGCCATCAGATGGGGAATATATTACACTCGATTTCTCACGGCACCGCATAAATGTGGGTACTATAGCATGCTGCTTGCTAAAAAATACAGTATTAGGGCCTATGAGGGGGGCAATCTTGGCAACATCAAAAGTCTCCCGAAACGGAAGAAGTGACAGGATGAACAACATCAACAAAAGCAGGTGAATCAAGCTAATGTCGTAGGATAATGATTGTATGGCTCTGTGGTCAACATGGGGACAATCCGATGTTGAATAGGGTGTTGGATGGTTCAGTTCGTGGTTAAGGATGTGATAGTTGTGTGATATGCTACATGGAGGCAATAGACAAATTACAATATGTCAGTCAGAGTATGATTATTATTTAACACTACCTGAACCCTTCTGCATAACAGAATCAGCTGTCATAAACACAGTCATGACAACTTTTCATTAAAATTACAATTGACTTTATACTGTTTATGACCCTGCTTTTTGCAACTTCATTTCACCCTATTAAGTTGAGTGTCATTTAGGGATTCTTAATGCTTATTTCACAAGCAATCATTTTCCTTATGCTGTGCATTTCTGGTCAAAATAATGACACTCCTCCCCCATATTATTGTGGATTGGAATGTAGTATGGCTGAATGTTATGTGACTATCTGGAGGCTATAGAGAATTCCACAGTCTTTGCTTTTTAAAGAGTGCCTACGAATGTTGCAATACCATTGCACCCACAACAAACAATATTATTGGCTATTCCCTTTGTGACACTGTTGAAAAGGGCTCAGGACAATTAATAGGCAAACATGTTGACACAAGAACTATGCAATCTGGTTTCCGAGCTGGTCATGGGTGCACCTCAGCCACGCTCAAGGTCCTAAACGATATCATAACCGCCATTGATAAAAGACAGTACTGTGTAGCCGTCTTCATCATCCTGGCCAAGGCATTTGACTCTGTCAATCACCACATTCTTATGGCAGACTCAATAGCCTTGGCTTCTCAAATGACTGCCTCGTCTGGTTCACCAACTACTTCTTCAGTGTGTGAAATCGGAGGGCCTGTTGTCCGGACCTCTGGCAGTCTCTATGGGGGTGCCACAGGGTTCAATTCTCGGGCCGACTCTTTTCTCTGTATATATCAATGATGTCGCTCTTGCTGCTGCTGGTGATTTTCTGATCCACCTCTATGCAGACGACACCATTCTGTATACATCTGACCCTTTTTAGTTTAGTTTAGTTTATTAATTTGACCATTTAAAAAAATAAGCACATATAAAACTTAAAAGCCTTACATGCACATGAATAAAATCATCGAGGATAACACACAATACAGTCTGGGACTTATTTCCATTGTGGTCCTTTTGAGACAAGATGGCTAGACAAGATCAAACACAGTACGTCAGTGAAATAATAAAACAAAAACATAGAAGAAGAACACCTATCTCATCATTCCAGTTACATCATATTCACATGGGCACAGAAGACATCAAACATATTTTTACTTTCTTTTTAAAGCTGTCCAGAGAGGACTATGTTTTTATAGACAGAGGCAACTCATTCCATTCTGAGGCTCCAGTATATAAGAAAGTGTTATGCAGGTGAATGAGGACCCAAAAGCGACTTGGCGAAAACAGAGTTTTTAATCCAGTAAGAAACTTTACAAAACAAAAAGCATAATACTACTCGTAAAGACAAGAACAGACTGGAGACTTGATCGAGAACTGCAGGTTGCCTCGGGAAGGCACTTGAACCTAGCAGACTCAGACACCTGCTCACCACGCAGCATCTGAGGGAAACACGACACGACAGGGCAAAACATAGACACAGCACGGTGAATTATAGATGAGGATCCGACGGGGCAGGAACGGAAAACAAGGAGAGAAATAGGGACTCTAATCAGGGAAAAGGATCGGGAACAGGTGTGGGAAGACTAAATGATTGATTAGGGGAATAGGAACAGCTGGGAGCAGGAACGGAACGATAGAGAGAAGAGAGAGCGAGAGAGTGAGAGAGGGAGGGGGAGAGAGAGGGATAGAAAGAGGGAAAGAACCTAATAAGACCAGCAGAGGGAAACGAATAGAAGGGGAAGCACGGGGACAAGACATGATAATAAATGACAAAACATGACAGAAAGTACTTTTCCCAGCATTATTCCTGAACCTGTATAAGCACATATCAGCAACACCTGATCTGGTGCTGTGATTGTGTGCATCCCTAACACGAGGAAAGTAATCACTTAGATATCTGGGCGCAGGACCATAAATACTCCTGTAAACCAAACCTAGTCTAATCTGGGACACCCCAGCCTCCACAGGCAGCCAGTTTAGTTCCTGAAAGCAGCTCCTGCCTATGTGAGTACGTGGACTCACCTTCAATACTACCATGATCAGCTTATTCTGGGATATCTGGAGCTTCCCCTTCATGAGTTTAGATAAGCCCCCAACCCAGGAAGTACTAGCATGGTCGAAATGGCATTGAATGAGGGCAATAGCTAGAATTGCTTCAGTATTCCCTAAGTGCAGAGATAGCTTATTATCTCCAAGCCATTTGCTAATGTTAGTAAGCTCTGTGCTAAGTATGCTCTCCAACATAGTTGTACTTTTTCATGAGACACCAGAAGTGTAGAGTCATCCGCATAAAGAAAAAGATGGCAAGAACAAGCATCTTTCGTATCGTTAATATACAATAAAAACAGCAGAGGCCCAAGAACGCTCCCCTGCGGAACGCCACAACTCATTGGTTTTGCCTGAGACAGTGAACCATTAACCTCTACTACTTGCTCCCTTCCTGATAAATAGGACTTTACCCAGCCTAGAGGGATACTGCTTAACACCAGTGCCTCCAGTTTGGAGATTAGGAGACAGTGGTTAACTGTATCAAAGGCCTTCTGTAGGTCAAGCAGTACCATTGCACACAGATTTCCCTCATCAATCTCTTTCCTGTGAAGTCAGTCAAGTAAAGTAGACATGAATCAGTGGAGTATGGTTTTTTAAAAACCCGATTGAAAATCATACATTAGACCCTGTTTGTTAACATATTCATACATTTGCTCATGTACAATTCTCTCCAGGATCTTTGATGTTACACATTGGATAGATACAGGGTTATAATTCCCAGGGTCAGACTTTATCCCCTTCTTATACAGAGGTATAACTTCAGCTTGTTTCTTGGACACTGTGGTAACAAACCTCCAAACGAGCTTCAATGCCATACAACACTCCTTCTGTGGCCTCCAACTGCTTATAAAACTAGTAAAACTAAGTATATGCGCTTCAACAAATTGCTGCTCGCACCCTCCCGCCAGACTAGCATCACTACTCTGGACGGTTCTGACCTAGAATATGTGGATAACTACAAATACCTAGGTGTCTGGTTAGACTGTAAACTCTCCTTCCAGACTCACATTAAGCATCTCCAATCCAAAATGAAACCTAGAATCGGCTTCCTATTTCTCAACAAAGCCTCCTTCACTCATGCCGCCAAACATACCCTTGTAAAACCGACTATACTCCCGATCCTCAACTTTGGCGATGTCATTTACAAAATAGTCCCCAACACTCTACTCAGCAAACTGGATGTAGTCTATCACAGTGCCATCCGTTTTATTACCAAAGCCCCATTTACTACCCACCACTGTGACCTGCATGCTCTCGCTGGCTGGCCCTCACTACATATCCATTGCCAAACCCACTGGCTCCAGGTTATCTATAACATGGAACCCAAACCATCTGAGCACGTGCGCCATCGTGCATACATTTATTTTGTCCCCAACACCAAAAGCGATCACGACACGCAGGTTAAAATATCAAAACAAACTGAACCAATTACATTAATTTGGGGACAGGTCGAAAAGCATTAAACATTTATGGCAATTTAGTTAGCTAGCTTGCACTTGCTAGCTAATTTGACCTATTTAGCTAGCTTGCTGTTGCTAGCTAATTTGTCCTGGGATATAAACATTGAGTTGTTATTTTACCTGAAATGCACAAGGTCCTCTACTCTGACAATTAATCCACACACAAAACGGTCAGCCGAATTGTTTCTAGTCATCTTTTAGGCCTTTTCTTCTCTTGACATTATATTGCGATTGGTAACTTTCATAAATTAGGTGCATTACCGCCACTAACCTTGTTCGTCTTTCAGTCACCCACGTGGTTATAAACAATGAGGAAATCGCACGTTGGTACCTGCTTCTATAAACCAATGAGTAGATGGGAGAGGCAGGACTTGCAGCGCGATCTGCGTTACAAATAGAACTGACTTCTATTTTAGCCCTTGGCAACGCAGATGCGTGAGCAGTGTGGGTGCAATGATTGAATAATATAGGTTTATACATTTATTTTGCAAAGCTCATGCACGTGACACGAGTGGTGTAGTCAGCCTATAGCTCTTTGCTAGGTAAAACCCCACCTTATCTCAGCTCACTGGTCACCATAGCAACACCCACCCATAGCACGTGCTCCAGCAGGTATATTCCACTGATCATCTCCAAAGCCAACACTTCCTTTTCTTCCAGTTCTCTGCTGCCAATGACTGGAACAAATTTCAAAAATCTCTGAAGCTGGAGTCTTATATCTTCCTCTCTAACTTTAAACATCAGCTGTCAGAGCAGCTTACCGATCACTGTACCTGTACACAGCCGGTCTGTAAATGGCACACCCGACTACCTCATCCCCATATTTGTACTTATCCTCTTGCACCCCAGTATCTCTACTTGCACATCATCATCTGCACATCTATCACTACAGTATTAATGCTAAATTGTAATTATTTTCGCCTCTACCTCCCTACTCTTCTATATTTGCACACACGGTACATAGATTTGTCTATTTTTATTTTATTTTCTGTTATTGACTGTACTGTTGTTTATGTGTAACTCTGTGTTGTTTTTGTCACACTGCTTTGCGTTTATCTTGGCCAGGTCTCAGTTATAAATGAGAACTTGTTCTCAACTGGTCTACCTGGTTAAATAAAGGTGAGAAAAATACAGTGTTTCCTCTAGGATTTCCACCAAACATTTTAGATGTTGGACGCTGAGACAAAATCTTGCAGTTTTAAAGCTAATTTCCTGCAATTCTACACATTTTGCCATATGGCGGAGAAAACATTTTACAGTTTTATAGCTAGTTTCATGCTATTCTAAACATTTTGCCATGGGGATGAGATAACATTAGCAGTTTTATGGTAACTGGCCAGAGAAAATCTCACTTTAAAAAGTTTATATTCTGTTAACTACAAAATAATGTTGTTGACTCGTCCTGTACTTGAATTTGTGGCCAAAGCATAAATTACAGCCACATCGACATTTTCCCACCGGGGGCAGAAAAAGATGGTTAGCTATAATGGCTAAATGATAGCTATACTGTTGAGCTGATGACGAATCAGGCGCTGACAACTTTCTACCCGAGTTGATGGTTCTTTTGATGAGCAAATTAAAGTAGTGTTAGCTAGCTAGTGTAACCTGTTAACACCAAATTAAATTTCTATCATGATCTGATGTTTTCCATATTTATGCTGACTTTACTCTAGTAACTTGCTAATTCTTTCCTACAATTCTACACATTTTGCCATGGGACTGAGGGAAAATGTGCAGTTTTAAAGTAACTTTCCAGTGAAAATCTCACTTTTAAAATGTAATATTCTGTTATATACTATCCTCATATTGAAATAATGTTGTTGACTCATCCTATACTCGTATTTGTGGCCAAACCACAAATTGGAGCTTGCTATTTCCTCGTGGAGTATGATGTAATACTCCTAATGAGGTTGAGCTGACCAATCAGTGGTCTACTCGTATTACATTTTTTTAATGACCGGTATATGCCCACGCCATTCTGTTGTTGGCGTACGCCTAAACCATTCCAACACAGAAAAGCTGCTGTGCATACTTAATTACATTTTTTTTGGAAGGAAAACTATTTTACTCATATTGTAATTCATTATAGGTCATATTAATCTGGAAACACTGGACAGCTGCCTTTAAGCAAATTTCATGCAATTCTACACATTTTGCCATGGCTTATGCTGTGTTCTTATGCTATCTGAGTGACTCAAACATTATAACAAAATCAATAGTTCAATGATTATCTTATTTAAAAATATGTACCCTCATTATCTTTGATGCATACTTTATATCTGGTTTTAGTCGTTTAAGTTTACACTGAAAACATTTTATGAATACAGGGGAAACACTGACATGACATGTTGGAGCATGCCTCTCCCTGCCTCGTCTTACTCTAGCTTTTCAATCAGTTTCAGAACTGAGGGCACTGTGCTTAATGTAATGGCTTGTCTGAGGGAAATCAACTCTCCCTATGGTCCCCCAGCATTCCTATTGATGTCTGTTTGATGTCTGTGCATTAGGACTGTGCTGACCAGAGGTGCCCTGAGAGTAGAGCATGGTGCTGTGTGCGTAAGAGGTTACTGTTAACTAGAGGTCAACCGATTAATCGGAATGGCCAATTAAGTAGGGTCGATATCAAGTTTTCATAACAATCGGAAATCTGTATTTTTGGACGCCGATTTATTTTTACTCCTTTATTTAATCTTTATTTAACAAGGCAAGTCAGTTAAGAACACATTCTTATTTTCAATGACGGCCTATGAACGGTGGGTTAACTGCCTTGTTCAGGGACAGAATGACAGATTTTTCACCTTGTCAGCTCGGGGATTCAATCTTGCAACCTTACAGTTAACTAGTCCAACGCTCTAACCACCTGCCTCTCGTTGCACCCCACGAGGAGACTGCCTGTTATGCGAATGCAGTAAGCCAAGGTAAGTTGCTAGCTAGCATTAAACTTATATTACAAAAAACAATCAATCAATCATAATCACTAGTTAACTACACATGGTTGATGATATTACTAGTTTATCTAGCGTGTCCTGCGTTGCATATAATCGATGCGGTGCGTATCGTTGCTCCAATGTGTACCTAACCATGAACATCAATAACTTTCTTAAAATCAATACACAGAAGTATACATTTTTAAACCTGCATATTTAGCTCATATAAATCCAGGTTAGCAGGCAATATTAACCAGGTGAAATTGTGTCACTTCTCTTGCGTTCATTGCACGCAGAGTCAGTGTATATGCAACAGTTTGGGCCACCAAATTTGACAGAATTTTATGTAATTATGACATAACATTGAAGGTTGTGCAATGTAACAGGAATATTTAGACTAATGGATGCCACCCGTTAGATAAAATACGGAACTGTTCCGTATTTCACTGAAAGAAAAAACGTCTTGTTTTCGAGATGATAGTTTTCGGATTCGACCATATTAATTACATTTACATTTACATTTAAGTCATTTAGCAGACGCTGTTAATGACCTAAGGCTCGCATTTCTGTGTGTTATTATGTTATCATAACTAAGTCTATGATTTGATAGAGCAGTCTGACTGAGCGGTGGTAGGCACCAGCAGGCTTGTAAGCATTCATTCAAACAGCACTTTCATGCGTTTTGCCAGAAGCTCTTCATTGTGCGTCAAGCATTGCGCTGTTTATGACTTCAAGCCTATCAACTCCCGAGATTAGGCTGGTGTAACCGATGTGAAAGGGCTAGCTAGTTAGTGGGTTGCACGCTAATAGTGTTTCAAACGTCACTCGTTCTGAGACTTGGAGTGGTTGTTCCCCTTGCTCTGCATGGGTAACGCTGCTTCGAGGGTGTCTGTTGTCGTTGTGTTCCTGGTTCGAGCCCAGGGAGGAGTGAGGAGAGGGACGGAAGCTATACTGTTACACTGGCAATACTAAAGTGCCTATAAGAACATCCAATAGTCAAAGGTTAATGAAATACAAATGGTATAGAGGGAAATAGTCCTATAATTCCTATAATAACTACAACCTAAAACTTCTTACCTGGGAATATTGAAGACTCATGTTAAATGGAACCACCAGCTTTCATATGTTCTCATGTTCTGAGCAAGGAACTTAAACGTTAGCTTTCTTACATGGCACATATTGCACTTTTACTTTCTTCTCCAACACTTTGTTTTTGCATTATTTAAACCAAATTGGACATGCTTCATTTTTTTATTTGAGGCTAAATAGATTTGATTGATGTATTATATTAAGTTAAAATAAGTGTTAATTCAGTATTGTTGTAATTGTCATTATTACAAATAAATGTTTAAAAAATTGGCCGATTGATCGGTATCGGCTTTTTTTTTGTTCCTCCAATAATCGGTATCGGGTATCGAAAAATCATTATCGTTCGACCTCTACTGTTAACTCTGCAGAAAAAAATGTGAAATCCATAGGTCCATTTTTACCCTGAGAGGAGAATAAAATCAGAGGGCAGTTCCCACCCTTTCCTGTTCTATTGCTGCAATGTGGACTGTGATTATTTGATGTAATCTGCTTGTGTATTCTTTCAGAGGATGTGTGTAGAGGATTAGTGTAAGGAACAGACATGTAGCCTGGGCAGGGTTTCCATTAGGAAAATTAGGCGGTGGACACCATGACCGGCAGGATTTTAATTTACCGGATGTTTGAGAAATTTACCGGACATCCATATTTATTTATTATTATTATAAATACATAAAATGTTATTTATTTCTTTCACCTTTATTTAACTAGGTAGGCTAGTTGAGAACAAGTTCTCATTTACAACTGCGACCTGGCCAAGATAAAGCATAGCAGTGTGAACAGATAACAATACATAGTTACACATGGAGTAAACAATGAACAAGTCAATAACACAGTAGAAAAAAAGTCTATGTACATTGTGTGCAAAAGGCATGAGGAGGTAGGTGAATAATTACAATTCAGCAGATTAACACTGAAGTGATAAATGATCAGATGATCATGTGCAAGTAGAGATACTGGTGTGCACAAGAGCAGAAAAGTAAATAAATATAAACATATGGGGATGAGGTAGGTAAATTGGGTGGGCTATTTACAGATGGACTATGTACAGCTGCAGCGATCGGTTAGCTGCTCAGATAGCAGATGTTTAAAGTTGGTGAGGGAAATAAAAGTCTCCAACTTCAGCGATTTTTGCAATTCGTTCCAGTCACAGGCAGCAGAGAAATGGAAGGAAAGGTGGCCAAATGAGTTGTTGGCTTTAAGGATGATCAGTGAGATACACCTGCTGGAGCACGTGCTACGGGTGGGTGTTGCCATCGTGACCCGTGAACTGAGATAAGGCGGAGTTTACCTAGCATGGACTTGTAGATGATCTGGAGCCAGTGGGTCTGGTGATGAATATGTAGTGAGGGCCAGCCTACTAGAGCATACAGGTCGCAGTGGTGAGTGGTATAAGGTGCTTTAGTAACAAAACGGATGGCACTGTGATAAACTGCATCTAGTTTGTTGAGCTATTTTGTAGATGACATCGCCGAAGTCGAGGATCGGTAGGATAGTCAGTTTTATTAGGGTAAGTTTGGCGGCGTGAGTGAAGGAGGCTTAGTTGCGAAATAGAAAGCTGACTCTAGATTTGATTTTGGATCGGAGATGTTTGATATGAGTCTGGAAGGAAAGTTTACAGTCTAGCCAGACACCTAGGTACTTATAGATGTCCACATATTCTAGGTCGGAACCATCCATATGCATTGGATGTTCTTATATCAGCAAGACGGGTTTTATCGAAAAGCAAAGCATTGCCCATTGCGTCTTCATCCCTGCTCGTAAATCGTAAATGAATATCATTAAAAAAAAAAAAAACATTTAGCCTACAAGAACAAGTCGCCTACACAGTAATAAAACACAACTTCAAAATGTAATATTTGTATAATATAATTTGCAAACGACCTGTCCTATAGCCCCCCAAACACCCAGACACTGTTTGTTTGTGTCCAGCAGGCATGCACACAGATAGCACAGCTGCAATCCCGGCATGTAAAACATCTCACCTATCTCTCAAGCCCTTTCCAGTAGCCTATCCTTCTCTCTTTCTCCGTAAGGGCAACTGAGGCTCCCTTCTCTCTCTGCTTTAGGTTTCATGCTTGGGTGACTCAGTTGGCAGAGGATGCGAGTGTCTGTTTTAAGAGCTGAACAGAGGGGTGGAAAGGGACCTTAACACAGCAGCATCTGAGGCTGATACCACAAACCTCAGAGTGGAGGGAAAAATGCAGCACATGAAATTACTGAACAAGCGCATGGATGGACAAATGAAAATCAGGGTGTCTGTAAGGTATAGTGCACACGATTATCATGGTCGGTGACCAAAGACAATCATGCACTCACAGTCTCACTCAAAATCATTTACCATTCAGTCTGCTGTAGGAAAATTGTTCCTGGTTTAATTCAATGTGTCTTAAATCAGTATCAGTAATTCCCTTTCCATAAAGGTGTGGTTGTTGTATCCCTATTTCACAATGCCTCAGCAGACCTATAACAAACCAGCTGGACCTCAAGTATCTAACTGTTCAAGACCTGTGGGTGAGAAAGCCGTTTCAACAGGGTAGAAAATGAAGTGCAATTTACTTTCTGTTTTCCAGCACATTCCGAACACATGCCTTCTCAGTGGCTTGGAGAATCCACCCATTTGACTCAGGGACTGACAGACAGAGAAACAAATCTGGTATTTGCAATAGGTAGGCTGGTTCTCAACTGTATCATGTAGGCTACATCATTTTAGCCTACCTAATCTCCAGTGGGCCGATTCTGCGTGTAGACCGAAGAATCTGCCGTGACTCAATGGGATGCATGAGATAACGAGCTTCTGTAGTTCCGGTCTTTGGGTTTTCGTCATTGTTATATGGATGTAAGGCGGTGCTTCGAGTGCTGACCAGTCTACACTTAGCTCTTGTTTCCATAATTTGTTTTGACAGTGTTTAATTACTCTCAGGTGAATCATTCCCCAGATTGCCCTCAGATGAGGAGAATGCCATTTTCCCTTCGCTGGCACGCGCATGCAAACACACGTACACAAACAGAAGACGATATGACTTAAAGGTCCTGTGATCTCCTAGCAACAGGATCAAGGTCCCCCACTTCTTGCCGGTTTAAGGAATGAGAGGGTTGTTTGTTTATACTTCTGGTAATTGGGAGTAACTGTGGTTGTCATCCAGAAACCGCTCTACTTACACGGATTCAAGGAGCATGTAAGAAAAGCCTATGTAGAAAGGCAGAAAACCAGAATAATGTGGTTTCACATTGGCAAGAAACCGTTTGGTTCATTTTGCTATGACTAAGCAAATTCCATGTTCTGGCATTTTCTGTCAAAATAAAAGTGTTGGAATATTTTACTTAAGATACTGGGCCTAGGCTAAAACGCACAAAACGGATACTTTCCTAATTGGTGTTAAATTCAATATGTGTAAATGGTCTGCGGTTTTGATATGTGCAATATCTCCCTCTGAGTCAGAGGAAATGGCGTCTGTGGAGTTCTGCTGAAAGCATTTTTAGCTATTACGATACAGTCATGTCCAGTTTTAGCACGTGGCCTATCAGTCTATATATCTGATACATCTTAGAAACTGAGGAAAGATGGACATGTAACTAAGTCAGAGGACCAAGTTTAGCGATTTTATTCCCAGTATTTTGTCTTGGCATGAACTCACGCCACATTTAGACTCCTCTAACAACTAATCCCTGTGGGTTCACTGTGTTGTGTTCAGAGGCTAGCCTCAAGTGTGGCGTCATGGCAACGGCTCCCACTCCGAGACCTCACCCTCAGCTGCGTGGCGCTGGGACTCCCTCCTGGCTGCAGGGTAGCAGGGTTGTAGTTGGAGCTTCAGGTAGACCTTCAGACTGACTCTGGACCGGGTTGGGAGCACCATACATTACCGGAGCTGCTGTTGGACTATCATACACCTAGACTGACTGATACAGCATCATGGACCGTGTAAAGAGTGGTGTCTCCCAGCCTGTCTACAGCCACTGCCTACGTAGGCACACGCTCGCGCCTAGACATGATCATATTGTACACACACACACGCTGTGCTTGATATCTCATAAATGTGTACTGTAGGGTGATAGAGGAACTGAGAGGGGTCTGTGTCCTGTGAGTCAGGTGTTTGTCGTGCCTGTGACAGACAGATAGGCTTTGAGCATCTCTTCCTCCTGTTCCCACTGATCCTACCTCCTACCCACACCCCGGTTCTCTGTTCTCCTTGGGCTGAATGGCTTACCTGTTGTTAAAGGGAAACAAACACCAAAAGGTTGTTTTTGAGTGTTTTTTCATGAGCCCACTGTTGATACAGCCCCAAAATGTTTTGTATGTCAGCAGTGAAGTTTTAAAGATATTGGAATTTCAAGAAGCAAAGTGTCACCGGCCAAATGCAGTGTCAACAGTGGGATAATAAAAAGAAAGTTTACCTTTAAGGGTCTCTCCCACTCTCATGTTTTGTCTGGTGCATTGTCGTTACTTATTCAGAGCTCCACTTCTTGTACTGTAACAAGTTTCTTTCTAACATGTTATATTGTGAGGTTTTGTTTTACAGCTGTTTGCTCTAAGGACGTGCTAAGAATATTTTGACCAAGTACCTGACATGAAAGAATTTGATTGAAGTTGCTTGTTTTGAAAAGACTGTCTTTTTTGCTTTGTTTGAGTCCTATAATATCCTAGGCCTAGTTAAACAGTGTTGTTCATGCTCTATACCTCACCATGCATTGATCATTTATTCAGCTGGTGTCTTTTCATTGGCTTCCTTAAAGGCACAATCTGCAATCTGGAAATCTGTTTTAATGGTCATTTCAGTTCTTGGTATATAGCAGGGCTGCTGTTTCACACAAAACAAATGAATCCCAAATTCTAGCTTTAACTTGACGTAGAGCTGACCTGACTGCCAGGGAATCAAAAACAGTCTAATCTCACCCATGTCATCACCCTGTTTTGAATAATCCCTCTCTCTTGTGATTTCACTCGCCGAACTGGAACTGAAGCCATTCTCTCCAACCTCCGGGGAAATAGAAGTTGAATTAGACTACCTCTCATTCAGTCTTTCATTTTTAACCCCGGAAAGTCATTTGCCGAAGGGGAAATTAAATGTACTTTATTCGATGAACTTTAAAACATGATTTAAATTAGTCCAAAGCTGTGAAGTATATTAATGAGAATAATTTTATTGCAGTTTGATAATACGCTTCTCCCTTGTCTCTCGCCTGATAATAAAGTCCCTCATTTTATGCTCAGTTCCAGAGACACGTTTGGAACTGCATCATATTGTAATCTGAATGCAGGAGTCTCATCCTATTCTCAAGCTTTTTCACCAACAGACCGAGGACAATGCCATGACATGGAGGGTATCCTCAATCTTGTTCGTGACAAAGTAATAGGCTATTACTGGCCTGCGTCTTGTTTGCTTGTCAGTCATTAAGTCTTTTACAGCATAGTGTCAGTGTTATGAAACATTGATTACCGCGTAGATACCTGTGAAATGGACAGAAAGACTGTGTCCTCCAAGTTTGATAGAGGTCGAGGACACGGTGTATTCTCAGATAAAAGTATAGAATCATGATACCCTGTGGCGGATTAAGAAAATACACAGCACTTGATCAATGTTCATTCACTGTCTGGGGGACTGTGACCACGCCACAGTCATATAGGTGTTCATTCACTGTCTGGGGGACTGTGACCACGCCACAGTCATATAGGTGTTCATTCACTGTCTGGGGGACTGTGACCACGCCACAGTCATATAGGTGTTCATTCACTGTCTGGGGGACTGTGACCACGCCACAGTCATATAGGTGTTCATTCACTGTCTGGGGGACTGTGACCACGCCACAGTCATATAGGTGTTCATTCACTGTCTGGGGGACTGTGACCACGCCACAGTCATATAGGTGTTCATTCACTGTCTGGGGGACTGTGACCACGCCACAGTCATATAGGTGTTCATTCACTGTCTGGGGGACTGTGACCACGCCACAGTCATATAGGTGTTCATTCACTGTCTGGGGGACTGTGACCACGCCACAGTCATATAGGTGTTCATTCACTGTCTGGGGGACTGTGACCACGCCACAGTCATATAGGTGTTCATTCACTGTCTGGGGGACTGTGACCACGCCACAGTCATATAGGTGTTCATTCACTGTCTGGGGGACTGTGACCACGCCACAGTCATATAGGTGTTCATTCACTGTCTGGGGGACTGTGACCACGCCACAGTCATATAGGTGTTCATTCACTGTCTGGGGGACTGTGACCACGCCACAGTCATATAGGTGTTCATTCACTGTCTGGGGGACTGTGACCACTCCACAGTCATATAGGTGTTCATTCACTGTCTGGGGGACTGTGACCACGCCACAGTCATATAGGTGTTCATTCACTGTCTGGGGGACTGTGACCACGCCACAGTCATATAGGTGTTCATTCACTGTCTGGGGGACTGTGACCACGCCACAGTCATATAGGTGTTCATTCACTGTCTGGGGGACTGTGACCACGCCACAGTCATATAGGTGTTCATTCACTGTCTGGGGGACTGTGACCACGCCACAGTCATATAGGTGTTCATTCACTGTCTGGGGGACTGTGACCACTCCACAGTCATATAGGTGTTCATTCACTGTCTGGGGGACTGTGACCACGCCACAGTCATATAGGTGTTCATTCACTGTCTGGGGGACTGTGACCACTCCAAAGTCATATAGGTGTTCATTCACTGTCTGGGGGACTGTGACCACGCCACAGTCATATAGGTGTTCATTCACTGTCTGGGGGACTGTGACCACGCCACAGTCATATAGGTGTTCATTCACTGTCTGGGGGACTGTGACCACGCCACAGTCATATAGGTGTTCATTCACTGTCTGGGGGACTGTGACCACGCCACAGTCATATAGGTGTTCATTCACTGTCTGGGGGACTGTGACCACTCCACAGTCATATAGGTGTTCATTCACTGTCTGGGGGACTGTGACCACGCCACAGTCATATAGGTGTTCATTCACTGTCTGGGGGACTGTGACCACGCCACAGTCATATAGGTGTTCATTCACTGTCTGGGGGACTGTGACCACGCCACAGTCATATAGGTGTTCATTCACTGTCTGGGGGACTGTGACCACGCCACAGTCATATAGGTGTTCATTCACTGTCTGGGGGACTGTGACCACGCCACAGTCATATAGGTGTTCATTCACTGTCTGGGGGACTGTGACCACTCCAAAGTCATATAGGTGTTCATTCACTGTCTGGGGGACTGTGACCACTCCAAAGTCATATAGGTGTTCATTCACTGTCTGGGGGACTGTGACCACGCCACAGTCATATTGGTGTTCATTCACTGTCTGGGGGACTGTGACCACTCCACAGTCATATAGGTGTTCATTCACTGTCTGGGGGACTGTGACCACGCCACAGTCATATTTGTGTTCATTCACTGTCTGGGGGACTGTGACCACTCCACAGTCATCTAGGTGTTTATTCACTGTCTGGGGGACTGTGACCACTCCACAGTCATATAGGTGTTCATTCACTGTCTGGGGGACTGTGACCACTCCAAAGTCATATAGGTGTTCATTCACTGTCTGGGGGACTGTGACCACGCCACAGTCATATAGGTGTTCATTCACTGTCTGGGGACTGTGACCACGCCACAGTCATATTGGTGTTCATTCACTGTCTGGGGGACTGTGACCACTCCACAGTCATATAGGTGTTCATTCACTGTCTGGGGGACTGTGACCACGCCACAGTCATATTTGTGTTCATTCACTGTCTGGGGGACTGTGACCACTCCACAGTCATCTAGGTGTTTATTCACTGTCTGGGGGACTGTGACCACTCCACAGTCATATAGGTGTTCATTCACTGTCTGGGGGACTGTGACCACGCCACAGTCATATAGGTGTTCATTCACTGTCTGGGGGACTGTGACCACGCCACAGTCATATAGGTGTTCATTCACTGTCTGGGGGACTGTGACCACGCCACAGTCATATAGGTGTTCATTCACTGTCTGGGGGACTGTGACCACGCCACAGTCATATTTGTGTTCATTCACTGTCTGGGGGACTGTGACCACTCCACAGTCATCTAGGTGTTTATTCACTGCCTGGGGGACTGTGACCACGCCACAGTCATATTTGTGTTCATTCACTGTCTGGGGGACTGTGACCACTCCACAGTCATCTAGGTGTTTATTCACTGTCTGGGGGACTGTGACCACGCCACAGTCATATAGGTGTTAATTTGTTGTACTACTGTACAGGCCACTGTCTGTTCTATGTCTGCTAGCTCAGGTAGGCCTATTTTAGATAAATGAAAAATATATAGCTTATTATGTGTTATGGACTGGGGATCGATTTCCATTTCCCTGTAAGCTTGAAAGATCATGTGCTTCTCAAGCTGAAGGACTACACACGTGTAGAGACTGTCAGAACATTACTGTCAGAACAGTACCAAAGCATCCCGTTTTAGCATGGTTCTTTTTGGTGTCACTGATCTCTTGCTAACTCTATTATTCTCTGTGTCCTGTGTTCCTGTTTGAAAACCCCATGGCTCTGAAGACCCTCCAGCTCCGCCAGCTTCTCCTCTACCTCAACAGCAAGGTAAGCAGCACCGATGTTGGATCTTAACTTGATCACCCAATGCAGGAGATTTAAAACTTGGAGTATATTTGAGGCTGCTGAAGTTTGTAATTTCCACTTTGAAATTTCAGACTTTATTTTCCCTTACGAAAAATTCATCACCCCTACAAAAGATGTCCAATAACTATAAACCACATAAGAATTCACATTTCCTATTGCTGCAATATTATTATACTGCTGTAGCAAACTGGCTCAAATTAAGATCCTACATCTTTAGCACTCATCAATTAGAATACCTGTGATTAATCACCCACCCAGGCACCCACAGCTTCCATCAACTAGTAATTTCATGGTCAAAGAATATTTTTTTTACTCATAATATGGTCCAATAGGTCAGTTGACAGACTACTTTAGAAATGCTCTGTTTTTGTGAGTGCCAGGTAAAGACCCTGTAGTGCAGTGAAGTGAAATTTGTGCAGAACAGTCTGGATAAGGGTCTACTAGAAAGAGCTGTTGTGTTGTCAGAGAGACTAGGTTGAGTGATTGTATTGATTGTGGTGTCAAGTAGATGAATGGAATCAAGGAATGTCCACAGTGGCCACACACAGTCACTCTTCTACCTCTAGGGTTGAATGGGGACACTTTTCGGGTGTTAGAGCCACCTAAAAAGGGTCAGTTTTACAGGCCGGCACATTTAATGACAGTATCCCAACTATGTTTTTCCCCCAGTCCAAAAGAGGTCAAACACCCTTTGATAGTAACCATACCCACCAAGCCTCCAGCCTTTCCCCAGTGGAGAGTATTCCCATTGCGTCTCCACCCAGGTCCCTAGCTGGACAGTTGTTGAAAAGAAAAATTCCCCTGCTCTTCCTCCGCTCCTCCTCTGGACACCCTACACTTTTAGAAAAAAGGGTTAAAAGGGTTCTTCCCTTTTTGGTTCCATTAAGAACCGTCTATAGCAAAGGTTCAACATGGAACCAAAAAGGGTTCTTCAACGGGTTCTCCTATGGGGACAGCCAAAGAACCCTTTAAGGTTCTAGATAGCACCTTTTTATTCTGAGTGTAATGACCATCCTGGATGTGTAATTAACACCTCCCATTATCCTTCACTCGTCACCGCCGTCACCAACACCTGCTCAGAGACATGTAATGGCTTCCCTGTGGACAGATCTGCACGCCTGTATGGATAGCGCTGCACTGGGCTGATTAGACTCAAAGAGGGCTGTAACAATCAGTATACTAAAACAGAGTGCTCTACAGCCTCTGAGATGACTGATCATTAATGTTAAGCTGACCAAACAGGTTGTTGTTGAATAAATAGACAAGCAACTCGCCAAGTCAAGTCCAAAACTCATTGGTTCGATGACATTGGTATTTCTTATTGCCACAGAATTTGGAATTTCAATCTGTAGTAATTTACTTACTTACTTAGCCTAATGATTTTAATCCATCATTCTGAGGATGTTGGAGGGCGTGGCCAAGTCATCGGTGTTGTTGTCTGTAATAATCTGAGTTCACGTAATAGACGGATGATGTTTGCCTTTCAGCAGATGATCGTCCTGCTTTCTATCCCTCTTGGCATTTGGTGCAGGTCCTTCAGAAATGGTGATGATGACATAATGAGGCCCTTATATCCTCATGGTGATAGAGAGAGAATCAGTGGTATGGAGAGATTGTTATTTACTGTAGATAGTTGTGCTTAATGAAGTTTCTTCTTGTTCTGCTCCTGTAACACGCTCTGTCTGAATGGGAGATGTAAAGGGTATAATACAGCCGAGGCTGTTTGACAGCAACAAATGGTGTGAGCATGTGGACTGACAGAGAAATTAGTGAAGCCCAGAGATGTTAAATTGTTCTGAGAGATTTCAGCAGGTGGTGGCAGAACCTTGTTTTTTTCCCTCCCAATCTTCAACCATCCTCCATCACCCCCATCCCTCCATCACACACTCCTCCATCCTCCATCACACACTCTCCCATCCCTCCATCACACACTCCCCCATCCTACATCACAATCTCCCCCAACCCTCCATCACACATTCCCCCATCCTCCATCACCCCCCCCTCCCCACATACGCTGTGTTCTTGCAGTGAGAGTGTCTTGTAGATTATGTCTGTCAGTGAGAGTGTCTTGTAGATTATGTCTGTCAGTGAGGGTGTCTTGTAGATTATGTCTGTCAGTGAGAGTGTCTTGTAGATTATGTCTGTCAGTGAGGGTGTCTTGTAGATTATGTCTGTCAGTGAGGGTGTCTTGTAGATTATGTCTGTCAGTGAGGGTGTCTTGTAGATTATGTCTGTCAGTGAGGGTGTCTTGTAGATTATGTCTGTCAGTGAGGGTGTCTTGTAGATTATGTCTGTCAGTGAGAGTGTCTTGTAGGTTATGTCTGCCAGTGAGAGTGTCTTGTAGGTTATGTCTGCCAGTGAGAGTGTCTTGTAGGTTATGTCTGCCAGTGAGAGTGTCTTGTAGGTTATGTCTGCCAGTGAGAGTGTCTTGGAGGTTATGTCTGTCAGTGAGAGTGTCTTGTAGGTTATGTCTGTGGCTGGGTAGAGTATCGGTGGGTTCCTCTAACTCGTTCTGTGCCTCTGAATAGACTCCCACTGCTACTCCCACCTTCTTCTCCTTCTCCACTGTAGCTTAGCAACATGTACCCAGCGGGCCTTTTCACAGGAGCCAGGAAAAGTAGTCCCAAACAGCCACCACTCTGACGGCCAGAGACAGGACTCTATGGAGAACTGTGTTTTAGATCTAGACTTGCTGTTGCTTTGTAGCACAGTAGTGCTGCTGTCTGATGCGTTGTTCTATTGCATTATACAGTGCTGATACAGTATTATTTTTGACCTCACCAGGAAAGTGAGGCGTTTTGTAGCTTGAGCCCTAAGCTTTTCTCTTCAAGTTAGCCTCTGTGGTCATGAACAACTCCTGGACAAAATTATATTTATTAACAACTACATGTTTTTTTACAGTGTGCAGATCATGCAGTCAGGCTAAGCTCAAACATTTATAGCCTAAGGTATGACAGTAATCCTGTATGACAGTCTTAGTTATGTGCAGCAGTGTAACTGCTTTTTCAAGCGAACACCTTGGTAACGTTCAATTCTAGTTCTGCCAGGAGATTTCGGTGCCTTGTCCACAGTTATTATTCACAGTAGCAATGCCCCCTGGTGGAATTCCATTGAAAATCATTAGTGTCATTGATGTAAGTGACAACAGGGTAGGCTTGAGCAATATATCACATTTTCAAATCAAATCAAATGTATTTATATAGCCCTTCGTACATCAGCTGATATCTCAGTGCTGTACAGAAACCCAGCCTAATACCCAAAACAGCAAGCAATGCAGGTGTTGAAGCACGTAGGCTAGGAAAAACTCCCGAGAAAGGCCAAAACCTAGGAAGTCCTCTTCTGGCTGTGCCGGGTGGAGATTATAACAGAACATGGCCAAGATGTTCAAATGTTCATAAGTGACCAGCATGGTCAGATAATAGGTCTAGGACAGGTAGCACGTCGGGTGAACAGGGCAGGATTCCATAGCCGCAGGCAGAACAGTTGAAACTGGAGCAGCAGCACGGCCAGGTGGATTGGGGACAGCAAGGAGTCATCATGCCAGGTAGTCCTGAGGCATGGTCCTAGGGCTCAGGTCCTCCGAGAGAGAGAAAGAAAGATATAATTAGAGAGAGCATACTTAAATTCACACAGGACACCAGATAAGACAGGATAAGTACTCTATATATAACAAAGTGACCCTAGCCCCGACACATAAACTACTGCAGCATAAATACTGGAGGCTGAGACAGGAGGGGTCAGGAGACATTGTGGCCCCATCCGATGATACCCTCTGGACAGGGCCAAACAGGAAAGATATAACCCCACCCACTTTGCCAAAGCACAGACCCACACCACTAGAGGGATATCTTCAACCACCAATTTACCATCCTGAGACAAGGCTGAGTATAGCCCACAAAGATCTCCGCCACGGCACAACCCAAGGGGGGGCGCCAATATACCATATACCGGGGAATTTACAGTTGTCAGATGTTTACATATACTTAGGTTGGAGTTATTTAAACTCGTTTTTCAACCACTCCACAAATTTCTTGTTAACAAACTATAGTTTTGGCAAGTCGGTTAGGACATCTACTTTGTCCATGACACAAGTAGTTTTTCTAACAAATGTTTACAGACAGATTATTTAACTTATAATTCACTGTATCACAATTCCAGTGGGCCAGAAGTTTACATACACTAAGTTGACTGTGCCTTTAAACAGCTTGGATTTTTTTTTACAAATGATGTCATGGCCTTAGAAGCTTCTGATAGGCTAATTGACATCATCTGAGTCAACTGGAGGTGTACCTGTGGATGTATTTCAAGGCCTACCTTCAAATGCAGTGCCTCTATGCTTGACATCATGGGAAAATCTAAAGAAATCAGCAAGACCTCAGAAAATAATTGACCTCCACAAGTCTGGTTCATCCTTGGGAGCAATTTCCAAACGCCTGCAGGTACCACGTTCATCTGTACAAACAATATTACGCAAGTATAAACACCATGGGACCACACAGCCGTCATACCGCTCAAGAAGGAGACACGTTCTGTCTCCTAGAGATTAATGTACTTTGATGCGAAAAGTGCAAATCAATCCTAGAACAACAACAAAGGACCTTGTGAATATGCTGGAGGAAAACAGGTACAAAAGTATCTATATCCACAGTAAAACGAGTCCTATATCGACATAACCTGAAAGGCCGCTCAGCAAGGAAGAAGCCACTGCTCCAAAACCGGCATAAAAAAAGCCAGACTACAGTTTGCAACTGCACATGGGGACAAAGATCGTACTTTTTGGAGAAATGTCGTCTGGTCTGATGAAAAAAAAATATAACTGTTTGGCCATAATGACCATCGTTATGTTTGGAGGAAAAAGGGGAAGGCTTGCAAGCCGAAGAACACCATCCCAACCGTGAAGCATGGGGGTGGCAGCATCATGTTATGGGGGTGCTTTGCTGCAGGAGGGACTGGTGCACTTCAGAAAATAGAGGGCATCATGAAGAAGGAAAATTATGAGGATATATTGAAGCAACATCTCAAGACATCAGTCAGGAAGTTAAAGGTTGGTCGCAAATGGGTCTTCCAAATGGACAATGACACCAAGCATACTTCCAAAGTTGTGGCAATATTACTTAAGGACAACAAAGTCAAGGTATTGGAGTGGCCATCACAAAGCCCTGACCTCAATCCTATAGAAAATGTGTGGGCAGAACTGAAAAAGCATGTGTGAGCAAGGAGGCCTACAAACCTGACTCAGTTCCACCAGCTCTGTCAGGAGGAATGGGCCAAAATTCACCCAATTTATTGTGGGAAGCTTGTGGTAGGCTACCCGAAGCGTTTGACCCAAGTTAAACTATTTAAAGGCAATGCTACCAAATACTAATTGAGTGTATGTAAACTTCTGACCCACTGAGAATGTGATGAAAGAAATAAAAGCTGAAATAAATCATTCTCTCTACTATTATTCTGACATATCACATTCTTAAAATAAAGTGGTGATCCTAACTGACAGGGATTTGTTTTACGAGGATCAAATGTCAGGAATTGTGAAAATCTGATTTGAAATGTTTGAAACTGTAGATATACCGATGGTATGATTTTCAATACCTTTTTCAAAAATAAATAAGGCCCCCTGTGTGCACTTCCGGTAATACCAAATACCCCGGTATGGTACAGAAGCGGGAATAAAAATCTGCATACCACCCAACCTCGATCAGAGGTGCATTCATTAGTGACCACTGTAGCAAATTGCTTCTTATTGTAAATATAACAGATAACAGATGAGACCCAGATAACAGATTGGTATTAACCACAGAACCACTTGTATTATGTCTCAGTCAGATATGAGTTATGAGTGGATAGTAACCATTTTGTCTTTCGTCTCTTCTCAGTGCCCTTGATGATGACAGCACCAGCCTCAGGCAGCAGAAGCTGGAAAAGCAGGTAATGACTAACTTTATTAAACACATTTAACTAGTTACGCCACATACAGCACCTGTTCAACACACATAGCCACTCTATAGACATTACAGCTCCCATGTAGACATTACAGCTTCCATAGACTTGTTCAGGGTATATGTCATGAGTATTCTATTTATGATGCAGAAATGACCAGACTAGTCCATATTATTTATATCTAGAGGCATTTTGCGTTTTGTTTGTTTTTGGTGTCTTTTCATGTTTTTGTCAGAATTGTTTTTGAGGTCTCAGTCCATGTTTATAGCTGTGAGCCTGTCAAGCTTGAACATTTGACTGGCAGCGAGTGTACAAATGACCTGGTTTTCTGCCTCCGGTGTCACTCAGGCTATGAATTTAGTTGGCTTTGTAATAGCATTTGTATTTCCGACCATCAGCATAGTAATGCTGATTGTCATGAAACAGAGGGAAAACAGGGTGTCTTTGAACTCTTTTATTTTCGAAGGCAGTACAATTTGTCCAATTAGCAGAAAGAAACATATTTTTCCGGAAGTGAATTGTTTTAGCACTCATTGTAGAGATAAAGCACCAATCTGCTCCTTTCTCAGCGAACAGCTCTTCCTGGTCTGCGTGTCTGATGATTGTTCCTTACAATCCCTCCTGCCTGCAGTATCCTTATCACCACCCACGCTGTTTTAAAGTGAAACTGACTGATTTGGTTTAAGAAACCAGCCTTAAGCAACAGTCACACAATGGAGTAAAAGATGAATGAGAAGATTGTTAGGCACATAGACTGACTCGACGCCTGCGTCCCAAATGGAACCTGTTCCCTACATAGGCTTTGGTCAGAAGTAGTGCACTAACTAAGTAATGCACTATGTAGGGAATAACCGTAGAAGGGTTTCAGTAGACAGTCTGTGTAGTGAGCTGTATGCCTACAGATGTAGGATCTTAATTTGTTGCTTTTGTTGCTGAGGATTTTCCTGCACAGCAGGAAATGCACACTTGTAGTGTATTTGAGTTTTAAAAAGGCTTATAAAGTTTGTAACGCTAAACCTAACCCTAACCACTAACCCCTTACCTTAACCTTAATTCTAACCCTAATTATAACCTAACCCCTACGCTTAAAATAGCCTTTGTCCTCATGAGGATGTGGGAAATCTTTCCACGAAGGATAATTTTTCTTGTTTTACTATCCTTGTGGGGACTTTTGGGGATTTTAGAAAAACCAACCCACACACAAACACAGACACTTGCAGCACCTCTATCCCCCCCCCCTCCCTTTCTCCATCTCACTCATTCTCTCTTTCTTCCCCACTCTGTCCTGGGGTGAGTAACACCGCTGATTCAGTTAGTTACAGTGACCACCCAGACACACGCACATACACTCTAGTTCTCTCTCACTCACACGCTCTCACAGGCTGAGGAGGAGACACGGACTCGGAGTGAGAGGGAAGCTGGTGTTGCGTGGTTATCCTTGTGTTAGTTGTCTGATCTGAAAGCCTGATCCAGGGATAGAGGGGGACAGGGAGACAGAGGCATGCCCGGCACGAGTGCTGCTCGGTGGGAGAGAGTTTAGACTTGACGGGGTCTCACAGAGCATGGAACCCTGAGCTCCATAGAGAAACTTCTGCAGTTCACTTTTACTCTCTGTCTCACTCCGGACACTAATGGACAGGGTGGGTCAGCACCTCTTATTCTCTGTTCTGTTTATGTCATTTATGGTTGACTATTTTGATCTGAGAGTAACATGGGAAGTTGTCTGTGCACAGGTACATGCTTGCGTAAGTGTATTTTGGTGTGTATATTTCTGTGTGTATGTGTGCGTGTGTGTGTGTGTGTGTGTGTGTGTGTGTGTGTGTGTGTGTGTGTGTGTGTGTGTGTGTGTGTGTGTGTGTGTGTGTGTGTGTGTGTGTGTGTGTGTGTGTGTGTGTGTGTGTGTGTGTGTGTGTGTGTGTGTTTGCATATGTACATGCTTGCGTGTGTGTACTGTGCATGTGTGCGAGCATTTGATTTTCGCTCATCCTGGTGATATCATTGTTATAGCCTGTCTCTGGTGGGCCACACTTCCGTGGATGTGGGATATCTCCTAGTCTGCTATTTTCATTAGCCTCCTGTGTCTTGTTTTAGGCCTGTACAATGTCTTGCTCCCACAGCCTCAGGACGGTGAATGAATGAAACATATTGTCATGTTTGTCATTGTCAGTCATGCTATTCGTTTCCCTCTGCTTCTCTATACTCTCTCGCTCTCTCTTCTCCTATCCTCCTGCTCCCAGCTGTATTTTGTTTTAAATTGACATTAAGTCCCTAATTCCTTTGGATTGTTTTAATTGTATTCACCATGCTGTGGCGTTTCGCCCTGTCCTTTGTTTCTAGTAGTCCTGTCGTGTTTTGTGCCTTCATTTCTCCAGTTTCAGTCGAAAAAAAGATTCTCATGTTTTATAATTTAGAGGTATGATCTGTGTAATGGTGGTGTACTGGGAAGAAATAGCCTATTCAACAGATTCTATCAACTTATTATGTTGCTGTTTGAATATGCAAATAGTTGAACAATGAGTAGCCTAAAGCAGTGTAATTGTGTTCTATTCCTCATTTAGAGAGAGAGCTCGGGTTGCGTCATTTACTCTATGTCGAGAATGGGGCACAGCTATTATGACACTAACAGATTCCAGAAAAAAGGGTTCGGATTATTCCAAGGTTTGACTCTTGCTGCCTCTAGTGAGTGGAACGAGCCGGCGCTGCTTCGTTTTCTGGAGGGACTCCACGCAGTGGTTAAGGATGAGATTCTCTCCCGGGAGGTTCCATCAGATGTGGATTCTTTGATTGCTCTCGCCATGCGACGGGTAGATCTTCGTCACCGGGCTCGTGGAAGAGAGCTCGCATCAACGGTGTTTCCCTGCTCCGCATCGCAACCATCTCCCTCCTCTGGCTTTGAGACTGAGCCCATGCAGCTTTTCTGGAGGGTCTGTTGCGGAGTTGCTGGACATTTTGATTCATCTCCGGGAGGTTCATCATCGGAGATGTGGATTCTCTTGTACTACTATCGGTGCTCTCGCCATCCTGGGGCAGGGGTTGTTTATGGAATGGGTTGGAAACATAACATTCCCTATCTGCGGGTAGATCTTCAAAAGGGTTCTTCGGCTGTCTACATAGGATCATCCTTATTTGGTTACAGGTAGAAACCTTTTGGGTTCCATGTAGAACCCTCTATAGAAAGGATGATCTATAGAATCCTTCTATACCTGGAACTCAATGGGTTCTACCTGGAACCGAAAAGGGTTATTTAAAGGGTTCTCCTATGGGGACAGCTGTATAACTGTTCAACGTTCAAGTTAGAAAAATAGGTCCTAAGAGTGTAGTCCAAGCAAGCTAGGAACTAGGTTTGAGTTCTGTTCAGTTTGGATAGGGTTAATTCAGTGAAGTGAAGTGTCGTTTCTTCTGGCCACGGAGGAATATCATGAGCTCTGTCCCGAGCCAACTCCCTGAGACAGTTCAGTTTCTGCTCTACTGCTGTCAGTTCTTGTGAGGTAAGTGCCTTCTTCGTTCTGTAAAAACTTTATTATTAGTTACATCCAGGAGTGGCCATTGCTAAGATTCCAGCAGCAATATCATCTTAGTTACAGATCAATATCACACCAGTGAGAGAAGTGCTCTTTTCATGTCTCCTCCGTTACTTTTCTCGGTTCCGTTATTTCCGCTGAAGGCATTCAGATGGATTCCGCTAAGGTCAAGCTGTCAGTGATTGGCCCGTTCCAGGTCACGTGTCGAGTTGCAGCGCAGCTTAAAAAAGAACGTTTTACGTCCGCTCCTATCCTCGTTACTCCTGACGTCACTAGACAATTCATTGTCGAGGTTGGCCTTCAGAGGTAGGCGTGAACCATCCTATCCCAGGAGCCATGCGCTTATTTTTCTCATCCATCAGCGCTTAACCAGTCTGTTCCTTTTTATCTGGACATGATATAAAACATGATAAGGCTGGCAAGAATTTCCCAGACAGTTTACTGCTAGCCAGTTTACACAGGAAGGTGACTGCTAGCCAGTTTACACAGGAAGATGACTGCTAGCCAGTTTAACCTCCTTTTCGTTCCTGTTTCCACTCGTCTGGGAGTGGGCTCACTCTGCTAGTCAGTTTACACAGGAAGATGACTGCTAGCCAGTTTACACAGGAAGACGACTGCTAGCCAGTTTACACAGGAAGCCGACTTCATTACCGGTCAGTTTACACAGGAAGACGACTGCTAGCCAGCACATTTTTACTAAACAGGAAGATGACTGCTAGCCAGTTTACACAGGAAGGCGACTGCTAGTCAGTTTACACAGGAAGATGACTGCTAGCCAGTTTACACAGGAAGATGACTGCTAGCCAGTTTACACAGGAAGACGACTGCTAGTCAGTTTACACAGGAAGACGACTGCTAGCCAGTTTACACAGGAAGACAAGGACTGCTTTCCAGCCAGTTTACACAGGAAGACGACTGCTAGCCAGTTTACACAGCAAGGCATGTTTGACTGTTCTATCCCTCTCTCTCTCCCCTCCCTCTCTCTCTCTCGCTCTCTCTTCTCTCTGTCGTTCCGTTCCTGCTCCCAGCTGTTCCTATTCCCCTAATCATCATTTAGTCTTCCCACACCTGTTCCCGATCCTTTCCCCTGATTAGAGTCCCTATTTATTCCTTTGTGATCCGTTCCTGTTGCTAGCCAGTTTACACAGCAAGGCGACTGCTAGCCAGTTTACACAGGAAGACGACTGCTAGTCAGTTTACACTGGAAGACGACTGCTACTCAGTTTACACTGGAAGGCGACTGCTAGTCAGTTTACACTGGAAGGCGTTCCTGCTAGTCAGTTTACACTGGTATCACCCTGTCCTGTCGTGTTTTGTGCCTTCATCTGCTAGTCAGTTTACACAGGAAGGCGCTTCTCCACTACAAATCTTGAGATTTCAGTTTACACTGTTTCTGTTAAGGCGTTTGGGTCCTCTTTCACTGACACATATCCTTTTCTCATATCCTATCCTCAGTTTTTTACACAGGAAGAGTTTTGTTTCTAGACTGCAGTTTAAAAAAAAAGATTCTCAGTTTTATAATTTTACACAGGAAGTGTACTGGGAAGAAATAGCCTATTCCAGTTTACACATGTTGCTGTTTGAATATGCAAAAGTTGAACAATGAGTAGCCTGCATAACTATTCCTCAGCTCAGATTTACACTAGAAAAAGGGAAGGGTTCTTCGACTGCTAGGATCATCAGTTTACACTTTTGGATGTAGAACCCTCTATAGAAAGGATGACTGAATCCTTCTAGAACTCAATGGGTTTACCTGGGAAAAGTTATTTAAAGGGTTCTCCTATGGGGACAGCTGTATAACTGTTCAACGTTCAGTTTAGGTCCTAAGAGTGGAAGCAAGCTAGGAACTAGGTTTGAGTTCTGTTCAGATTTAATTCAGTGAAGTGAAGTGTCGTGGCCACTGATGAGCTCTGTCAGCGAGTGAGACAGTTCAGTTTCTGCTCTACTGCTGTCAGTTCAGTAACCGTTCTGTAAAAACTTTATTATTAGTTTACACTTAGTTGGAAAAACAGCTTACACATGATATAAAACATGATAAGGCTGGCAAGAATTTCCCAGACAGTTTACTGCTAGCCAGTTTACACAGGAAGGTGACTGCTAGCCAGTTTACACAGGAAGGTGACTGCTAGCCAGTTTACACAGGAAGATGACTGCTAGCCAGTTTACACAGTTTACACTGCTAGGAAGCCAGTTTACACAGGAAGGCGACTGCTAGTCAGTTTACACAGGAAGATGACTGCTAGCCAGTTTACACAGGAAGATGACTGCTAGCCAGTTTACACAGGAAGACGACTGCTAGCCAGTTTACACAGGAAGACGACTGCTAGCCAGTTTACACAGGAAGACGACTGCTAGCCAGTTTACACAGGAAGATGACTGCTAGCCAGTTTACACAGGAAGACGACTGCTAGCCAGTTTACACAGGAAGGCGACTGCTAGCCAGTTTACACAGGAAGACGACTGCTAGCCAGTTTACACAGGAAGACGACTGCTAGCCAGTTTACACAGGAAGGCGACTGCTAGTCAGTTTACACTGGAAGGCGACTGCTAGTCAGTTTACACAGGAAGATGACTGCTAGCCAGTTTACACAGGAAGGCGACTGCTAGTCAGTTTACACAGGAAGACGACTGCTAGCCAGTTTACACAGGAAGATGACTGCTAGCCAGTTTACACAGGAAGACGACTGCTAGCCAGTTTACACAGGAAGACGACTGCTAGCCAGTTTACACAGGAAGGCGACTGCTAGCCAGTTTACACTGGAAGACGACTGCTAGTCAGTTTACACTGGAAGGCGACTGCTAGTCAGTTTACACTGGAAGGCGACTGCTAGCCAGTTTACACTGGAAGGCGACTGCTAGTCAGTTTACACTGGAAGACGACTGCTACTCAGTTTACACTGGAAGGCGACTGCTAGTCAGTTTACACTGGAAGGCGACTGCTAGTCAGTTTACACTGGAAGGCGACTGCTAGTCAGTTTACACAGGAAGGCGACTGCTAGTCAGTTTACACTGGAAGGCGACTGCTAGCCAGTTTACACAGGAAGGCGACTGCTAGCCAGTTTACACAGGAAGGCGACTGCTAGCCAGTTTACACTGGAAGCGACTGCTAGCCAGTTTACACTGCGACTGCTAGTCAGTTTACACAGGAAGACGACTGCTAGTCAGTTTACACTGGAAGACGACTGCTACTCAGTTTACACTGGAAGGCGACTGCTCAGTTTACACTGGAAGGCGACTGCTAGTCAGTTTACACTGACTGAGTCAGTTTACACTGGAAGACGACTGCTACTCAGTTTACACTGGAAGGCGACTGCTAGCCAGTTTACACAGGAAGACGACTGCTAGTCAGTTTACACAGGAAGACGACTGCTACTCAGTTTACACTGGAAGGCGACTGCTAGTCAGTTTACACAGGAAGACGACTGATACTCAGTTTACACTGGAAGGCGACTGCTAGTCAGTTTACACTGGAAGGCGACTGCTAGTCAGTTTACACTGGAAGGCGACTGCTAGTCAGTTTACACTGGAAGACGACTGCTAGTCAGTTTACACTGGAAGGCGACTGCTAGTCAGTTTACACAGGAAGATGACTGCTAGTCAGTTTACACTGGAAGACGACTGCTAGTCAGTTTACACAGGAAGACGACTGCTACTCAGTTTACACTGGAAGGCGACTGCTAGTCAGTTTACACTGGAAGGCGACTGCTAGTCAGTTTACACAGGAAGACGACTGCGTGCCAGTTTACACAGGGAGACGACTGCTAGTCAGTTTACACTGGAAGGCGACTGCTAGTCAGTTTACACAGGAAGACGACTGCGTGCCAGTTTACACAGGGAGACGACTGCTAGCCAGTTTACACTGGAAGGCGACTGCTACTCAGTTTACACTGGAAGGCGACTGCTAGTCAGTTTACACTGGAAGGCGATTGCTAGTCAGTTTACACTGGAAGGCGACTGCTAGTCAGTTTACACTGGAAGGCGACTGCTAGTCAGTTTACACTGGAAGGCGACTGCTAGTCAGTTTACACAGGAAGATGACTGCTAGTCAGTTTACACTGGAAGACGACTGCTAGTCAGTTTACACAGGAAGACGACTGCTACTCAGTTTACACTGGAAGGCGACTGCTAGTCAGTTTACACTGGAAGGCGACTGCTAGTCAGTTTACACAGGAAGACGACTGCGTGCCAGTTTACACAGGGAGACGACTGCTAGTCAGTTTACACAGGAAGACGACTGTGTGCCAGAGCAAAGAGGGAAGACGAAGAAAAAACTAGACAAAAGAGTTTCAAAGTTTAATCAGTTCCTGGGTCAGATGTGTGGCTCTTGATAACATTTTTAAATAGGATCTCATCGTGAAGCATTGTTGGGCTTTTGTTTCTTGTTTACATGGAATCTGTATCCTGTGTCCAAATTAACAGTCTGTTTCATTATGATAATCCATTCAGATGTTTTATTCATTTGTCTGCTATTTTTAGCCTTAGAAGAAAACGAAGAGGCGAACCCAGTTCCCCTCTTAAAGGGATACTTTAGAATTTTATCTACTTCCACAGAGTCAGATGAACTTGTGGATACCATTTGTATGTCTCTACGTGTAGTTTGATGTAAGTTACTAACTAGCATTATCGCAATTGATAGCTAGTGTTAACGCAATGACTGGAAATCGTATGGTAATTGCTAGCATGCTAGTAGATGCCATAGACGTCCAGTCATTGGGATAACGCTAGTTAGCATTGGCTCGTGAAACTACCTCTGACTTCCTTCATACTGGATGCAGGGGCATAAAAATGTGATTTATGAGTTCATCTGACTCTGGGGAAGTAAATAAAGGGCTTCATTGCCAAAAGCCCAAAGTGTCCCTTTAAAACAAAGCCTGTTTGAAATGTAAACCATCAGACTCCAAGTTGAAACCATTAAGCTCCCAGAGGCCTTTCATCTGGTCTTATTTTAATTTGAGTCAAAGACAAAGTTTGGGTATTTAATGAATATAATTTTTCAGGTGCACCTTGAGATTCAGCTGTCAAATAGAAGCAGGCCATGGTAGTGTGTGTGTGCACGAGCATGTGTGTGTGTGTGTGTGTGTATGTATGAGCGTGCGTGTCTGTGCTTTTGTGGGTGCGCCTGTGTTGCATTGGCCCTGAATGTGTGTGTTGCGTTAGCCCTGAGTAATAAAACCTTTCTGTAGTGGTGGTTAATCAGCCCAATGAGGCTTCAGAGAGACAAGGACCTCTCGTCTCTTTCCAGCCCAGTTCGTCACTAAACACCGCTTGTTGTTTTGATGCTCCCCACTAATTGAGGCAGTTACATAACCCATCGCCTACTTTGACCAGAGACCAGGACTGCAGGGCCAACTGATGAATGTCACCATAATTCATGGAAATGGACCATTTCTCTAGTGTGAAGTTTAAAAAAAATATTAATAGAGACATTGTGCTGTGTATTGTTTAGCCAGAAATCTAAAGGGGACCAACCCTCGTCGCTGTTGTCCCTCGTTTCCCAGAGTGTTTGTGATGGCTGTGACAATGTCAGCTCTAATGATCTCACTGCCTTGTCACTGTCTCCAGTCTCTGTCCCCGTGCTGAACAGAGCCTCAGCCAGCATTTCCAACTCTAGGTTTACTAAGTAGTTTGAATTGTTTGCACTGTATGTCAAGCACTCTGTTACTTTGTCTCAGCATCTTTTACAACCGTCTAGGCTTACTTGTCCAGGACCCATGTAAAAGGTTTTTCTAAATTGATTTCAATGGATTTGTTGCTGAAGGTTCATTCACTGAGTAGCTAACTCTCTTATGTCCCATTTCCTCTAGTGGTATTGCTAGGATACAAAGGTCCATTATTCTGTGACCTTTACTATGAGATAAATATAGCCTAGCCAACCTTACCTCACCTGTCCTGTTTCTATGCGAGTTGCTTATTCTGCCTTCCAACTTAGTCTCAAAGATACCGAAGGAAGAAAACATGACATTTTACTGTGGCTGAATGATTTGCCAGGTCGGGTCATGACGCTTGTGTGTGTGTTGTTTACAAAGCCATCTGGGGTTTGTGATTCACATTGAATGGCCATCATGTTCTGTCCTCTCCCTCAACAACAGTGGGAGTGGTGAAAGACAAAGAATGTGGAGTCTATCAAGGACACTCTGACATGGTTACCATAGGAACATGCATCTTGTTTGACACCCCTGAAACGGAAGCTGCCAAGCCACGATAATTCGTTTTTTTGCTAATTTGTTTTGTCGTATTGCTTAAGATAACTCTGAGAGAGAGCACTGTTTTTCAAAACAACACCACCACCACAAAGTGTCTGATAAGGACAGAGTCGTTACTGATTGTCTGGTTCTCAGCATTTTGAGTGATCTGGATAAGGTCTAAGGCTGTCTGTATAAGGTTGAATATAGATGAGTGTCTGGCTTGATGATGAGGAAGTCATCATAAAGTAATTCTTCCCCAGTCAGATGAACTCGTGGATACCAGTTTTATGTCTCTGCATCCAGTAGGAAGGAAGTTAGCAGTAGTTTCGCCAGCCAATGCTATCTAGTGTTTGAGCAATGACTGGAAGTACAGTACTGGAAGTACAGTCCAGGAAATACAGCCTATCTGTTTTAATGAGGGAAAGGGATGGTGTCCTCATTAGAGGTCGACCGATTATGATTTTTCAACGCCGATGCCGATTATTGGAGGACCAAAAAGGCCGATACTGTAACGGTGTTCGTCTGTTGAAAAAAGAGAGTCGGACCGAAATGCAGCGTGTAGGTTATTCATGACTTTAATGAAGGAATCGCGGTACATGAAATAACTGAATCTAAATACAAAAACAACAGAACGGAACGTGAAACTAATTACAGCCTATCTGGTGAAATACTACACAAAGACAGGAACAAACACCCACAAAATACAAAGCGAACTCAGGCTACCTAAATACGGTTCCCAATCAGAGACAACGATAAGCACCTGACTCTAATTGAGAATCGCCTCAGGCAGCCAAGCCTATACCACACCCCTAATCAGCCGCGATCCCAAATAATACAAACCCCAATACGAAACACAACATATAAACCCATGTCACACCCTGGCCTACCCAAACATATAACAAAAACACAAAATACAATGACCAAGGCGTGACAGATACAGATTAATTGGCCGATTTATTATTATTATTATTTGTAATAATGACAATTAAAAACAATACTGAATGAACACTTATTTTAACTTAATATAATACATCAATAAAATCAATTTAGCCTCAAATAAATAATGAAACATGTTCAATTTGGTTTAAATAATGCAAAAACAAAGTGTTGGAGAAGAAAGTAAAAGTGCAATATGTGCCATGTAAAAAAGCTAACGTTTAAGTTCCTTGCTCAGAACCTGAGAACATATGAAAGCTGGTGGTTCCTTTTAACATGAGTCTTCAATATTCCCAGGTAAGAAGTTTTAGGTGGTTGTAGTTATTATAGGAATTATAGGACTTTTTCTCTCTATACCATTTGTATTTCATTAACCTTTGACTATTGGATGTTCTTATAGGCACTTTAGTATTGCCAGTGTAACAGTATAGCTTCCGTCCCTCTCTTCGCTCCTCCCTGGGCTCGAACCAGGAACACATCGACAGCAGCCACCCTCGAAGCAGCGTTACCCATCGCTCCACAAAAGCCGTGGCCCTTGCAGAGCAAGGGGAACAACCACTCCAAGTCTCAGAGCGAGTGATGTTTGAAGCGCTATTAGCGCGCACCCCGCTAACTAGCTAGCCATTTCACATCGGTTACACCAGCCTAATCTGAGTTGATAGGCTTGAAGCAGAGCTGCTGGCAAAACGCACTAAAATGCTGTTTGAATGAATGCTTACGAGCCTGCTGGTGCCTACCACCGCTCAGTCAGACTGCTCTGTCAAATCATAGACTTAGTTATAACATAATAACACACAGAAATACGAGCCTTAGGTCATTAATATGGTCGAATCCGGAAACTATCATCTCGAAAACAAGACATTTTTTCTTTCAGTGAAATACAGAACCGTTCCGTATTTTATCTAACGGGTGGCATCCATTAGTCTAAATATTCCTGTTACATTGCACAACCTTCAATGTTATGTCATAATTACCTAAAATTCTGGAAAATTAGGCGGCCCAAACTGTTGCATATACACTGACTCTGCGTGCAATGAACGCAAGAGAAGTGACACAATTTCACCTGGTTAATATTACCTGCTAACCTGGATTTCTTTTAGCTAAATATGCAGGTTTAAAAATATATACTTATGTGTCTTGATTTTAAGAAAGGCATTGATGTTTATGGTTAGGTACACATTGGAGCAACGATATGCACCGCATCGATTATATGCAACGCAGGACACGCTAAATAAACTAGTAATATCATCAACCATGTGTAGTTAACTAGTGATTATGATTGATTGATTATTTTTTCTAAGATAAGTTTCATGCTAGCTAGCAACTTACCTTGGCTTTCATTGCATTCCCGTAACAGGCAGGCTCCTCGTGGAGTGCAATGTAATCAGGTGGTTAGAGCATTGGACTAGTTAACTGTAAGGTTGCAAGATTGAGTCCCCGAGCTGACAAGGTAAAAATCTGTCGTTCTGCCCTTGAACGAGGCAGTTAACCCCCCGTTCTTAACTGACTTGCCTTGTTAAATAAAGATTAAATAAAGGTGTAAAAAAATGTTTTTTGTTGTCCAAAACGGTGTCCAAAAATACAGATTTCCGATTGTTATGAAAGTTTGAAATCAGCCCTAATTAATCGACTTTTCCAATGAATCGGTCGACCTCTAGTCCTCATGGACTGTGGTGAAGAGAGGCCAGGTATACCTGGACAGATACAGATAGGGTCCAGAGAGAGAGGATCACTAGAGCCTTATCACCAGCTGTCAGTCCAGCTGTCAGTCTTGGGCAGGTAGGGACATACAGACAATATTTGCATGGTAAACTCTCACTGTCGTAATTCCCCTCCCATCCACAGAGGGCGCTGTTGGAGCAGAAGCAGCGGCGGAAGCGGCAGGAGCCTCTGATGGTGCAGCCCAACCCAGAGGCCCGGCCCAGGCGCTCCAGGCCTCGGCGCAGTGAGGAGCAGGCCCCGCTGGTGGAGTCACGCCTCAGCATCACCAGCGATGTCATCATGGGCGGTGAGCCTTGGTTCTTGGGGTTAGCTACTGTATTAGCTCGTTTTTCCGGGGTCAGCTCTCACCATCAGGATAAAGTAATGGGTCTGAGGAAGCAGGATCAGTGCTGAGTGATTTAACCCCAGTCTACAGTCAAGAGATAGACAGTTGTTGGTGTTGGCTGTGAAGAAGAATACTTTAATGATAAATTTGCTTTCCAGTCCAGAGTGAGGACAGTATATCAGGTGAGGACAGTGAGAGGGAGTGGTGGGAGAAGGTGGGGCCCAGGAAAGCAGGAAGAGGAGCCAGTCATGAAGCTCACTCTGGAGGAGCAGAGTGGCTTTCCAGATCGAGGTAGAGGAGACCAGTCAGGAATTACAAGACTAGAGAAAAGGTGCTTATATTTGATTTATTTATTTCAAATTTATTTAACCAGGTAGGCTAGTTGAGAACAAGTTCTCATTTGCTACTGCGACCTGGCCAAGATAAAGCATAGCAGTGTGAACAGACAACAACACAGAGTTACACATGGAGTAAACAATTAACAAGTCAATAACACAGTAGGAAAAAAAATAAAATAAAGAGTCTATATACAATGTGTGCAAAAGGCATGAGGAGGTAGGCGAATAATTACAATTTTGAAGATTAACACTGGAGTGATAAATGATCAGATGGTCATGTACAGGTAGAGATATTGGTGTGCAAAAGAGCAGAAAAGTAAATAAATATAAACAGTATGGGGCAGAGGTTAGGTAGAATAGGATCATAAACATTGGTGTATCCCACTTCTGATACCAATCACCTGTACATTGGCATGCAATATATTTTAGTCTCTCTACAATGTTCCTACAAACAATCAGGAAGCTAATATGATGACGTGTGTGTGTGGTGCGTGTGTGCGTGCGTGTGTGTGTGTCTAATAACGCCTCCCTCAGTCTTGGGACATGTGGAGAAGCGACTGTTTAAGGTAGTGGAGGAGACACCCAGGAAGCTGTTCTCTGATGCTCAGAGGGGCCTTCAGATGGGGAGGAGAGAGTCACATTCAGAGAGGCAGAGCAGCATTCAGACTCCCAGGCAAGAAAAGGGCCACCTGCTCAGTGCAGCATATCACTCCATGGCACAAGGCTAAGCTCTGACATGAACATAGAGGAGAGGTACTACAGAGAAACGCAGCTGCAAGCAGACGGCTAAGTAATAAGGAGTAGGTACAAATCAAATCACCTCAGGGAAGCACAGACAGGAATACAGAACAGCTCTTGGAGAAGTAAACAGCTGGATGCTCAAACACACAGACAAGCAGGACAAAGTCATTAACATAATTCAAAAACGTCTGTGAATGCACCCCACCCTGCAGGTATCGACGGCCCTGCTGCCTTCATGGGCTCTGAGGCCCCAGACCTGGGTGCCAAGATCCAGATTCTGTCGGTGAGCAAGTCCCAGCCACTGTCCCTGTCCCAGCCGCTGCCCCAGTCTCCCCCCGCAGAGGAACCAGACCGGGACGGAGACACGGAGACTCTGCTGGAGCCCAAGACGGACATCCACGAGCTGCTGCAGAAACGAGGTGAGCGGGGGGGGGGGAGCTTGAGAAGGGAGTCAGGACAGGGAGTCAGGACAGCCAGTTTGGACAGAAGGTTGGAGTGTTAAAGTAGCGCGTGCTATAAAGTGCTACCTACTGACAGTGCTATAAAGAGCTCTGTCAGTAGGTAAGGCTGGGGGGGGGGGGTTCCTGAACACCTTACCTGACCAAGAAATACTCCGGGACCTAGTAATGGTCAGACCATGTGACCAGGAAATAGTCCTAGCCCTATGACCTCCACTGCACAGACAATGTCTCATACGTTGTAGTGCTGTAGACAGAAGACCTAGGAGAGTGTGTACACATGTGAGTCTGTCATTTATATCTTCATCGTCATCTACCCTGATAAATCCTCTGGGTCGCCTCAGCACACGAATACCAAGCAGCTTCAGAGATCACATCCCGTCTGCTGTGCTGGCGGGCTACACCGACAGGGCACTCAATATAAGTGTCTCTTTCACACCTCTGGGCTGGTAGAGGCACTTTGTAGTCTCGTGAGAGGACAGGCTGAACTGAGAGAGAGAGAAGAGAGAGAGAGAGAGAGAGAGAGAGAGAGAGAGAGAGAGAGAGAGAGAGAGAGAGAGAGAGAGAGAGAGAGAGAGAGAGAGAGAGAGAGAGAGAGAGAGAGAGAGAGAGAGAGAGAGAGAGAGAGAGAGAGAGAGAGAGAGAGAGAGAGAGATGCAGGATAGAGTGAGAGGTAGGGGGCGAGAAGATAATGAAAGGAGGACAGATGAGAAATGGGAGCGTATCTGGTCGACATCATTGTTCGGGGACAGTTTCAAGAACTATGAAGGTTGTGGTTTATTGTTGCAGCTGTTGCTGCTCTTCTTTCAGTTACCCTCATTAAAAGCCATTGCGCATTGATAAAACCTTTTCCCTGCTCTGGGATACTTTCTCCTCCCAGGGCTGTGGTGCTGCAGTGTGCAGTTGGAGAGATGGCGGATTGCAATGTCGATTGTGACACAGTGAGAATTTGATCATTTTATCATGTGTAAAGGGCAAGAGTAGCATCCACCTACCACAGTACCTATTTATGCCACCTCACCTCCCCTCCTTCTGGCTGGTCCACGAAGCGTGTTGAAATCTCTTTCATTTCCTGAGACTAATTCAATATCCTTCTGTACTGTTACTGTGCTAAATGACAAACTAAATTAAGATAGCCAGGTCTATATCCGGGAGAGTGATGTATTACCTAGTTAAACCTGAGACCCAGATTAAGGGCAGTGTATTACTGCATTAGCCTCAGTTTTTAAGGATCTTCTCCTGGACAGCAACAAGAGGGCAGAGGTGACACTCCCCTCTCAATAATGCAAACCTTCATCATGAATGAATGCCTGGTCTGCTTAAGTGCTACTGAGATACAGCCTGTCCTCAGGTGCCTTTAGATAGTATCTGTCTGCCCATGCTTTTTTATTTCCCAGTGGAAATGAATTGAAATGGAAACGGCAAAGGATTAGTAATAGCCTACTGCCTCCATTTGGATTTGACTTGGGGACGCTATTCAATCAAAACTGGTCAGTGAGTTCCCAAGTCCTTCATGTGCTGTGAGACAGAGAAAGCTGTTGAAATGATCACCTGGCAAGTTTTGGTTTTGCAACCTGAGCATTTCCATTTCCAAACTTTGTGTGCTGTTTTAATTGATGCCTTTGAGTCACTATTAGAATGTAGCTGACATTTGCGGGGTCTGTATTTCATGTTTGGCAGTACCCTGACATTTAGACATCTCTGGGGCTAGATGGAGTGAACACCACTGTTTACATATTGTTTCTAGCCACGTTGGCCAATACATATGTGTCTGTCTGCAGAGGCGTGGGACATCTCTCTCAGCCCCTCCCCCTCTCTGACCCCGCCAATGACAGGGTGGTCCAGTTGGTTGGTGCAGTGGAGGAGGGCCCAGAGGAGGGGCCGGAGGAGGGGCCAGAGAGCCCACTATCTGCCAGGGAGAAACTACTCCAGTCAGGTAGTAGAGAGCAGCCCGCCGTTCCCATGGTGACAGGGCTGAAGTGAAGGTTGCTGGGTTTCTGTCTCTCTGCCTCCCTCCCTCCTTTCCTCTCTCTCTGTAGCACTAACTCTATGGAGCAGAGGTGAAACTGAGGGAGGATACAACAACAGTGAATTCTATAGTTTCTGATAATAACCTAGTCTTTGGATGTAAAGTGCTAGGTATTATACTCTGGCCTCAAGCCACACCGAAGAAAAACATTTCATATTTCTTGTATCATCAACAATGGAACACATTGAGAGCGGACATTTTTCCCATTCTCACTTTGAATTATGCTTTTACACCGAAAAAAATGCTTTCTCATTAAAATATTCCACAGCACCAGCCAGAGTCACGGCTGGTAAATCCAATTAGCAGCATTACTGACACCTGTCCAGAGCAGCTCCCACAGAGGACTGTCTGACCACACCGTGTTATGTCTGTCTGGCTGGTATCTCTCAATAGGATTTCTGCCTAACTAACTAACCCCTTTACATTGGACAATCAGGGCCGGTTTCGCGGACACAGATTACAGATTACTGGCCTGAAAAGCATGCTTAACGTGCATTTAGTACAAGGCTTAATCTGGGCCCAGGAAACCAGCTCTCAGTGATGGATAAAACACACTGAAGATGGAGAATCTATTGTCTTGTATTTCAACAGTATTCTTTCCAATGTGGAAATGTATAGGGCTCTGAAGTGGACTAACAGTGGTGTCTGGGGATAATGAAGGCTGCTGGGATGGCTAGAGGTTCATAACAGGTCTCTTCTATCGTAACCTGGTTACTGGGTAGTCTCGTCTGTAGTCTCGTCTATCCAGAAAAGTTCTTCCTCAATGGGTCTCAACAGTTACTCAGCACTATTTCGCTTCCACTTTCCTTCCTATCCTCTGCCAGCAGTTTTGAGGTTAGGTTGTCTCCTCAAATATTTCAAAGAGCAATTTTAGCTGCATATTGTAATATGTGGCCTTTTCCGATTGCCGAAATATATTATCAGTTCATATTTTCAACTGAGGTAGTATGATGACTTAGTTGGAACAAATCAAAGGCTATGTGATCAAACGCAAAATGTGCATACATTTGAAGAAATACGTTGCCCATAGCCATTACATGCAGGCTAATCCCTTTGGATCCCAGGAGAAATAATCTATCAAAAAGTCATGGCAATAAGAACCTATGGGATTACTGAGGAGATATGGAGGAGTTGTAGCTTGGCTGGGCATCTGAGATGATCTCTCCTGTCTGCATAGAGAACCATGGGTCCTCCCGATTAGAGGTCGACCAATTATGATTTTTCAACGCCGATACCGATTATTGGAGGACCAAAAAAGCCGATACAGATTAATCGGCCGATTCTTCTTCTTTCTTTTTTTTGTTGTAATAATGACAATTACAACAATATTGAACGAACACTTATTTTAACTTAATATAATACATCAATAAAATAAATTTAGCCTCAAGTAAATAATGAAACATGTTCAATTTGGTTTAAATAATGCAAAAACAGTGTTGGAGAAGTGTTGGAGAAGAAAGTAAAAGTGCAATATGTGCCATATTGCACATATTGCACTTTTTTAAGCTAACGTTTCAGTTCCTTGCTCAGAACATGAGAACATATGAAAGCTGGTGGTTCCTTTTAACATGAGTCTTAGGTTGTAGTTTTAGGTTGTAGTTTTTATAGGAATTATAGGACTATTTCTCTCTATACCATTTGTATTTCATTAACCTTTGACTATTGGATGTTTTTATAGGCACTTTAGTATTGCCAGTGTAACAGTATAGCTTCCGTCCCTCTCCTCGCTCCTCCCTGGGCTCGAACCAGGAACACAACGACAACAGCCACCATCGAAGCAGCGTTACCCATGTAGAGCAAGGGGAACAACTACTAGAAGGCTCAGAGCGAGTGATGTTTGAAACGCTATTAGCGTGCGCTAACTAGCTAGCCATTTCACTTCGGTTACACCAGCCTCATCTCGGGAGTTGATAGGCTTGAAGTTATAAACAGCGCAATACTTGACGCACAACGAAGAGCTGCTGGCAAAACGCACAAAAGTGCTGTTTGAATGAATGTTTACATGCCTGCTTCTGCCTACCACCGCTCAGTCAGATACTTAGATACTTGTATGCTTGTATGCACAGCCAGATTATATGCAACGCAGGACACGCTAGATAATATCTAGTAATATCATCAACCATGTGTAGTCAACTAGTGATTATGATTGATTGTTTTTTCTAAGATAAGTTTAATGCTAGCTAGCAACTTACCTTGGCTTACTGCATTCGCGTAACAGGCAGTCAGTCTCCTTGTGGAGTACAACGAGAGAGAGGCAGGTCGTTATTGCGTTGGACTATGTAAGGTTGCAAGATTGGATCCCCCGAGCTGACAATGTGAAAATCTGTCGTTCTGCCCCGGAACGAGGCAGTTAACCCACCGTTCCTAGGCCGTCATTGAAAATAAGAATGTGTTCTTAACTAACTTGCCGGGTTAAATAAAGGTATAAAAAATAATAATAATTGGCAAATCGGTGTTCCAAAATACCGATTTCCGAGTGTTATGAAAACTTGAAATCGGCCATTCCGATTAATCGGTCGACCTCTACTCCTGATCCCAACCAATGGAGTGTAAGCTGTAGGCCACATCTCCCATAGTGCACTCTTTCTCCCTTGACCAGGTCTGTCAGGCAGTATGAACTACGAAGAGGCCAGTGAGGATGAGGAACACGGTGACGAAGACCGGACACGCTCGTTGTCCCCCAACCCAGAGTCAACCCGGCCTGCGTCTGCCTCCAGCACAAAGTCCAACACAGTGAGTCCAACCGTACAATTGTCTCTGTCCTGTCATATCATTAGGTGCACACACATAGCTATGTGGCTATGGCTTGTGAGATTTCTAATGTGTTCATTACACATGGCAAATCAACTTGTCACTTGAAGACACTGAAACAACAAGATGGCAGATGAATGTTGTCCTCCCTACTCCTGTACCGTATCTCTTTTATAACGGCGATTGGCCGGAATGTTTTGTGATGTAGCAGTGTGTGTGTGTGTGTGTGTGTGTGTCCCCCCCACAGGAGTACGTGGCACCGGGGTCGCCCACGACGGAGAGCGCCCTGATCGAAGTGGACAACCTGGAGGAGTTTGTGGTGCGTCCCGCACCCCGTGGCGTCACCGTCAAGTGCCGCATATCCCGGGACAAGAAGGGAATGGACCGCGGCCTGTACCCCACCTACTTTATGCACATGGAGAGAGAGGACGGCAGGAAGGTACATTGACCTCACATCCTGTCATAGTGGATTAACATGGAGACAAGACCTAGATGGGTTTATTTTACCATCTTCTCTCACAGGCCTGTTTAATTTTCTTTTCCTCAATAGCTACATTTGAAATGGTGTGAGAATATACAGTAAAAGTAACACCTGTTTTGATTGCGGTGATTAAAATGATGGTTTGTGAGTTTCCCTCTCACCCTGAGTTTACTCTCTTTGTTTCACCCAGCTGTTTCTTCTGGCTGGGAGGAAAAGAAAAAAGAGCAAGACGTCCAACTACCTGATCTCAGTGGACGCCACGGACCTGTCACGCGAGGGAGAGAGCTTCACGGGGAAACTGAGGTAGGACCATATCTCACTCGTCTCACAACTCTAAATATAATTCTAAATCTTTGCTGATGAACAATTTCCATATTGTTTTGAGCCCTCGGCCGCATCTGATAACCCTATTGGGTGTGAAGTGGGATTGTGAGTGCAGGAGGGACATTGTAGACTCTAATGTGATTGGTCTGGTCATCCTGCAGGTCTAACCTGATGGGGACCAAGTTCACGGTGTATGACCAAGGCACCAACCCCTGTAAGAACCCTGGAGCTTTGCTGGAGGAGAGCAACACACGACAGGAACTCGCAGCCATCTGCTATGTGAGTCTACACACACACGCACATGCACACACACACGCACACAAATATAATTGAACCTGTAAGGTTGTGTGACATTCTGTGACTTTCGAATCTCCTGTGTTCTCTCTGCAGGAGACCAACGTTTTGGGGTTCAAAGGTCCCCGCAAGATGACCGTCATCATCCCAGGCATGAACATGAACTTTGAGAGGGTTCCCGTCCGTCCAAACAGTGTATGTATCAGCCCCATGGGACTGTACAACTCCAATCACTTCTTCTAACATTTGTAGTCACTGTACTTGTTATGCACAGTAAGGCAGAGGGGCGTGTCAGAGGGCATGATTGATTTAAGACTGGCATTCTTACATCTTGAAATAGAAAATAATTTAGCACAATCTGAATAATGGAGTGAGTATTGAAGTCAACATCATGTAATGGAAACTGAGGCTAACCCACTAAGGGCTGTGAGATGTGGTCACTGGGGAGTGATGTCAGATTAGATGGTTTGGATGTCTGGGTCGTATTCATTAGGGCACGCAACGGAGAACTAAATAGAGCGTTCTTATTGGATAAGTCAAGGTTGTCACTCCCTGTTTCAGTCCTATTTCTTCTGTTTAGTGCCTAATGAATACAACCCTGTTGTCTGTGTGTTTCCAGGAGCAGGACAGCCTTCTAAGTAAGTGGCAGAACCACTCAGTGGAGAACCTGATCGAGCTGCACAACAAGGCCCCTGTGTGGAATGACGACACCCAGTCCTACGTGCTCAATTTCCACGGCCGCGTTACACAGGCCTCCGTCAAGAACTTTCAGATCGTCCATGACAACGATCGTGAGTCGATCCGTCAGTGCTTCCCTCGGCTCTTTCTCTCTTTCTCTTTCTCTCTCTCGCTTTTTCACTCTCTATTTCTCACTCCCTCTCCTTGGGTAGAATGGAATAATGATTTCACATTATTGAGTCGTCTCTTCTCTCTTCCCTCAGCGGACTACATCGTAATGCAGTTTGGCAGAGTGGCCGAGGACGTATTCACCTTAGACTACAACTACCCCATGTGTGCCCTGCAAGCCTTCGCCATTGGCCTGTCCAGTTTTGACAGCAAACTGGCCTGCGAGTGACCAACCCCATCACGACTCCTAACTCGCCATTCCCCCCATGGCCTTTTCAACCTACTCCCTCCAGGACAACGGCAACTCCACAACACTGCCCCTCCCCGTCACAGGATTCAGCGCCTTCCTTGTACAGTCAGCAGTCAGTTCGCCAGCAGTCTGCTACTATGGAAATAATCATGAACTATGACCTCCCACCCCTACGTGGTACATCCAATCATGGCACCCGAATCATGCTGACTTGGAGAGCGGATGAAGAGAGTGGGTGTGTGAGAGAGAGCACAAAAGCAAGTCGATTTGGGTGGAGGATATAGGATTTTCCTTATTGGCAGAAAAATGAAATTACCGTCCGTCCACAAAGGGAAACTTGTCAAATCATCAAGGCGCCTTTATTTTTATTTGTATTTATCTGTAGTTCTGTTGCTTTTTGTTGCTTTAGCTGTTGTATATTGGTGATTTTATGTGTATTGAAATTGATTGAAAGGGAAAAAGGACACCAAGCATCATAGACCAAACACTCCCTGTTAGGGACAGGACCTCTAACACAGACTAGACCAGGTCACAGGAGATGGTGTCTTTGATTTATATCAGATTTGAATGTTTTATAGGCCTCAACACGTCTGATGAACTTGAGTTTTTAGCAGATGCTTTTAAAGTTGCCTTTAATGTTGATTCCAAGTGTCATTTTACTCCATTTTACATTCTGTTGCCTTCCACAATCACTGTTGTGCGATTCTTTTTTTGCAGCATCAAGATGTTCAATAACTCTTAACGTTAAACTATTTCAACCCTTTTTTAATTTTCTTCCTCTTGAAGATACATTTCTCATAATCACATTTATTTGCCTGCATATCCATCCAATGTGTCCTCATCTGTTTTCTTGTTTTAAAAACACACTTTTACTAACGTATCTCAGTAGCATTCTAAGGAGTTTGGAAGGGAACATTTCTTACTGCAATTCCTTTGTACATGTCATTTTGTGATGTCTTAGCCCCATGTCAAGTTAAAACCACACGGGAAAGTCAATAGTTGCCCAGCAAGCACGATTAAAGGATTTTATTATAGCTTTATGTAAGATATGTCTTTATGTTTGTACATACTGCTCATTTTCAAATATCATAAAATATCAGCCTAAATGTCATTTCAATGTGTGGAATCCAAAAGAGTTAGCCTGGAATCCAAAAGAGTTAGCCTGGAATCCAAACTATAGAGGAATATTCCGTTTGGATTCCAAGTGACAACGGTCGCCCTGTACTCAGTCTACATTATATGCCAAATGTATCTACCCATTTAAAATGATACCAGATTGAATAATAACACTACATTTTATATGTACTGTAACTGGTCAGCAGACTACACTTGTACTGTACCATGAAGTCATTGAGAACCCACTGGGTGAAATCTGGTTGAATCCATGTTGTTTCCACGTCATTTCAACCCCAACATCAACGTGGAACACTGATTGGATTTGCAAAAAGGATTTGCGTCTTCTTTTTTTTTACCCAACGTTTAAATCCAATGACTGGGTCAAATGTTTGGTTGATTTCACGATGGTCTATGCCCAGTGGGAAATTAATTTTGGGGTGACATTTAAGGTGCAAAATAGTTCAAATCTGTGCAAAAATAAATATAAAGATGACCATAACAAGTTATTTAAGTAGTTTTAAGTACACTGAAAAATGCATAAATAGTGGCCTTTTACAGCGCTCGTTGCCGAAGAAAAGTTACAATGCCAGATTATTACTTTTACAGTATTTTTTGCACAGGTTTGAACTATTTTGCACCATGAAAAAGTCACCCTTGATTACAGTTTCAGCTGGATGGATGTGCTATAGAAATGCTTCTGTCCAGTTCTGTGATTCTTGTTCTTAGAGGATTAGGAACATTCCTGGGGTAACCTGCAGGATGCATTTGATTCCTGTCCAAACAAGACTAACACTGATTATGTGTGACAGTGTCGGGAAACAAAGTTAATTCACAATATGTACTGTTAGAAAGAGGGAAAGGGTTTGTTTGTACAAAATATATAAAAGAGAGAAATATAACGTTTTACTACAAGATACTTATGGGGAATTGCATTCCATTCATAACTTAACTTTCTGACAATTTTTGGGGGGATTGAATTTCAGAAATATGACTGTAAATAGAATAAATGAAGACATTGTAAAGTGCACAAGACTCCCCCTGTAAGCTTAAGTAATGAATGTATTCAGTAAAATACATTTATTTGCACCTACAGGGCTGTGAAAAATGATTTGCCCCCTTTCTGATTTTCTCTACTTTTGCATATTTTTGATACTAAATGTTATCAGATCTTCAACCAAAACCTAATATTAGATAAAGGGAACCTGAGTGAACAAATAACACAATTACATACTTGTCTAATTTATTTCATAAACAAAGTTATGCAACATCAAATGCCCCTGTGGGAAAAAGTAAGTGCCCCCTTAAACTCAATTACTGGTTGTGCCAGTTAGCTGCAATGACTCCAACCAAACGCTTCCTGTAGTTGTTGATCAGTCTCTCACGTCACTGTGGAGGAATTTTGGTTGACTCTTGCATGCAGAACTGCTGTAACTCAGTGCCATTTGGGGGGTTTCAAGCATGTACTGCTCTTTTCATGTCCTGCCTCAACATCTGAGTTGTGATTAGGTCTGGACTTTGACTAGGCCATTCCAAAACTTCTAATTTGTTGCCTTTTAGCAATTTATTTTTGCTTTCTTTTGTAGGCTAGGTTGTAGCAACCTCATGATGGGTACAGGGAAAATGTTAGTATCATGTAGTAGCCTAAACCTATCGATGTTAACATTAAACTGGGTGAATGGAATATGAATGACAGTCATCCAATATTCTTTAATAGAAATATGAACATGCTCATAAGTCCTCCGTATCGTCCTCCGTAATCATAAACTGAACCGACTGCCCCTGATGTATTCAGTAAACCCATTTATTGTCAATAACATAACGACTTTACAGTTTATAACGAACCTTTTCGTAAGCAACATCTATAACTTATAATTTCTTCTTTCTACATGATCAAATTACAATTGTTTCCATTATTAAAACATTTCGAAAATATATCAAACTTGTTTGTGTTGCATTTAGAATTCCATTTTAAAATGGGACGTTGTAGAAACTTACTGTAAAAACGGTAATTGTAAAACTTCGTAAAACACATTTCTATTCTAAAGACATTCCAAGTCTTTGGAAGGCTTTGAACATTATCCTTTGGACTGGATACACAAACATCGTCTTTCACCTTAATGCAAGGTGCTGCATTACGGTCTGGTGTGGAATGAATATCCAGTGAACAACAACAGTTACCGTCACAGGCAGCAACACAAGCTCTCCCAGGGCAAACCTACTCATTAACGTCCACCACTAGCAGTTCTTTGTATTTGATCAGGTAGTAGGGGTAGCACTGGCACCGGTCAAAAACTACAAAGATTGTGGGGTTGACCAGCTGGTCCACACAGGTGTCGTATAGGTTGTAGTCCTCCTTCGTGGATCTGACGGGTGGCGGCCGGCGGTATTTGCACTTGCCCACGCTCACCTTTCCCACCAGCACCTTGGCCAGGAACATGTGACGGACCCCAGCGTCAGGTGACACCGCAGTGAAGGTGTTGGAGTAGGAGGCGTCGCGGGCGAAGTAGGAGCCGTAGCCGTACACGAACCCGTTGACTCCCGAGACGCGCGGGTCAAAGTTGTTGTGGCAGATGTCCTCAATGAAGTCCCCGATGGTCCCGTGGAACAGGTGCCTCTCCAGAGCCCCGTCTTCCTTGGTGTCACCGCGCTTCCGCATGTGCTCCTTGTAACTACAACACAAACAATACCACCTAATGTATGAATTCATCTTAAATTCAATAGTTTTTTATCAGTATTACATTTATTCATTGTCAAATGGAGCAGGAAAATAAAAAGCCTTCATCTCCTTTGGATAACCCTTATCAATAAAATGATATTGATCTGTTGTGTGATGTAATGTTGCACCGTGTTATCTACCTTTTCCCTATCCTTTATCCCATTCCCACATGACGGTCATATACACAGTACATGAGGAAAATGAATGGTTATTCTCGTAAGGATAGAAAACATATCAAAGATGGCCAGAGGGAGTCCCCATCCACACCTTTGGAACTTGTCCCAGTGGAGAACATTCTGGATCTGGTGGAGGCTGACCATCTCCACCCGGGTCTCTGACAGAGTCTTGTGGAACAGGCTGTGGACCTTCTGGAAGGCCTGGGTGTTGGCCGGCACATCCACCATGCTGTAGTCCTGGTCTGGGGCGGAGCTAGGGGTCCACACTGGGGGGTACCAGGTGCTGAACTCCCCCAGAGGGTCTACACTGAAGTTGGCCGGAGAAGGCTCGGTGGATATGCCGGCCAGACCATCCAGCAGGATACCTGTCCTATACAAATCAAGTAGATTATTGTTTTCGTGAATGTAGTTCATATTATTGATGAACTACAACTAATATGGTGTGATTCCAGCATTATGAGTAGGACCCGGAAAAATGCTCTACCACCTGACCTATGACATTAACCTGCAGTTCAATCAATCATTTTACTGATGACACTACAGCCTCTTCCAAACACATTTCAACATAATGAACACATGGTTAGTTGTGGTTAATCATTTTACAGGTCAGGAGTATCTTTCTAGCCCCTCCCACACAGATGTGTCCCCTTCAGGGTCTAAATGCCAACAGGTGGCTTGAGATGACACTATCAACCTTTTGGTGCTGTAGGACAGAACTACTGGTTTTAAAAAGAGTGGAGAATTTCTCCAGGCCCCAATTATGAGTTAAACTACATGACCAAAAGTATGTAGACACCCCTTTGGACTCGGCTATTTCAGCGACACCCGTTGCTGACAGGTGTATAACATTTTGCAATCTCCATTGACAAACATAAGCAGTAGAATGGCCCGTACTGTAGAGCTCAGTGACATTCAACGCTGCACTGTCATAAGATGCCACCTTTCCAACAAGTCAGTTTGTCAAATTTCTGCCCTGCTAGAGCTGCCCCGGTCAACTGTAACTGCTGTTATTGTGAGGTGGAAAATTCTAGGAGCAACAACAGCTCAACGAAGTGGTAGGCCACACAAGATCACCGAACGGGACCACTGAAGCGCGTAAAAATCTTCTGTCCTCGGTTGCAACACTTACTACCAAGTTCCAAACTGCCTCTGGAAGCAACGTCAGCACAATAACTGTTTGTCTGGAGCTTCATGAAATGGCTTTCCATGGCGGAGCAGCCACACACAAGCCTAAGATCACCATGTGCAATGCCAAGTGTTGACTAGAGTGGTGTAAAGCTCGCCGCCATTGGACTCTGGAGCAGTGTAAAAACGTGTTTTCTGGAGTGATGAATCACGCTTCACTATCTGACAGTCTGATGGACGAATCTGGGTTTGTTCAATGCCAAGAGAGCGCTATCTGCCCAAATGCATAGTGCCAACTCATTTGGTAGAGGAGGAATAATGGTCTGGGGCTGTTTTTCATGATTTGGGCTAGCACCCTAGTTCCAGTGAAGGGAAGTCTTAACGCTAAAGCATACAATGACATTCTGGACGATTCTGTGCTTCCAACTTTGCGGCAACAGTTTGGGGAATGCCCTTTCCTGTTTCTGTCATGTTTTGTCATTAATTATCATGTCTTGTCCCTGTGCTTCCCCTTCTATTCGTTTCCCTCTGCTGGTCTTATTAGGTTCTTTCCCTCTTTCTATCCCTCTCTCTCCCCCTCCCTCTCTCACTCTCTCGCTCTCTCTTCTCTCTATCGTTCCGTTCCTGCTCCCAGCTGTTCCTATTCCCCTAATCAATCATTTAGTCTTCCCACACCTGTTCCCGATCCTTTTCCCTGATTAGAGTCCCTATTTCTCTCCTTGTTTTCCGTTCCTGCCCCGTCGGATCCTTATCTATAATTCACCGTGCTGTGTCTATGTTTTGCCCTGTCGTGTCGTGTTTCCCTCAGATGCTGCGTGGTGAGCAGGTGTCTGAGTCTGCTAGGTTCAAGTGCCTTCCCGAGGCAACCTGCAGTTCTCGATCAAGTCTCCAGTCTGTTCTTACGAGTAGTATTATGCTTTTTGTTTTGTAAAGTTTCTTACTGGATTAAAAACTCTGTTTTCGCCAAGTCGCTTTTGGGTCCTCATTCACCTGCATAACAGTTTCAGCATAACAATGCCTTTGTGCACAAAGCGAGGTCCATACAGAAAGGGTTTGTCGAGATCGGTGTGGAAGAACTTGACTGGCCTGCACAGAGCCCTGACCTCAACCCAATCGAACACCTTTGGTATGAATTGGAATGCTAACTGCGAGTCAGGCCTAATCGCCCAACATCTGAGCTCACTAAAGCTTTTGTGGCTGAATGGAAGCAAGTCCCCGCAGCAATATTCCAACATCTAGTGGAAAGCCTTCCCAGAAGAGTGGAGGCTGTTATAGCAGCAAAGGGGGGGAATCAACTCCATTTTAACACCTATGATTTTGGAATGAGAGATTCGATGAGATTCGATGAGATTCGATGAGCATGTGTCCACATACTTTTGTAGCCATGTAGTGTATAACAAACAAGTGCATGTAAATTAGATTTAAGATAATTGAACACCTTCAAAAGAGCCTAGAAAGTAAGGTAACTGAACCAATCAACCAGCTCAAGGTTAAAACAAAACATGGATACGTACCGCAAATGTGCTCTCAGAGACTTAAGGGAGCGGTAGAAGGGTCTGAGTCGGATGGCCCGCTGAAACCCTGTGGTGACGTTGGTCTGGATCATACTGATGAAGTCCACCTTGTATTCCACCGCTAAGATGTGCAAACGACACTCCAGCTCCCCAGCATCCCTCTTGTCCAGAAGGATCTTGGACACATCCTCAACAAGATAACCCAGTAAGTCAAAGCCTACATGAACATGAAACAGAGGTAACCATTTGTGAGGGAATTATCTTTTGTCATGAACAAAACCCAGTCCGCCATAGCGAAAGTTCATTAAAGATCTGTACTTTGTCCAGCTGAGGTTATTCCACCAGAAGAAGCACCACCTGGTGTAGAGGTGAGGGTTCTTGGTTGGGTCTGTGGTGTTCTGGAGTCTTCTGACCCGGTCGTATTTCTCCCCGTCCTTCAACGTCATGTTGTCAAAGTGCAGGGTGAACATATCCGTACTAGTGATGGGGGGGGAATTAGATACAGTTATGTATCGGGGTAGAACTTTTTGACGATATACAGTGCCTTCAGAAGTTTATTCACACCCCTTGACTTTTTCCACATTATGTTGTGTTACAGCCTGAATTCAAAATGTATTAAATTGATATTTTGTATCACTGGTCTACACACAATACCCCATAATATCAAAGTGGAATTATGTTTTATAAATTAAACAACAATAAAAAGCTGAAATGTCTTGAGTCCATAAGTATTCAAACCCTTTGTTATGGCAAGCCTAAATAAGTTCAGTAGTACGCATTTGCTTAACAAGTCACATAATAAGTTGCATGGAATCACTGTGCAATAATAGTGTTTTACACTATTTTTGAATGACTACCTCATCTCTGTACCCCACACAACCAATTATCTGTAAGGTCCCTCAGTCGAGCAGTGAATTTCAAACACCTATTCAATGCCTCACAAAGAAGAGAACCAATTGGTAGATGCGTCCAAATTAAAAAAGCAGACATTGGATATCCCTTTAAGCATGGTGAATATATTAATTCAACTTTGGATGGTGTATCGATACACCCAGTCACTACAAGGATACAAGCGTCCTTCCTAACTCAGTTGCTGGAGAGGAAGGAAACCATGAGGCCAAAGGTGACTTTAAAATAGTTTGAGTATAATGGCTGTGATCATTAACTGAGGATGGATCAACAACATTGTAGTTACTCCACAATACTAACCGAAACGTCAGACTGAAAAGAAGGAAGCCTGTACAGAATAAAAATATTCCAAAACATGCATCCTGTTTGCAATAAGGCACTAAAGTAAAACTGCAAAGAATGTGGCATGTAAAGAAATTAATTTTATGTCCTGAATACAAAGGATTATGTTTCAGGCAAATCCAAAACAACACATCACTCTTCATATTTTTCAAGCATGGTGGTGGCTGCATCATGTTATGGGTATGCTTGTCATCAGCAATGTCTAGGGAGTCTTTGGGGATAAAAAAGAAATGGAATAGAGCTAAGCACAGGCAAAATCACTGGGACACTGGGAGACAAATTCACCATTCAGCAGGACAATAACCTAAAACACAAGGCCAAATATAAACTGGAGTTGCTGACCAAGATGACATTGAATGTTCCTGAGTGACATAGTTACAGTTTTGACTTAAATCGGCTTGAAAATCTATGGCAAGACTTGAAAATGGCTGTCTAGCAATGATCAACAACCAACTTGACAGAGCTTGAAGAATAAAAAAATATATCCACAATCCAGTTGTGCAAAGCTCTTAAAGACTTATCCAGAAAGACTCACTGCTGTAATTTGCTGCCAAAGATGACTCTAACATGTATTGACTCTTATGTGAATACTTATGTAAATGAGATATTTCTGTTTTTCATATGCAAAAATATCTCAAAACATGTTTTCACTTTTTGTTATTATGGGGTATTGTGTGTAGATTGGTGAGAAAAAATATAAATTGAATCCATTTTGAATTCATGCTGTAACACAACAAAATGTGTAATAAGAAAGCATGAGAGAACAAGTTCTGATCAGTCGTGAAAATAAAAGTGCTAAAAAAAATTGGTCACCCTTTTAAAAGAAGGTGGAGAACTATGAAGGAAAAATATTGAAATGTTGGTGCAGATACAGTGCCTTCAGAAAGTGACTTATTCTTTGACTTGTCCTTTCTACAGCAGACATCGTGAGCAATATGCTTGAAATCACAGTATCGAAACGCAATACATATCATATTGGCACCTAAGTATCGTATTGTGAGGTACCTGCCAATAACCAGCTCTAATCATAGCAAAAAAACGTTAAGAGTTATGGTGGGGTAGCAAGTTAAAAAAAACGGTATCAAATCCTTAATGTCATCTCTGGCACTTCCCCTGTGTGTGTGTGGGTGAGTCTCAGTTCCTGTATTTTCTTCTTCATAAACTCTGTAAATGTGCAATATTTTATACATTGATTGATAAACTATTGTGTGATTAAAATTCAGCAGTACTTATGGAGCTATGAATGACAACAAGTATGGAAATCACAGATTTTGAGGACTGATGGACAGTGTTTTATGATTAACATCTACTACCTGTACTACTCACCCTTCCTTGACTCCAATCTCCTCCCGGTTGACATTGCAGTAGGCCCTCTCGAGATTAACCTGGGCGCGGGGGGTGAAGTCTACCCACTGGTGACTGTTGATGCCCCACAGCTGCCAGTGGAAGGGGTATGGCGTGTGGTGCTGCTTGCAGTTGCTCCCCGTCCTGCAGAAGTAAGTGAGAAAGTGGTCGCAGATCTGGATGTCGCCGGAGGTGTTTGTGTGGAAGGTCAGACTGACTGCCATCTTGGATGGACCAGGGGGCTGATTAGTGCTAGAGGCTTGGGCTTGTGTTTGGGCTGGGGTGGTAGGCTGGTGGACAGGCTGTGGCTGGGTGATGATGACAGGCAGGGGGAGGATGAGAGAGGTGGTTTTGACTGGGCCCGGTGTCATGTTTTGGGGCTTGTGAGGTGAGATGGTGATTGCTCCAGGTTGAGGAAAGGTGAGGAGCACACTGGGGGGGATTTTGGTTGGGGTCATTTGTTGTGGTAGAGGTTGGATGATCATTTGGGTCTGGCTTAGGGCTGAGGATGGGCCTGACGACAACTGGATGATCCTGGTGGTGCTGCTGCTTTTGCCAGGAGAGCAGATAAGAGTATTGCTGGCACTAGTAGTCTGCCCTGACTTGGAGGGGAGAGGAGTGAAGCGGACATTGATACTGTATGGTGTCACAGTCCAGACAACGTCCACTTGTTGGGAGTGCATGGCGTCCCACACTGGCAGACTGGTGTTGGTGTCAGAAGGGATCTCCATGAGCAGTAGAGAAGGAGTGAGGAAACTGACCTTGGGAGACTTTGGACAGGCCTCTGTGATCACGGTTGTAGGTCCCCTTTTCTTCCCTTTGATTGATGAAAGGTCAGTCATCTTCAATATTTTTGAGGGTAAATGGTCAGTTTATGTTGGCATAGCATGGTACATGAAGGACTAAAATGTCCCAATCATATACCGAGTCTCTGACAAAACAAAAGCCTAATACTTTTAAAAGCAACACTTAACATCAAAATCCAATTGGCTAGAATCCTAAAAACCCTCATAGAGATATCCTGTAGACATTTAATATAAAAGGTACTAATTAATACGAATGCTTGAGACTTTGCCGATGCTTTTGTCGTGTTTCTTACTAGCTAAATTACTAGCATCGCATAATGCAAAAACAGAACATGAACTTACTTTTTACCTGTTAACTTGCAGTGTTTCAGGCCTAATGAATCTGTCCACGTTTTGTTTTACTCGAAAAAATGTATTGATTGGTGAGTAACTTAAAAGACATTTAAATTCAATCCTAAAAAAGATCTGGAAGTCGTCTTCAAACAATATTCTTACAGGATCGTTTATAGATTTCAGGGGAAAACATTTTACGGTGTTATTACAGGAATGGTTTAGCCCAACTATTTGAAATTGATGACGACTGCATATAAATACTAGTTTATCTTAGTATTTTATAATAAAATATCACCACAGTAAAATGTTCCATTTTTATTCCACACAGAAAACGAAACTTTTATTCCATCCTACACAATAAAATAAATGTCAACAAGTGTCCATTAAATGAAATGTAAGTGTTAATTTAAAGGCAACGAGTGGCATTTAAATATTATTTATCCATTAGATGTTTCTCATGACATAAAAATCAACATTAAGAAAGACACTAGAGACAGAAAATTCCATGCGCCAACACATTCTCAGGTGTGATCTACAGCTTTCACTGAGACCTCTAATGGCTCAATCCTCAGAGGACACTGCTTACAGCCAACCCAGAAATAGGGGAAGACCCTCTCAGAAAAGGTGTGTTTGAAAGTGTAGATCTGCGTGTTGTCAGCTGGGTCAGAGAAGCACACTCTCCCCTTCTCCCAGTCTAGCTGCACTCTGATCCTCTGAGGGCTCTTCTTCAGATTGAGTCGTGTCAGGGGTGAGGTCCCTGCAAAGTACATCTTGTGGTAAAAGTACACGGACAGGTATCCATTCTTCAGTACGGAGGAGACCTTGTCTTTCCTCTGGATGGACTCTTTGGCTACACCGAGGACCCAGGCACTGTTCTCTCCAACCTCCACGTCCCAGACATGCTTTCCTGAGCTGAAGCCCTCAGAGCCCAGTACGCCTGTGTCAGGGTCAAACCTCTCGGGGTTGTCTGGAAGCTTCTGTTTGTCGTCGCTGTCCCTCACACTGGTGAGGTCTTCAGACAGCAGGAGCCAGGGGGCAGCCGTGTTGGGGTCCAGAGTCACTGGCGCTGAGGAGAAATTATATCCAGTTACCATGATGTAGTGGTTCTCACCACTGTAATTACTGTGTCAATACACATTAAGAAGCACTTTAAGTGCTTAAAAAATTAAGGTTTCAGTCTATCATGTAATGAAATAGACTAGTCTTGACACCGAGTGATGTTCAAAACTCTGCAGTTAGTACTCACTGTATTTAACAATCCCTTGCATCTTCTCCCACACTTTGTATTGAAGTGAGCCCAGGTACTTAGCCACATCGATGAGTGCTCCAGAGACCATAGCTGGGTCCTGCAGTGTGCTGCACTGAGCACTATACAGCCAGAACAAGTAGGAGTTAGTACTCATCACTGTCTGTAGACAGTGAACCCACCAGGGGTTGTAATATACTCACCTTCTCATTGTCTGCTTGCATTTCTGGAGAAAAAAAGTATCCTCCAAAGCCATCTCCTCCTCCATGGCTCTGATTGTGTCAGAGAGGGAGGCCAGGGTTCTGTCCATCTCCCTCATACTCTGCCTCAACATCTCACTCTTACTCTCCTCCTCCTCTTTCAGAGCTGCAAGCCTAGCAGCCTCTTCAGCTTGGAGGAAATGGTGGAGTGTCTCAAACTCCTCGTGAATCCTCTTTGCCACAAACCGGGCCTGGACCTGAAATGAGACCTTTGTTAGGATTGTGTGTTAACATATGAGAGAGTTTGATTTATTTCATACTATGGCCAACCACCAACACTACCTGAATGTGTGTCACTGTATTTTCATAGTTTTGCTTCATTTTGTCAAAAGCCTCTGTCTTCTCTTGCAAACAAGTAAGCACAGACTTCATATCCTCCTACAAAGAACATTAAAAAGACAATTGGACTAAGAATAGAGTAAACAAAACATATCAGTTCTTCAAAGGCAAACAGTTGCAGAAGGCATAAAACAGATTAGATCAAACTCACAGCATTTTCCCCTTTACCTTCATGTTTACCTCTGAACTCATAAAATGCTAGCTAGAGAACTCAATTTATATTTATAGGGTTGCCTATCACAACACCAGATTACCTTCATGTCGACTATAGCCTCTCCCACCGGGCAGCACTCATGGTTTTTATGCTTCCTGGAGGTGTGACAGACCACACAGATGGGCTCCTTGTCCTGCAGACAGAACAGCTTCAGCCTCTCCCCGTGCAGGGAGCACAGCTCACCCGGTTCACACAGCTCTCCTGTAGACCCAAGCGCTCCACTCTCCTGGATGTAGGAGTCACACAGGTTCTTCAGGGTGAGGCTGGCCACCGGCTCATCCACAAACTCCCTTCTACAGAGAGGGCAGTCTCGGGCCGAGCCCTTCCCAGACCAGTACTGCTGTAGGCAGGCTGCACAGAAACTGTGGCTGCACTTGAGGACCACAGGGTCCCTGAAGATGTCACAGCACACAGGGCAACAGAGGTCCTCCTCTGGGACAGAGAATCGAGCGGCCATGCCTTCTTCACACGAAAGTGACTCTTCCTCTGGAAGGGAATGTAGGGCAAAGGGACGCACAGAGCTGCAGGCATTAGACAAACACAGAGTGAGCCCTTGTTTTTTCTAGTTAGCTAATGGCCTCTGTAAGGTACAGTATTTACTTTACCCAACTAAATATTTGGGCTCAACAACATACTGCCTGAACTTCAAAATGGCCATACTTACTGCCTAGGACAAGTCGATGTTTAGTTTGGGAGTGCTTTAATAGAACAAGTTACATTGACACTCGCCTGATATCCAAGGCACGTCTACAGGAGAACGCAACCAATACACGTAACTAGCTCCTTGTTTTATCTGCGACGTCAAGAGTTGTTTTGACTTCCTTCTTCCTGTTATGGTGTGACACATCCTTATCGGGGTGGAGCCAGGCAGACCATTCTTTAACACTTTTACCACCAGTTCCACTTTGTGCTCACTTTGGTTTCATTATTATTATTATTATTATTATTATATTATTATTTGGTGGTACTAGACTGTTACTCCAATGTTTGTGTTTGTTGTCATTGTTGTCTTTGTAAACAAATGATTGATTCATATTAAAAGTAATGTTTCACTAATGAGTTGTCAAGCCATGAGCACTACACATACATAATATAAATCAACTACTATTTAAATGTTAATTGCATAGCCGTGGGATGTATTTACTCCATTGATATTAACATTTTTGTTGTAGGCCCACTCTGACTATAGGCCCATTTTACAGTGTGGCATTGAGCAACAGTGGTCTCTACTGTATACCGGTAGTTGGAGATCCCCATCTAGTGGCGAATATTTGCAATGGTAGCAAATTGAAACTTTATTTTATAACGTGTTAATGAATTAAATGAGCTAAACCCACTTATATAATTAAGAAGGTACATTCAGTTAAATAGAAAAGCACAACATGAAATGCAATAGAAACTTGTAATATTTATTTAGATAGCTGACTGTACTTTACATATTTGACATATTGTAACAACTGTTTTAAACACTTGTACAAGCATTATGAGATAGACAGTTGTTACCATACCACATTCCATTGGCATCCATTATATTACACTAGTTATACCCATAGTATGCTTTGTGTTGAGGCAAGTCTTACAGCTATTTACATGGAACTGGATTCAACTAAAGTTCACACAATGGGGTCCCTACAGTTGATACATCAACTAAATAACATGTTAGTAGGTATTTGTCCCCACATATTATAAACTTAGCAACCTGTCTCCACTCATGTTTATATTCTGCCCAAAGTTGGGGCTAACTGACAAAAGGCGCAGTGGGACCAATTGATTGGTACTGTAAAAGTATGGGAACACATTTTCAGTGAATGTATCATTGAAGGTGTACAGAGTAGTGCTCTTAGTGGGATCGCAGAATGTCAGCTCCCCCTTGTCACAGTCCAGACGTGCTCTGATCACTGGTGGGCTCTCATCCAACTTGATCTGGATGTCTGGGTTTACACATACTCTATATGTCCCACTAATATATCTGATGCTCCACAATCTACATTTTGAGTGACTTGTTGCACACAATGGACTCTTTGCCTACTCCCAGGGTCCAGTTATCACTTTATCCTACCTCTACATCCCAAAAATGTCTGCCTTTACTGTACCCTTCAGAACCCAACACTCCCATTTTAAGCCTCTCAGGATTTTCTGGAATGTTCTGCCTCTCCTCACTGTATGTCACAGTGGTCAGGTCATGAGTCAGTATGAGCCTTGCAGACGCTGTTTGGATCAATGGTCACTGAAGCTTTAAGGGGAAAGTTTATTTTACTTTTATATTGTACTTTAATACTGAAGTGTGTGGGTGTAATGGGAGATAAAACCATTTCAAATAAATATTGAAAAAATACATTTATTTCCAAAGTATTGTGGCCTTATTTGCTACAGTAAGATATTAAAAAACAACATTTGTGAAAAACTTGGACTTTCTATAGTAAACGATCCGAAGCATCTTCTTCCAGACCTTGGAGATCCCACATGCTTGGCCATGTCAATGAATGCTCCGGACACTACCTCAGCATCTGCAGTGTCTGTTGCTGTGGATTCGGCTCTGTGGGAATAAGAAAACATCAGTGCTGTTGTAAATGGAGTGTAACATGTATTTAGTATTGATGAAAGGGGACTTCATTTACGACATACCTATTAAGTATGGCCTTGTAATTGTACAAAAGAAGGACATATTTCACTATGTTATATCAGATGACACTGAGATAATTGAGAAAAACTCACAGAGAAATAACTAATTTACAGTTGTGAACTCATTCACCAGCAATTTCCGACCTGGTTGAGAATTTCAAGGCGTTATACGACATTTGACTGTAGACTAGCAGTGTGACACTTTAGACGAACATTAGTTTTTGCAGTGAGTTCATGAGCTCATGTTGGGAATTTATATCTTTGTAATTTAAAACATCTTTACCCTTACCTGAAGGAATGTGATATTGTCAACTTCCATTTCCTTGATCATTTGAATAGTCTCTATTAGGGTTGAAATCTGCTTGGTCAACGGCTCAGCTCTTTCTCGCATCACTTGACATTTCTGTTGCTCTTCCTTTCTCAGGGCAGCTGTCCTGGCTGTCTCTTCCTGTTCCGGGAACTGGTGGAGTTTCTTAAACTCCCCCTTATCTGCTCCTCTCCACACGGGACTTGACCATAATGGACTTGACCAAACTTGAACACTGCTCAAATGTTTCTACATTTCAAAACTTATTGTTTTTAAATGACAGATACCCGTATATGCTCCTCCCAGGTTGGATGGTACATCTTGGCTGTGTGCATGTTTTTTAATTCCTTCTTCAAAGTGGAACTCACACGCTGGATTTCTCTCTAAAAATAAATGAAAAGTGATTCTTGTAAACATGGTAAATGTATGTTACACAGACCAGTCTTTTAATCCAGCCAGTCACTCTCTACTCAGTCACATAATGTGATTTAAATGACCAGTTCAAATAAAAGCAAAGGAAACAGATACTTTCACAAACGGACCTTCAAATCAGGCAGGGCCTCCTCAGTGGGACAGCAGTCATGGCCTTTACGTTTCTTTGATGTGTGACAGACAACACAGATGAACGGCTTGTCATCAAAACAGAAGAGTTCCATGTTGCAGGCAATTCACTCCCTCTCTGCAACGATTCTCAGAGACTCTTTAAGGCACAACTTAGGCTAGGTTCATCAATAGAACACTCGTTCCTGCATACAGGACACAGCAGATTGTCCATATCCTTCCAGTATTTCTATAGACACTCCTCACAGAAGCCATGGCTGCATTTGAGGACGACAAGGGTGATGTATATTTATTTTTTATTTAAACTTTATTTAACTAGGCAAGTCAGTTAAGAACACATTCTTATTTACAAAGACGGCCTACCAAAAGGCAAAAGGCCTCCTGCGGGGTTGGTTCTGCAGATGGGGACCACAGACCACTTCTCAGTTCCTATGCTTCCTGACTGATGTTTTGGCCACTTTTGAATGCTGGCGGTGCTTGCTTTCACTCTAGTGGTAGCATGAGACGGAGTCTACAACCCACACAAATGGCTCAGGTAGTGCAGCTCATCCAGGATGGCACAAAGGTTTGTTGTGTCTGTCAGCGTAGTGTCCAGAGCATGGAGGTGCTACCAGGAGACAGGTCAGTACATCAGGAGATGTGGAGGAGGCCGTAGGAGGACAACAACCCAGCAGCAGGACTGCTACCTCCGCCTTTGTGCAAGGAGGAGCAGGAGGAGCACTGCCAGAGCCCTGCAAAATGACCTCCAGCAGGCCACAAATGTGCATGTGTCTGCTCAAACACTCAGAAACAGACTCCATGAGGGTGGTATGAGGGCCCGACGTCCACAGGTGGGGGTTGTGCTTACAGCCCAACACCGTGCAGGACGTTTGGCATTTGCCAGAGAACACCAAGATTGGCAAATTCGCCACTGGCACCCTGTGCTCTTCACAGATGAAAGCAGGTTCACACTGAGCACATGTGACAGTTTGTGACAGTCTGGAGACGCCGTGGAGAACGTTCTGCTGCCTGCAACATCCTCCAGCATGACCGGTTTGGCGGTGGGTCAGTCATGGTGTGGGGTGGCATTTTTTTGGGGGGCCGCACAGCCCTCCATGTGCTCGCCAGAGGTAGCCTGACTGCCATTAGGTACCGAAATTAGATCCTATAATAATAATAACCCCTTGTGAGACCATATGCTGGTGTGGTTGGCCCTGGGTTCCTCCTAATGCAAGACAATGCTAGACCTCATGTGGCTGGAGTGTGTCAGCAGTTCCTGCAAGGGGAAGGCATTGATGCTATGGACTGGCCCGCCCGTTCCCCAGACCTGAATCCAATTGAGCACATTAGGGACATCATGTCTCGCTCCATCCACCAACGCCACGTTGCACCACAGACTGTCCAGGAGTTGGCGGTTTCTTTAGTCCAGGTCTGGGAGGAGATCCCTCAGGAGACCATCCGCCACCTCATCATGAGCATGCCCAGGCGTTGTAGGGAGGTCATACAGGCACGTGGAGGCCACACACACTACTGAGCCTCATTTTGACTTGTTTTAAGGACATTACATCAAAGTTGGATCAGCCTGTAGTGTGGTTTTCCACTTTAATTTTGAGTGTGACTCCAAATCCAGACCTCCATGGGTTGATAAATTTGATTTCCATTGATAATTTTTGTGTGATTTTGCTGTCAGCATATTCAACTATGTAAAGAAAAAAGTATTTCATAAGAATATTTCATTCATTCAGATCTAGGATGTGTTATTTTATTGTTCCCTTTATTTTTTTGAGCAGTGTATATATATATTGGACAAAACACACATCACAATAAGAGAGACAACATAACAGTACATAAAGAGAGTATATAAGACAACAACATATCAAGGCAGCAACACAACATGACAATACAACATGGTAGCAACACAACATGGTAAAAGCACAAAACATGGTACAAACATTATTGGGCACAGACAACAACACAAAGGGCAAGAAGGTAGAGACAACAATATGTCACGAAATGCAGCCACAACTGTAAGTAAGAGTTTTATTTATGTCACAACACACAGGACAAGAGAGGTGTTCCTCCAGGAGAGACAAGCTGGCTGCCAATTTAATGAATCACTCTGTGTGCTATTCTGTCTTGGTTAAGGCTAGAATCCATCAAGCAGGTTAACTGAGTTGTAGCACAGGGGGCAGGTTATACTGGTTATAAAGACATGATACAGACTAAAACTCCACCCACAGTTAAGTTTTCATATTCCAGGAAACTAAACTAGCACATTTCCCTCTGTGTCCTGGCAGGAACCCAGATGTGTGTAGCGTTCCAACCAACGATAATGAGTGATCTGACACAGCCATGTATTAATACGTCGCATCTTGTCATAGCAGCTTTTACACATATCATATAATACATAGTAAAGTAAATATGCAGCTGTCACCTTTCCAATATCTATTAGGAAATACACTGTACAGACTAGTGACCTTTTTGTTATTTAATCAAACTAGTGATGTGCCAATTAGTACCTGTGTTGTGAGAACAATACTTTACCACTAGATGTCAGTAAGTGTCCAGACATTGCAAAGAGAAACAGTCATTACTGTGAAACTAATTGTAAAACTACATTGTAGACTGTTACTTACTGATGGTGAAGATATCGTAGTATTGCTTAACAGTTTATAACTATACAGACATTGTCGTCCAATGAGATATGCTGCCATTATATGTTACATCATTACATTCTAGTCTGAAAATAGTCCTACAGTAAATCCCATTTACTTTTAACCTGTCCTTTCTGCTTTTTAGTATCTTCTGCTTTCCCCCACAACCCCTCCGATATACACACACACACACACACACACACACACACACACACACACACACACACACACACACACACACACACACACACACACACACACACACACACACACACACACACACACACACACACACACACACACACACACACACACACACACACACACACACACACACACACAAACACACATTAGGTTGGAGAACTGGAGCAGAGGGAATCCGCAGTGCAGTGGCCAATGAGCAGATTTGCCTCGTGCCCCAGCTCACGTCTCAGTTACCTTAGTGAGGGGTCTCTTACAAAGGCGCAGTGGGCTTTTAAGACTGCCTATACTAAAGTATGGGAACAGCTTTTTAGTAAATGTGTGTTTGAAGGTGTACAGAGTATTGCTCATAGTGGGGTCGGAGAATGTGACCTCCCCCTTGTCACAGTCCAGACATACTCGGATCACTTGTGGGCATTCATCTACCTTGATCTCTTGGCGTGATTTCACACCTGCTCTGTATTTCCCATTAATATATCTGATGGTCCACAATCCACTCTCAGGATCCAGTTTTACTAGCTTCTTCCGCACAATGGACTCTTTGGCTACTCCCAGAGACCAGTTATCGCTGTCTCCTACCTCAACGTCCCAGAAATGTTTGCCTTCAATGAAGCCCTCAGACCCCAACACTCCTACATGAAACCTTTCAGGATTGTCTGGAAGACTCTGCTTTACCTCACAGCACGTCACAGTGGTGAGGTCATCAGTGAGGATGAGCTTTGTGGACACTGTGTTTGGATCCATGGTTACAGGATCTAAGGAGATACAGATAAATCATTTCACAGAACTATTGAAATATATATTCTGTTCACAAATGTTGGCGAATTGAATTGTGAAATACCCTGGACTTACTGTAGTCAACAATCTTAATCAGACTGTTCCAGACTTTGAACGTCAGACATCCAACATGCTTGGCCATGTCAATGAATGCTCCTGGCCCCATCTCAGCATTTGCAGCAGTGTCTGGAGGTGTGCACTCGGCTCTAGGGTAATAACTCAACTTTAGTGATTCCATTCAATGGAATGGAAAAGTATGGAGATCAAATAAAATGGGACTTACCTGACAAGTATGGCCTCGTAGTTCTATAAAAACAACAAGGACAAATGACACTGTTACAGTATGAGGTGGCTGTGAAATAAAAGTCCATAAACCCGTCAATCATTGTAAATATGCTTATTTGCCTCATAGCTTACAGGTGTGTCCATTGACAGTTGTGAAACAATTGTATTCACCACCAATTGACATAAATTAAATAATACTGGCCCACATACCTGCAGGAATGTGATATCATCAGTCTCCATGTCCTTTTTGATAACTTCAATAGTCTCAGAAAGCATTGAGATATTCTTGGTCAACTTCTCCATTCTTTCTCTCATCACTTCATATTTCAGCTGTTGTTCCTTTTTCAGAGCAGCTATCCTGGCAGCCTCTTCTTCCTCTAGGAACTGGTAAAATTTCTTAAACAACCCCCTTATCTGCTCCTCTCCAGTTGGCCCTGGACCTACCATAGACAAGAAGGAAACTTAAAAGGATAGTTCACCCAAATTACAGATTTACATATTGGTTTCTATACCCTGAAGCAGTCTATGGACAAAGTATGACAGCAATCTATGTTTTGTTTTAGTTTCCCTGTGCAGCGATGCTCCCCATCCAACCTGACAGAGCTTGAGAGGATCTGCAGAGAAGAATGGGAGAAACTCCCCAAATACAGGCATGCCAAGCTTGTAGTGTAATACCCAATAAGACTTGAGGCTGTAATCAGTGCCAAAGGTGCTTCAACAAAGTACTGAGTGAAGGGTCTGAATACTGATGAGGGAAAAAAACTGTTGAATTCATTTTAGAATAAGGCTGTAACGTAACAACATTTGTAAAAAGTCAAGAGGTCTCAATACTTTCTGAATGCACTGCATCTTTACTAGAAATAATGTATTACTGTGAACTACCATTAAGTGTTCCACACAGTTTTCCTCTTCCAGTTTGGCGGTGGTCATTTTTCCCAATTTGTTCTGCAGAGGAGCCTTGATTTTACTCTAGAATGACATAAGAAGTGAAATTGATCAACCAGGCGTTCATTGTACAGTATTCAGCTATTCAAGTCTTTATTCAGTCACAGAGGGATGCATTTCTCTTTAAACACGGGCATAGTTAACAAATCAAATCACACAATTATCAGTTAAATAAAGGCAAACATGTTGAAATCTGTCTCACCTTCAAATCAGGCAGAGCCTCCTCAATGGGATAGCAGTCATGGCCTTTATGTTTCTTTGATATGTGACAGACAACACAGATGAGCTGTTTGTCATCAAAACAGAAGAGTTTGAGTTTCTCTCCATGCAGCTGGCAGATATCCTGAGATCCTTTCTCCTTTTCACTTCCTCTCTGGAACGATTCACAGAGATTCTTTAAGGCCAAACTTTGGCTCGGTTCCTCAGGAGAACACTCTCTCCTGCATACAGGACACAGGAAAATCTCCAAGTCCTTCCAGTATTTCCGGAGACACTCCTCACAGAAGCTGTGGCTGCATTTGAGGACGACGGGGTTGCTGAATATGTCACAACACACGGGACAAGAGAGGTGTTCCTCCAGGAGAGACAAGCTGGCTTCCATTATAATGTATCACTCAGTGTGCTATTCTGTCTTGGTTAAGGCTAGAATCCATCAAGCAGGTTAACTGAGTTGTAGCGCAGGGGGCAGGTTATACTGGTTATAAAGACATGATACAGACTAAAACTCCACCCACAGTTATGTTTTCATATTACAGGAAATGAAACCAAAACCAGAACTATCACATTTCCCTCTGCATCCTGGCAGAAACTCAGGTGTGTGTAATGTACCAACCAGAAATAAGGAGTGATATAACACACACTAGAGGCATATAAAACAACAATAAAAAAATATGTTAAATCAAACAAGGACTTTACCACTAGATGTCAGTAGGTATCCAGCCATTGCAAAGAGCAACGGTTATTACTGCGAAAAGCATTGCAAAACGACATTGTAGACTGCTGGTGAAGACATGGCAGTATTGCTTAATCGTTTCTAAGTATACAGACATGGTCACCCAATGAGATATATGCTGTTATTATATGTAGTGCACTTTCAAATCTAGTCGGAAAATAGCCAATTTACTTTGAACCTGTCTTTCAACACACCAAGGTACATGTCATCTTACTAACAAACAATTCCCCAACTAAATGCTATTGCAGTCTTTCTCTCTCTCGCATTATGTATTGAAGTGAATTCTTCAATCTGGACTCTGGTGTTTCAGATCAAAATGATGTCATTTCAAGTGTTTGCAAGTGTTCAGTTTGTCTGTCTCTGTATAGATATTCTGTATAAACTACTGTGTACTATATGTACTCTGTGTAGAATGATAGCCTCATCTAGTTGTGAGAACTTGAAATGGCAGTAGATGCCAAAAAATGGATCATCTGTCAATCAACAATGTTTAAAGTGAGTTAAATTCACTTCAACAAGATGGAAGAAAACAATATTTATAAGTTTTCAGACCCTTTGCTATGAGACTCGAAATTGAGCTCAGGTGCATCCTGTTTCCATTGATCATCCTTGAGATGTTTCTACAACTTGATTGGAGTCCACCTGTGGTAAATTCAGTTGATTGGACATGATTTGTGAAGGCACAAACCTGTCTATATAAGGTCCCACAGTTGACAAGTCATGTCATAGCAGAAACCAAGCCATGAGGCCGAAGGAATTGTCCGTAGAGCGCCGAGACAGGATTGTGTCGAGGCACAAATCTGGGGAAGGATACCAACACATTTCGGCAGCATTGAAGGTGCCCAAGAACACAGTGTCCTCCATCATTCTTAAATGGAAGAAGTTTGGAACCACTAAGACTCTTCCTAGAGCTGGCAACCCGGGCCAAACTGAGCAATCAGGGGAGAAGGGCCTTGGTCATCCAATGAGATATGCTGTTATTACATGTAAATTTAGATGATAAATTGTCTTAAAGTAAAATGTGAGACACCAAGGGTAACTGACGCAAGCTTAGTGATTATTTCACTCATACTGTCCACCATTCTTCCAGTTAGCCAGGCAACTTGGAGCCTTATCGGGGATCCAAGTTGATAGTACAGGGGACAGACTCTTTTCACGCAACTTCGATATGAAGTCATTTTCGTAGCAGGTTAGGAGAGCATTTTTGCTAACCCTAACCTTAACCCTTTTCCTAACATTAACTCAGTCTCCTAACCTGCTACGTTAGTTCTCCTAACCTGCAGCGAAAAAGTCACTTCCTGATCGAAGTGGTGTAAAGAGTGTTTCTCCACTGTACAGAATGTGAGTGTGCAGTGCACTTCCCAATCGTCCTGGGGAGAGGAGAGGGTGCTGATTCCCAGTGCCTAGTCCAAAATGTCCTCTTCCTCTTAAGCTCTTAAGCAGCACAGTATCACAGTGTGCTGATCATAGCCCAGCGTTGTCAAGTCCCTAACCTGGACTTGGGTACTACAACACTGGCACTGACCCCAAGTGTCCTGTGAGAGAACAGGGTGCTGGGGCCCAGTGTCTGCCCCAAAATGCCCTCCTGGTTCGATGTTAGGATTGATCAACTTGGCAATGGAAGTTGTGGTGGCTTGCTGGATCAAAGTGCAGGTTGATAGTGTTGAAATCGACTCCACCCACAATGACCAGCAGTTTCTATATGTCATTCTCATTACAGAGAGTTGCTAGGCAACAAAACCGAAACTTACAGTCACATTTCACTCTGCCTGTTCCCGACAGAAACTAAGGCTCTGACTCAGGGGTATATGCACAATATTACCAACCAGTGGAGGCTGCTGAGAGGAGGAACGACTCTTAATAATAGCTGGAATGGAGCGGATGTAATGGCATCAGACCATGTGTTTGATGTATTTGATACCATTCCACCTATTCCGCTCCAGTCATTACCACGAGCCCTTCCTCCCCAATTAATGTGCCACCAACCCCTGTGCTACCAACCCACATTATGACAATCTAACAGTCAGACAATAAGTATTGTCTTGTCAAACCAACTGGTATTTGTATATACAGTGACTATGCAGCTGTCACCTTTGTAATATCTATTAGGAAATATATTGTACAGACTGCTGACATACTACAACAACAATAAAACATCTAATTAAACTAGTTAAGTAGCTACTAGTACCCTTGTTGTGAGAACTGTACTTTACCACTCAGCAAGTGTCCAGACATTGCAAAGAGAAACAGTTGTTACTGTGAAACATTGAAAAACTACATGGTAGACTGTTACTTACTGCTGGTGAAGACGGTAGTATTACTTAATAGTGTATAAGTATACAGACATGGTCATCCAATGAAATATGCTGTTATCACATCTATCATACTTTTAAATCAAGATGAAAAATTGTCCTAAAGTTTATCCAATTTGCTTCAAATATGTGAGACACCAAGGGTTACTGTCATTTTATTAGCAAGCAATTTCAACAGCCTCAACTAAATATTGTCTCCTGACTCTCTCTCTCTCTCTCTCTCTCTCTCTCTCTCTCTCTCTCTCTCTCTCTCTCTCTCTCTCTCTCTCTCTCTCTCTCTCTCTCTCTCTCTCTCTCTCTGTCTCAGATGGAGAGTGGAGTGGCAGGGAGGCAGTGCGACGGACGCAGGCTTAGTGATTCATTATGTCTCTCATACCGTTCAATGTTCTCCCAGGCAGCCAGGCAACTAGGAGCCTCATTGGGTCTGAGAATGGCTGTCAATCCTTCTAGGTTCTAATGAGCTTTGGCAGTTTGACATGCAGTGTTCCCTCTTACTATCCTCCCTGGGACTCGTCTCAGTGACAGATGCCTTCTGGAGAGTATCAGGACCCCTCCACCAGTCTCACACCGCTATCAGGGTGTTACAGAGCTGATAGTACATAGGACAGACTCTTTTCATACCCCTTGGATACGAAGGGATTTTCGTAGCAGGTTAAGACAGGATTTCTGTCTCCTAACCTGCTACATTAATCACCCTAACCTGCTGCGCAAGTTCTTCTGACCTGCAGCGAAAAAGTCATTTCCTGATCAAAGTGGTGAAAAGAGTGTTTCTCCACAGTACAAAGTGTGAGTGTGCGGTGCACTTCCGCCAAGGATCCTGGGGAGAGGAGAGGTTCCTGGTTCCCCGTACCTGTCCCAAAATGTCCCCTTCCTCTTAAGCTGACAGCAGAGTATGACAGTGTGCTAGGACAAGCGCGCGGCGACGCAGTGTGCGTGAGTGCTTGCTTAACCTGTCTTTCACCCCAGACTGTTAACCCGACAACACGCCCATAAGGAAGAATCCTAGAAGCCACAGAAGAACTAAACAGACGGGATAAGCATCAGCCAGAAGAACTAAACAGACGGGATAAGTCATGCTTGGCAGAACATCAGGCTTGGTGTTTCTACCCGGACGGTAAGAAATCACAAACTCGAAAACGAGCGAAAAAACAACGCCCAACGAGCTTGACCTCTCGGGCATTAAGTCGTTTGGCAGAACGGATGTACTCAAGGTTCTTATGGTCTGAGCACTGCCCAGCGTTGTAGTCAAGTCCCTAACCTGGACTTGGGTGCTACAGCACTGGCACTGCTCCCACGTGTCCTGGGAGAGAACAGGGTGCTGGGGCCCAGTGTCTGTCCCTAAATGCCCACCTCCTCTTGGTTCGATGTCTCAATCCCACTCTGCTGTGGATCTCCTTCCTGTAGCTTGTCCTCTGGAGAGACAGAAGGTATTGATGCCAATGGCTCTGAGAGCATATTAAATGTTGTTATCAATATAGTATAGCGGTGTCACATTTATTGCAGCCTCGTGTAAACCGATTCAATAGGCTATTAATCTGCTGTGCTACGCAGTAATGGTGGACGGTAACTAGTGAGAAGAGGGACCATTAGTTATTAGGGTGCTTATGGACTGAAGAGAGCAAAGTGTAGAAGGGAAGGAAGAGCGAGAGAGATGGAGATGGAGGGAGAGAGGGAGAGAGAGAGGGAGGGAGAGAGCTCCTCAAATGATCACAGTGAATAACTACCAACAGAACAGGCCTGTAGAGTAGTCCTTGGGTAAATAGTGGAAGACATTAGTAGATGAATATCCTCAAGTTGAAACACAACTGTAATTGTTACAGCCCCGAGATGGAAGAAGACCATGGTGCTTGGTCTGTATGTCATGCTTTATCAATATTTCCTATTCAGAAAGAAATTGTTGTGTGACGTGTCGACCAATCATTTCCATTCCCTTCACGTTCTGAGTAGTAGAGGACCACGAGCGTCAAAGGAAATAAACCTCAAGCACATCCATTTAATCAGAGGAGAATTTCATTTCTGCTTTTCACATATGAATTGAGGCCTCCGTATAAATTGGATGAAATGCACAATATCACCAGACTGGCCAGGCTGGCTGCTTACCAAGTACCAGTTACCTTTTCGGTCATATTGATTCTTTTCTCCCTTCTCTGTATTGGTGGAGGAACTCTTGACAACAATATCAGACAGACATGAAACCAATGGAAAAAAATATTCAGTTTAGAAAGTTTCCCCAGAAGCCATTTTATTTATGGATTCTTACTCAGAGGCCAAATGTGTGTTGACCACTGGAATGGAGGGAGACAGAGGGTGAGACAAGGAAGGAGAGACACACAGTGAATAACTACACAACAGAACACACACACAAGTTGAAACACAACACACACACACACACACACACACACACACAACACACACACACAACACACACACACACACACACACACACACACACACACACACACACACACACACACACACACACACACACACACACACACACACACACACACACACACACACACACACACACACACACACACACACACACACACACACACACACACACACACACACACACACACACACACACACACACACACACACACACACACACACACACACACACACACACACACACACACACACACACGGCTTGCATGGGGATGAATGAGAGGTGAGGTCAATCTTATTTGGAGAGAATGGTGAGAAGCCTGGGACTCAGACTTCATCCTCCTTGGAGCTCTGGAAGGTCGCCAGGCCTCACATTTCAGATCTCCAGGATTCACTGGGAGCCCAGCTGTTATTGGGTGTGCATACCTCCACCTCCACCACTGCAAATAGAGTTTAAAGGAGCATCATCAATTCAATAACCCACACCAGACGGGACAACACAACACCCACTCTCCCCTCCCCAATCTCATTCTTCTTTTCATTTTTTATTCCCAAGCTTTCCTTTAAACTCTAGCTGAGGGAGAGAGTGATTACAAGGTTGTCAAATCGTTCTTAGTTTTTTCTCTGGCTTTGTGATGGTGCGAGCGAGGAAAGCGCTCCTGGTGTAAGGAAGGTTTTCACAATCACCTTCCTGAAATTGTGTTTCACGTTATGGATTTTTTTTCTTTCATCAATGTCCTGAAATGGTGACTGGGGACAATTATGGAAACACCCACTCTGGAGAGATAAGAAACGTTACAATGTGATTCAGATCACAGACGCAGGCACTACATCACATCACGTAGACATCTCCAGACTACGGTGTTTAGGGTAGCATCCATTCTATTAGGGCTGATCTGAAAGGTTGGTGCCAAACCAATGTCACAGATTGACCGTCTCAAAGTAGGTCACATGGCCTACAGTGCAGAAATGGTAATTGTCAATGGTGAGTGGCCTAATCCACTGTGGTTTGCTGGGATAGGCTCTAAGCTCTGGGCCGCACAGTGAAGAGAAGAGGACCAGCTTCACACCACAGGCAGATAAGGAGGTAGTAGCTAGAGGAAACTGGGAGTCTTTTTAGAGCCAAGATGGATGGTTGTGATGCTCCATCATGGCACAACAGGGCCTCTGTCCCAATGATAGGGGATATTAAGAGCTGCCCTGGGAGAAAGGATCCTGCCCTCATTAACTGTGTGCTAGCGGGGCATATACAAGATGGGAATGGTTATAAGGCGCTATATAATCCTCCATTGACCTCTGCTAGCCACGTGCATCCGTCTCAGAGCTGGAGTTCATCAGGGACACATCCGCTGCCGCTGGCTGGAAATAACGTGACTTGTGTGGGGTTGATTCATGACAGGATGGGGTCCTTGGAGACAGTGGATAGTAGATGGTGCCGTACAGTAACAATACATGTACCTTCCTCTGAGACATCACTGTTATATGTGATTACATTGAGAGTAAGAGATGATGTGAGGCCTCTGCATATGTTGTTTTTCCATCCTGATCATGGGGGGGATTTAATTAATAAAACCTCTTTGCTTGCAAGAAGCGATTGTTACCATTTAGAATTTGACAGTTTCCATGGGACCGAGAATGCAAATAATCCTTTAATCTTAGCAGTCGGTCCCAGCCTCACAGCCGCCTCCTGCATCCCTCATCACATTACAACTCACACAACTCACATTGGTCCCAGCAACCCTTTGTCCCATGTTAAATGCTTCAGGCTCGTAGCCATTGTGGGGTTCTAATGCTTTTTATTAGTCATTTCTTAGTGGTTTTAAATTTGATCAGTTGGTGCGCTGGCCTCCTACTGAGGGGAGATGGCAGAGAAGGTAACATTCAGTAAATTAGCCTCCCAAAGTGCATCAGCCCAGTCCTTAAGCACTGACCCGTCATACTAGTGTGTTAGCGTAGGAAATCCCAGGATACTTTGAGCTGCTGAGGGCAGAGAAAGTACCATTCAGTAAACAATGAGGAAGTAGAAGGATGGAGTGAGTCATCAGGGAGTTTTAACCTATAGATAACGAGGATTAGGCATGCAGGTGACATAACAGGTGCATCACTGTGGATCCCTGGTTTAACCGGCAGTTACTCATAGCTCAAGTCCATTTAGAGTTTCAGTCATCAGTGTACAGTAGCCTACATCCTCTTTGTCATGCAAGGAGCCAAAGTGGAGCTGATGAATGAAACGGGATGCCGTCACTCACGGCAACCAGCCCATCCCCTTACGCCTTCTCTGTGGGTGGACGCTGGACAGACATGGTCCCGTTGCCAAGCTACGGCAGGGGAATGCATCGCTTCATTGTGTCATTTAACAACCGTGCGGATGATGTCCCTAGTTTTGTACCTTATTCATCTGACATTTCTACCGAGGGGGACCGGGGATGTGTCTCTGAATGACTTGCAGAACTGCTGCCAGTAAATGTCAACTCTAAGACCTAATGATTTTTAGTCGTTGACATGTTTTAATGTGTCCATAAAAGTAGCGAGGAACCAGTCCATTAAAGAGAAGATGGCAGAGAGTGGAGAGAAACTAATAAGGTCTATTTTTTATCGCCCAGTGCCTTTCAGAGGGACATAAATTGAGTTTTCGAGGAAGTTAGAAGGCTTCGTAATAATTGTATTTGAGGAAAATGACAAGAAAATAGAATTGGGGCTATAGTCTTAAATCCTGGTTTGTAGTCCCTCATTCTCTTGCTCATAACAGACCATCGACCATCCAGCATGTGACGGCTCCAGTCTGTGACTGTCACAGATGGAAGATGCCGAAGTACCTACACATCAGGTGTGTATTCGTGTGTCTGCACTGTTCATAAAACAACAAAGTCCCCTTTCATCATTATAATAGGGTTGTTATCAAAGATAGTCTCCTATTTTACCCTCTGCAACGTGATAAACGACGGCCATAATCTGACTGCCATCTGTATCGACTGGGGCTGGGACTTGAGGAGTGGACTGGCCCTGAGAGGAGAAGAGATAGGAGAGGCGGGTTGTTGTTTAAAATAGTAGCAGTGCAATCAACCATTGATCTGGGGGGGAGGGGGGGAAGCGGGAGCCAGCCCTGCAGCGGCTCAAATTAATGCTCGGGTTTCAATTTTGAGAAACAATGATGTATGAGCCGATGCGGAGAGACGGGGGAAACGAAGCGAGATAATTATTTTGTTGGTGTCCATGGTGCCCAGAGAAGGTCATGCGTTATTGAGTGTTTGGCAGCCTTTTTATCCATAACCATACTTGAAACACAAAACTATGGATAATGGCACTGTTGAGTCTAGCGATCGCCGGAATCGTATATTTTACGAGTCTTCAACGCGGCCCATAAAGATGCAGAATACATTTCTCCATTCAAGGTGACAAAAAAACCTGTCCATTAGCCAAGAGGAATTGGAGGCTGTTATATTTCTAATGCAATGCCATTGAGGAGGAGTAAAATATACATATGCAATGGTTTACAGAAACAGTAGTAGGCCCTATAGGTGTCAGGTAAGTGGCATTCCATTTGTAGTTATGGACATCGGAGGATGATGTTTCATTGCTGTGAGGCAGCTCTGAAAGATGCAGTTGACTGCTGCTCAGACAGTGGAGCAGAGAGGGAGGTGACATGATCACCGTGACAACAGTGATGCAATCTCTGTGGGTTATCAGTGCCTGTAGAGAGAGGACTGCTGCAACTGCTCTCTCTGTCTCTGCCTAGCCCTGGTCCCAGATCTGTTTGTGCTCTATAGCCAACTCCTATGGTTGTTGATATGCCAGGTGTTGCAAGCATAGCAGGCACAACAACCACCATAGTAGGCTACACAGCACAAACAGATGTGGCACCAGGCTAGTCTCTGACACACATAGTGACCTCCCTCTCTGATAGAGTCTCGTCACTTGCAGGGTGATTGATGTATGGCGTCCGCTGGGTGGATGGTGGGATGGTTGTTTGCCGTCAGACACAGACCCTTGTGATGGGTTTTTGTGTGGGGTGTAAAGGTCAACGCGGTGTGGAACTCCCCTGCCCAGAGCAGACCTCCTCTCAACCTCATTAGAGAAGAGCACAGAACTGCCAGCACCAGACGACCTCATCTGTATGCTAACAGACTAATAAACATGTCAATGTGTCTGGAACATTGCCCCGTCTGACCCCCAGTATGCAAAAATCACTTATTAAAGCTGTTACTGAACACGAACAGTGTATCATTCTAACAACACCTGCAGATTGAAAACCAGAGGAAGAAAGGCGTAGTGAAATCGAAATTGCCGCCCTCTTTGACCACGGGTGACCCCACTGAAATTTGATGGCAAGTTCCAGTATCCTGCACGGATATTAACTCTAGTAATAATACTAGATATATTAATAACAGTAGTTACAGTATATTTCAGCCCTGAGAGAAGTTTCAAATGAAATGAAATAAAGCAACTCTGTGGTACTTCATTCTCACCAAACTGGGGATTAAAGTTAAATCGGCCTTTATTTAGTTCTATTGTACAATAATGTGTAATCTTTACAATATTCCATATTGCCATGGAAATTAATGCACACCCAGCGCACTTCAAATTTGAGTTGTGAATAGATTTTCATTAATAATCGAAATGACCTCTGAATATTGTGATCAAAGTTAAAATCCGTGTTTAGAGTTGCCTTTTTTGTGTCCGTAATTACAGTGGATTATGTGGGATTAGCTGGGAAGCAGTGCCATTAGATTAGAGATTATGTCACTCACTCTGACGTCCCAGGTTGTTTCAAAACCTTTGTTTTTCTTAGTCCTACCAGAGGTGTTCTCAGTGATGACATCACTCACCAGATGCTATACATCCACCTCCATACATGTACCTATAGATAACACAACTACAGAGATAGGATCTTAATTTGATCACTCTTCTGTTGCTGAGAATTTTCCTCAGCCGCCGGATATGCAGATGAGCTTCTGTGATTTCCATTAATTCACTGAAAACTCACACTAACACATGGTTATATTAACAGTATTGTACTTTTCCTGTATCCTACTTTTTTTGTCCAGCTAATAGTTTAACCACCGATCAAGCAACAATATTGACTAAACTTTCCAATCCTGTTGCTGAAGGAATATTTTGCTGTGACAATATACATCACCGTTCAAAAGTTGAGTCACTTAGAAATGTCCTTGTTTTTGAAAGAAAATCACAGTTTTGTCCATTAAAATAACATCAAATTGATCAGAAATACAGTGTAGACATTGTTAATGTTGTAAATGACTATTGTAGCTGGAAATGGCTGATTTTTAATGGAATATCTACATAGGCGTACAGAGGCCCATTATCAACAACCATCACTCCTGTGTTCCAATGGCACGTTGTGTTAGCTAATCCAAGTTTATCATTTTAAAAGGCTAATTGATCATTAGAAAACCCTTTTGCAATTATGTTAGCACACCTGAAAACTGTTGTTTTGATTAAAGAAGCAATAAAACTGTTATTCTTTAGACTAGTTGAGTATCTGGAGCATCAGCATTTGTGGGTTCGATTACAGGCTCAAAATGGCCAGAAACAAAGGACTTTCTTCTGAAACGCATCAGTCTATTCTTGTTCTGAGAAATTAAGGCTATTCCATGCGTGAAATTGCCAAGAAACTGAAGATCTGGTACAACGCTGTGTACTACTCCCCTTCACAGAACAGCGCAAACTGGCTCTAAACAGAATAGAAAGAGGAGTGCACAACTGAGCAAGAGGACAAGTACATTAAAGTGTCTGGTTTGAGAAACAGATGCCTCACAAGTCCTCAACTGGCAGCTTCATTAAATAGTACCCTCAAAACACCAGTCTCAAAGTCAGCAATGAAGAGGACTCCGGGATGCTGGCATTCCAGGCAGAGTCCCTCTGTCCAGTGTCTGTGTTCTTTTGCCCATCTTAATCTTTTATTTTTATTGGCCAGTCTGAGATATGGATTTTTCTTTGAAACTCTCCCTAGAAGGCCAGCATCCCGGAGTCGCCTCTTCACTGTTGACGTTGAGACTGTTGTTTGTGGGTACTATTTAATAAGACTTCTTCTTTCATCCAAACAATAGTTTTCAAAAGTTTTCAAAAGTAACATAATTCCAAAATGGTTTTCTAATGATAAATTTGCCTTTTAAAATGATAAACTTTGATTAGCTAAAACAACGTGCCATTGGAACACAGGAATGATGGTTGCTGATAATGGGCCTCTGTACTCTATGTAGATATTCCATAAAAAAATATGCAATTTTCAGCTACAATAGTCATTTACAACATTAACAATGTCTACACTGTATTTCTGATCAATTTGTGGTTATTTTAATGGACCAAAAATGTGCTTTTCTTTCAAAAACAAGGACATTTCTATCAAGGCACAAAGCAAGGCCCAAATGCAGACACAGGAGGCAGATGGTTGGAGTATTACAATGTTTATTAATCCAAAGGGGTAGGCAAGAGAATGGTTGTGGACAGGCAAAAAGGTCAAAACCAGATCAGAGTACAGGAGGTACAGAGTGGCAGACAGGCTCGTGGTCTAGGCAGGCAGAATGGTCTAGGCAGGCAGAATGGTCAGGCAGGCGGGTACAAAGTCCAGAAACAGGCCAGGGTCAAAACCGAGAGGACTAGAAAAAGGAGAATGTAAAAAGCAGGAGAACGGGAAAAAGGCTGGTTGACTTGGAAACATACAAGACGAACTGGCACAGACAGACCGGAAACACAGGGATAAATACACTGGGGTAAATAAGCGACACATGGAGGAGATGGAGACAATTGCAAGGACAGGTGAAACAGATCAGGGCGTGACACATTTCTAAGTGACCCCACACTTTTGAATAGTAGTGTAGGTCAAATTAAACTCTGACATCTGAATGCAAACACAATCCACCAATAATGTTAATTTCCATTGTAATGGTTTGATGTTACAGTATCCATTACCATGAATCTGCTCTAGTCCGGTCTTGAATCTAACCCAAACTGCTGGTTCAGGAAGACTGATTACAGATTACAGAGGCACTTGCTGTGTGTCAATGCTATGGATTTGTATTGACTTTTGTACTGGCTGGATTGACAGTGAGCACCTGTGAACGGCGAGGCACCAGCCCACTAAACTGATCTGTTTATACACTCAATTGATTTAGAGAGGAGGCTGGGAGAGGAGAATTTTAAAAATGGGTTTATGTTTAACCTTTATTTAACCAGGCAAGTCAGTTAAGAACAAATTCTTATTTTCAATGACAGCCTAAGAACTGTGGGTTAACTGCCTGTTCAGGGGTAGAATGACAGCTCAGGGGTTTGAACTCGCAACCTTCCAGTTACTAGTCCAACAGTCTAACCACTAGGCTACCCTGCTGCCCTGTGCCAATCAAAACCAATTCAGTGCCTGCTGAAGAAGCAGCATGCCCTAGTAGTGAAAAAAAGCCATAAACAACGCCAGCGCTTGATGTCGTCCCCATCTGATTATTAACGTTAGCTAGGTTTGGATTCTTATAACTTTATTAGTATTATTTTCTAAATAGTTTTTTTGTACATTTGTCTCACAAAGGAGTTTAGAAGGAATGGAGATTCATCCTCTTTCTCCTCAGGCCTCTGGCGAGGTCTATGCTGCCTGTGGTAATTTATTTGCCAATCGATTTCCACTACAGGCCCCTCTCTCCTATCACTGATGTCCAGTGATCAGCTGGAGTGAGACAGAAGTGTTTTATTTTGGGGGTATTGATCTCAATATAAACTTCATGGAAAGGAGTGTATCACACCATTTACAGGTCACTGTTCTGTCTGCCTCCCAGTGGCAACAGACAAAAATGACAAAGAAAGAGCAAACTGACCAAACCAAACACAGAGCTTGTGGAATGCTCCCGAGGGCCCAAGGTTCCATCATCTGTAGCAGCCCAAGTCAGGCTTGATCCACCTTAACTCTCTGTTCAGTGTTCACTGGCACTAATCTCAGTGTTCAGTCTGCTGCCAAGATCACCGACAGTTCGCTCAGAGAAACACAGAGGTTTCCCTCCTCCACGGTTTAATGCTACTGTCTGTCTGTGTCCGTGTGACGTGCAGCAGACAACTGGGAGCACTTTTAACCCTATTCCTTATGAATGGCTCACTTCCTCTGTTGCTATGAAGGGACTGGTGTAGTCACATGGGCCAATCAAGGACATTCCTAGATGACATAGGGATGTGTAGGGTGCATACTGTACATTAGTTACAATGTACACTGTAGGAGGTGTAACCATTATCTTCTTATTAGAATGACAGAGAGAAGCATTTCTACCACATGGCTCCAGTTCAGACTTCCACAGTAATTAGATATATGTATTTAAGTCTAGCTTGAATCCGAGAACACAACACTGTAGATACCTGTGGAAAGGAAAATTCTTCTTCATCACTGGATTTGTCATGCTTACAATGTACTTTGAAAGAAGAGAAAGAGCGAGATATGACATTGTGATAGGACAGAATAATGCACAAACATGTCTGAAGTTTGTTCTAAACAGAGGATTCATAATCAGAGCACACAAACAAAACATGAGTTGTTTTCAATATTTCACCAGATTATTTTGAGATTTTGGGGGAGAAATCTTCGAGTGTGATCAAGACAAGTCTGGAAGATAGAACACATATAAATCACATATCTAACAGAGGTTTTCGTCACCTCGGGGTATAGATTTCAATTATAAGCAGTGATACAATACTGCAAGACCTGCCCCCCCCTCTCTCACTTTCTGCCCCTCTCTCTTTTCGTCTATCTCTCACACTCTCTCTCTCTGCCTCTCTCCCCTCTCCCTCTCACACCCAGTCCTGCGGTGCTTGCAGCTCTAGTCATTATTTTAGTGTAGGTACATCATCCTCCCGATCCCAGAAGACTGAAGTAGAATTTATATTCGAATGCCAAAAAACAAAGAACTGGAGGATTTAATTAATACAACCTCTTTTCTTCCAGGAAGCTATTGTTTAACTTTGTTTGACTGCAAAATACATTTTTGTTTACAAAATTGACCCTCAAATAAAACATTTAGAATTATAGTTCTAATGCATATGATTGAAAACCCATTAATAAGAACAAACACATGGCATCCTTGCACATTGAAATAAGCCATTAAAAATGCATGAGTTTCTGAGGTGAAGTGTCTGTAGGTGGAAAAGCGCATGGCGACTGGGTGAGAGTGTCGAGCTGAGAGACAGATCGCACCCGTCCAGGCTGGCTGTTGCTGCTGCTTCGCCAGCGCTGTCACACTTCAACAGCCAGACAGGGTGTTTGGCTCCTGCAGATTAATTGTCAGGGCTAAATGAACTTTCCTTCCATCCAATTGCAATCTGAAACAGCCAGGGCTTTCGAGGCTCTGGGTCCTCGAAACAGGGGAGAAGGGCAGCACATCAGGAGCTGTCAGAAGCATCAGGAATCGGTTCACTGGGAGCACTAGACCAGGATTCATGGTGTCTGCTGTCTGAGTGGGTACAAGAGAGAAGGCTTCAGTTGGATCAGTATCAGAGGTACATTCAGTTAGGAATATTTAGTTCAACATCATGCTGATAAGGGTTGTCTTGGGTGGCTTAGAAAAGGCCCTCTCTTTACTTTTATAAGCAGTGGCACAGACGCATAAATATTCATACTCAGCCGAGAGCTCATGATTTTTTTATGCAGCTGAGAATCTTTTGAAATGAAATTGGCATAATATAATTTCTTTCATTACTTCATTTTGAATGAATAAGGGCCATAAAAAAATGTTGGCGTTTAAACTGCGTTGGAGAGGTCTTGATCCCGATAAGAAAATATTGTATTGTGAACCTATTTGTTTTCCAGCCAGTGAAACATCCAACAACATGGAACTGAGTGGCCTCGTCTTTGACATGTTTGCCAACCTGTCAGATTGTGTGCGGTTTTTCAGGATTGGAGTGGTGCCTGTGACACATCCAGCCTGGTTGCTAGCCAACAGACCCTCAAATCACATACAGTGTGCTCCAAAGTAATGATGAGGGAGAAAGTTAAATTACCACTAATACCATATCCCAAGACAACCTCTTACCATTACAATAACAGGGGAGGTTAGCATTTTTTTTTTGGGGGGGGGGGGGGGGTATGATATTTATGCTTCTAACTTTCTCACTCATCATTATTCACATTTCATTCAGGATTATGCGTAATCATGGTTGCATCCATATTAATGTAGACGTGTTTACAAACATATTTTATTCTTATTTACAATACAAGTGACTCTAAAATGACACAATACATTATTTACCATTAATTTCTATTGGGCACAAAATTATCTGAAACATCCAAAACAAACAGCAAATGAGTCGCAATCTTGATGTAGTCATTACATGCTATGAATATGGGAACAAATACTTAACTATTTAAATATAAGTGAATTTGTCCCAATACTTTTGGTCCCCTAAAATGGGGGAACTATGTACAAAAAGTGTTGTCATTTCTAAACAGTGTATCCAAGATGGATGAAAATACCCACAAATGAAAGCTGACAGTCTGCACTTTAACATCATAGTCATTGTATCATTTCAAATCCAAAGTGCTGAAGTACAGAGCCACAACAACATAAATGTGTCACTGCCCCAATACTTTTGGAGCTCACCGTAGCTGGCGATTAACGTAGTCAGCCAGATACTCATTTGGCCATTGTCCTGGAGGCAATTATGAAGTGAAGAGCAGATGTCTTCGGATTCTGAGCGTCTTAATAGATAAAAAATAAATGGATCCAAAGAGCACCGAAGGACACTGACATTTAATCACCAGGCTGATAGATTTTAGACGCTCCACGGTGACATGTAGTGAAGAACAGAGTTACCCCCTGAGAACTCCTCAATGATTGGGTCAGCAGATTGCCATCACTTTCACCTGTATTGATGGGTTCCATTCCCTAGGCCCCTCCCCCTCTTGGTTTTGTTCGATCTCAGTCTCTGCCAGTGCCCCAGAGGTGCTCCAAATGTGTTTGTATGAAGTCAGTCTGGTTGTGTGTGTATAAGAGAAATGAGATGGGGGTGTGGGGGGGCATGACGTCCACATGCTGAAGTTGGACCATCCATTTTAGGTCAAAACGTTCAATCACGCAGACGGCCAGAGACTGGTCTAGACATTGACTCCATTTGTTCTCTTGCTGTCTCTGTTGGACCTAATGTTGAAAAGATGAATTGGATGAGGGCCACTGTGGAGTATGGATCCAGACAGAAGAGATGGATCTCATGTGTTCTATCTAAACAGTGTGTTGCTGTTCTGCTGTGCTGTGTGACACTGGAGAGGACTAGCTTGCCAGACAGTGGCAGCCCAGCCCGTCTCTGTGCTAGTCTGATCGAGATGCATGCAGTTACCTGTCCGCAATGGCCAGAGTGTTAGCTGTCAGCATGGCTCTGTTTGTGTGGCTGATTTATATAATTTCCACTCCACTCGGAATGGACTCTTGGCTTCCATCAAGGTAGAGGAGTTTAGATTCCTTTCAACCCAGCAATAAGTTCAAACTCAATTTCCATTCAGACACATAGCAGAAATGGAACATTTGCAAGAATGAAAGAAAACAAATAAGTTATTCTCCCTTTCTGCCATATGCTCCATTTTAGCGATGTTTCCCCAACAATATTGCTCTCTGCTCAGTAAATTTCTCCCAGCCAACGTATTTGTGTCTGGGAGATGATAGAGCGAATAACAGCCGGGTCTCTGGGCCTCGGGTAGGTAGGTGTTCCATATGTCAAAGAGGGATTACACAACGGGGTTAACGGGGGATTTCATTTGGTTTCTTCAGATAGACGCTCACACACACACACACACACACACACACACACACACACACACACACACACACACACACACACACACACACACACACACACACACACACACACACACACACACACACACACACACACACACACACACACCTTAGGGACTGCCCCATGCCATACGAGGGATGAGGTGGGATGGGGCTAACCTAATGGTAAAAACAGATGGTAAAAACAGGGATGTGGTGGGATGGGGCTAACCCAATGGTAGAAACAGGGATGGGGTGGGATGGGGCTAACCTAATGGTAGAAACAGGGATGGGGTGGGGCTAACCTAATGGTAGAAACAGGGATGGGGTGGGGCTAACCTAATGGTAGAAACAGGGATGTGGTGGGATGGGGCTAACCTAATGGTAGAAACAGGGATGGGGTGGGATGGGGCTAACCTAATGGTAGAAACAGGGATGTGGTGGGATGGGGCTAACCTAATGGTAGAAACAGGGATGGGGGGATGGGGCTAACCTAATGGTAGAAACAGGGATGTGGTGGGAGGGGCTAACCTAATGGTCGAAACAGGGATGGGGTGGGATGGGGTGGATGGGGTGGGATGGGGCTAACCTAATGGTAGAAACAGGGATGGGGGGATGGGGCTAACCTAATGGTAGAAACAGGGATGGGGTGGGATGGGGCTAACCTAATGGTAGAAACATGGGGATAGAAACAGGGATGGGGTGGGATGGGGCTAACCTAATGGTAGAAACAGGATGGGGTGGGATGGGGCTAACCTAATAGAAACAGGGATGGTGGGATGGGGCTAACCTAATGGTAGAAACAGGGATGGGGTGGGATGGGGCTAACCTAATGGTGGGATGGGGTGGGGGGCTAACCTAATGGTAGAAACAGGGATGGGGTGGGATGGGGCTAACCTAATGGTAGAAACAGGGATGGGGTGGGATGGGGCTAACCTAATGGTAGAAACAGGGATGTGGTGGGATGGGGCTAACCTAATGGTAGAAACAGGGATGGGGTGGGATGGGGCTAACCTAATGGTAGAAACAGGGATGTGGTGGGATGGGGCTAACCTAATGGTAGAAACAGGGATGGGGTGGGATGGGGCTAACCTAATGGTAGAAACAGGGATGTGGTGGGATGGGGCTAACCTAATGGTAGAAACAGGGATGTGGTGGGATGGGGCTAACCTAATGATGGTGGGATGGGGCTAACCTAATGGTAGAAACAGGGATGATGGGGGATGGGGCTAACCTAATGGTAGAAACAGGGATGGGGTGGGATGGGGCTAACCTAATGGTAGAAACAGGGATGTGGGTGGGATGGGGCTAACCTAATGGTAGAAACAGGGATGTGGTGGGATGGGGCTAACCTTGTGGTAGAAACAGGGATGGGGTGGGATGGGGCTAACCTAATGGTAGAAACAGGGATGGGGTGGGGCTAACCTAATGGTAGAAACAGGGATGTGGTGGGATGGGGCTAACCTAGAAACAATGGTGGGATGGGGAAACAGGGATGTGGTGGGATGGGGCTAACCTAATGGTAGAAACAGGGATGTGGTGGGATGGGGCTAACCTAATGGTAGAAACAGGGATGGGGTGGGATGGGGCTAACCTAATGGTAGAATCAGGGATGGGGTGGGATGGGGCTAACCTAATGGTATAAACAGGGATGGGGTGGGATGGAGCTAACCTAATGGTAGAAACAGGGATGGGGCGGGATGGGGCTAACCTAATGGTAGAAACAGGGTGTCACGCGGGACTAGGTGTGTGAGGAAGAATCAGGCGCAGAGAGCAGAGTTCCACAGGAAAACGTGCACTTTAATACGGCACCAAAAGTAATGCCCACAACACAGGGCGCGGAAAAATATGGACCAACCCAAAACACAGGGTACCAGGTCCAGAGCACGAACACACCTAATACCACACACACATAACACAAGAATAATCCCGCATAAAACAAGGGCGGGTATACTAGCTTTAAATAAGGAAGCACATCAAGCAAACACAAATAGACACGGGTGCAACTAATAAGACAAAACAAACAGAAAACGAAAAAGGGATCGATGGCGGCTAGTAGGCCGGTGACGACGACCTCCGAGCATCACCCGAACAGGCAGGGGAGCCAACTTCGACACAGGGATGGGATGGGGCTAACTTAATGGTACCAAAAGCCCTTATACTCTGCCAGGTTCATAGGGCCAACAACCAGTTTAAACTGATGAAAAACAATGAGGTAGGAACTAGACCTGCCGGAGAGAGCAATTTTCAATGGCCTCTGCTTGTGAATTGTGTTTTTGAGAGCGGTGCCCTGTGATAATGGTGAATCCACAGTGGTTCTGGGTTGAATGAATAGAATAAAACGGCTGGTGTTGACCGAGACCTTTTTCATCGCGTCTCAAATTCATCGAGTCTCATTTCTCATTCAATAAGTTGACGAAAATGGCACCATTAAAAGAGCTCAAGAGGGACATAATGGGACATACAACACACTTAGGGGAGGGGAGCAAATGGAGTGAGTTCATTATTGATGAGAGGAATATGAGAAGGAAGGAAGGAAGGGGATGGTGGAGTGGCATATTACCACCTGGGACCATGACTCATACTGGCGAATGACCACTGAGGATGTTCTCCTGATGAATGTCTCAAATTAAGGAGTTACTTTAACTATAGTGTGACACCGATAGAAGAGGCTGCATGTGAGCTGATGCTTCAAACGGGTATTTTAAGCATGTAATGCAGTGCATAGCTTCCTCTTCCTCTACCAGCAACACAGGGTGGGTCCTCCTCTATGGATTGGACAATACTCAGTCCGTTCGCTTTGTCTAATGACGTTGAGAAAGGCACTTTCCAGCAATCTAAATACATTCCATAAAGAGATTAGATCTTTTCAAGGAGATATTTGATTTCAAATGAGAACGTGGATTGATAAAACAGACATTCAACAAACATTCTGATAAATACTTTGAAACCAGCATCAAAGGCCTGTCTAATAGTATGTCTAGGCTCAAGCTTCTGTTATGAAACACAAGGCTGTGTGTGTGTGTGTGTGTGTGTGTGTGTGTGTGTGTGTGTGTGTGTGTGTGTGTGTGTGTGTGTGTGTGTGTGTGTGTGTGTGTGTGTGTGTGTGTGTGTGTGTGTGTGTGTGTGTGTGTGTGTGTGTGTGTGTGTGTTTGTGCCCGCATGCCTGTCTGTATAGGCTGTGTTAGTCTGACATCAGTATTGTACATGGGCTGTGGAATATCCAGCGTTAATGACACGTTATTGATTCAGTGTGCTGTAATCTGTCGAAACCGGTCGGAACCAGCTGCAACAGGGGGCGACGCTTCCTATAAGGTCATCTGCAGCCATCTGCTCCGCAGCGGACGTGATTATCCTCCTACAACTTGTTAAAGTGCCACCATTAAGAGGATCCCACAGCAAATTCAGAACGGAAATTAATTGAGAAGAGGGAGAGTTTTCAGAAAGTTACTTTGTCGAACGCAGTTGTAGTCGACAGAAGTACAGTGCTGTTGATTGAGAATGATACCAGTTAAAGTCTAACTGATCCAAACTCCTATTACTCAATAGTATTTTGATTATAATCATATCGAAATAACAATACATCTAAAATGTATTTTTATATACCTTTTAAGGATACATTAAATATAAAAAATTGGCCAAATAATTAATAATTTGTATTTTATTTAACACAGTTGAAATGCATTCCAAAATATATTATGGAATGTATTTAAAATATATATATATATATATATATATATATATATATATATATATATATATATATATATATATATATATATATATATATGTATATGTATGTATGTAAAGTCTATATCACAATATATGTTAAATACATCGGGAAATATTTCAATGATTTTCAATAAAGGCTAAAGTGACAAAATTCTGAATTTTGACATGTCTCTCTGTGGACCCTCAGACTTTTAGGAAGATTTTAGCCCACGAACCCCACAAAATACAAAATAGTTTTCACCATCATTGTAAAGCTCTAGTTATTTTGTTGCTTTGACAGAAAGTTATTTCTGAAGATTTGTATTTATTTCAAGTGATTAGTGATTCATTTACATCTGTCCCTCATTTTAAGGTCAACACTGTTACATGAACTGAATTGTTTTAAGAAACTATTCCTTTTTAAAAGGTATGGGTCAAATCATAGTGTAAAAGCAGGTGAGCTGGTTCTACTCTTTTTGGCCATTTTCTGGTGCTTTATGGTAAAAAAAACTGAGTGAGTTGAACATAACAAATCAATCCTGTTACCCATTCAATTGCCTCTCCCTGCTGCAGTCAACAAGCTTCCTTTCCCCCTGTCACAAAGGGATTCATGGCTGATTTAACTAGTAATTACCAGTTTGAGGGCCGTTCAAGTGGATTTTCCCCAAATGTGGTAAATTCCCACTCCCCACTTGGATACAAACACAACATAACCCACCTAATCATCCACTGTAGATCCATATAATACCACTCATTGGAAGCACAAGACTTACACCAACATTTTGACATATTATGGAGTGTTGTACGAAGAATCGTTTTTATTTAATTAAACCGATAACTCAAATACAAAAGTTATAAAAATAGCTTCGCTTTTTTGTCATTATATAATTAAGCTGAAGAGAGGCTCTTACTACAGTAATACATTTTTTCTTTTGAGATGGGAACATTTTATAAAGTTGAACGTGGCTATTTGAATAATCTCAAATGTAAAATATATTTTGATTTGTTGGACACTTTTTTGGTTACTACATGATTCCATATGTGTTATTTCATAGTTTTGATGTCTTCGCCATTATTCTACAATGTAGAAAATAGTAAAATAAAGAAAAACCCTTGAATGAGTAGGTGTGTCCAAACTTTTAACCGTTAGTGTATTTGAAATACATTTTATGTGACGTTAAATATATTGAAATGTCTTTCTTCCTGTATGGGTACTGTTCTCCATGCTGTTGTCCATGTTGTTCTTTATGTTGTTTATATAACTACTGTATATTAGATGACTGGGGCTATCCTGTCAGAGCCCATCAGTAGCTAACCCCACCCCAACCCAACCCAACCCAACCCAACCCAACTCAACCCAACAGTTCTGGCTCTAAGTGCTCCCTCTCCTCCCTCCTGTCTCCCTCTCTACCCCCTCTTTCTCTCTTCTCTCTCTCTCTCTAAGTGCTGCTCCCCTGCCAAGCGGGCCGTCCCTGGAGTGACCTTGTGGCAATGAGATCCTGATCACGAGTCAGGAAACCAAGCTTTTAAGAACGCCCTCCTCTCTCAGCAACAGAAATGAGAGGGAGAGAGAGAGGGAGAGAGAGAGGGGGGGAGAGAGAGAGAGAGAAAACAGCTTTTTGGAGAGACAAGAGTGAGAGAGTAAGTGAAAGAAAGAGGGAGGTAGAGAGAGAGAATTAGAGAGTGACTGACAGCAGGGGTGAGGAGCAGATGAGAGGAGAGTTCACAAATTATTGCAAAGCGTTGGAACAACCACCAGACCTCCAGTTCAAAGTAAGTACTTATAACCGGAGCAAGGTGCACACTTGGATGTGTGGTGGTAGTTGGGTGACCAGGAGAGATGTGGCGTGTGAAGCTATTGGGGCTGAGATGAGGAGGGAGATTTCAGAACTGTGAGAGGCAGACAGGGACTAGCAATGCTGGGAGGCTGTGGAGTATGAATGGGCCGAGACTCAATCATATGAGTCCAACTGTAGCCTAGTCAGATATGGACAATTAGTGATAGCGGAAGGAGCGTAGGGGGAATGTTTGTGTTGTGGGATAGTGGAACTGGTGTCTTTGAGTTGGCAGCATCATTATTAACTCTCTGTGTAGTAAGTGTTCTCTGGCTTGCTTTGTTTTGGATGTTGTGCCACGTCCCAGGCTAATAATACACTAAATACTGCGACAAACCAAAGTATCGCTCGAGAGCCTTTTTGTGAAGTTTATTTCCTTGGATATCTCGATTATAATTTATGGTTGCAGATACTAATCACCACAAGTTATGGGTGTTGTTTTTTGTATCCCCTTTTGCTGTAAACCATCTCGATTGTCCATGTGTTTTCTATGGTTTATTCAGTTCTGAAGGTGGAAGGCTCAGAGGCTCAGGTATATGAACATAAAAGCTCTTGTTTTTTCAATTACAAAGGATTTATAATTTAAACTGGATATATTTCCCTTTCAGGCTTCGTATGTGAGACAAACAAAACAGTAAAGAACAAGAAGCTCAAAACAAGCTCATGAGGAAATAACAGTAGTAGAGAGAGCTGCAGGGCTTTGTGTTTACCATCTCCCTGTAATATTTAGTGTTTGCATTACAGTAAGAGATTAACTCCAAAAGTAGCATTTATCCAACTACTTAGCTGTAGGAATCGTTGCAAACTTCAAGACTTCTAAGAACATCTATGTTTCCTCAAGTCTAAAACAATATTTTGTTTTTCTTCATATTGTAGTACAACTGCTTGAATCACTCCATCAGTCAAGTTTCCCAATTCTACAGAGGTGCATGCCCACCAGAACATAACCCTTCATTCTCCAAGGATATCATTTTATTGGCTTCGTTTGGTGTCCTCTTATAAAGACCTATGCTTGCAGTGTATGTGAGTGTGTTTGACAGAGAGTATTTGTGCGTGGCCGTGCATGTTCGTGCGAATGTGTGTTGTCGGGGACAGTGTTTTTCCCAGGATATTGAATTTGGGTCAGGCCTGACTGGAATGAGAAACCGAGGGCATCGGTATTGTAGCACTCCTATGGTTGAGCAGACCTTGCGCCTGTGTTGCCATAGTTATGTTCACCCCTGGTATAGGAACCCCAACTTCGACCAACATCTCTAGCATTCCTACTGTGTACAAAAGAGCATTGGTCTCGATCTAGATTTAAATGAGCTTTGGCCACTTCATTGCTTTAGAAGTAACACATGGTGTGTTCCTAATGAAAGAGCTGGGAGATTAAACATGAGGCAATAGGTGGAGAGATGAGCTTGAGAAACCAGCTTTGGTCAGTGGGAAGTCAAGCTCATTGAGAGACCCGAGGTGGAGCTGAGCTGCCCGGATGGAAGCCAGGAGGGTGAGCTAACTCTCACATAACAAGTCCCATTTGTCAATGTGCACTGGCGTTTATGAAAGGGCTGGCATTTGAGGAAGATAAGGCAGGGCACATTTTACGGATCCTGTTTTCCCTCAATGTTATGTTGTCCCTTACATTTCAAACACTTTCTATGTGCGACACTGAGAGATGCTATTCAGCATGGAACACAAAGCCAATGCATTTCACCCATGCATTTCACCCATTTCACGTGACCACTCTCCATGGAAGACCTGTAGCAATAAGGTATAGACTGGTCTGTGAGATGCCTAAGAAAGCTGCTTCACAGTGGGGAAGGGAAGCACTCTCAAAGGAGCCAGGTCCAGTCTATAGGGAGCAAGTGGCTGGGAGAGAGAGAGAGTGGCAGGGATAAGGAAAATGCACAAAGATCCCCACTTTGAGTGGCTGGTGTGGTGTACACATTAACCTCTCACATCACATGTAGGCTGAACACAGAGGCTGTTGATGGGGTGTGGAAAGGTAGGGAGGAAGAGGGCTGCCAGACCCAAACCAGAGACGGACCCCAGTCTAGGCCCTGAGAAGCCCCTTCGCCTGTTTTCACCGAATAGCCCTCTCTGGCTGTCGTCATGCCAACGACAACCTCATAAGTTGGCAGTACAGCACAACAGTTCTGGGACCAGGCTGAGCTCGGAAGTGCATGGGCTGTATGCTGTTTGGTACTGTAGCTAGACTAGAGCCGTCAGCTGGGACCCTGCAATAAGAGAGATAAGGTTCAACAGTATCCACTATCACAGAGCTAGAAGAGGCTACTGAGATACTATGATACTTAGAAGTGACTGGCTCTCTATTTCATCAAATCTTCTCAGAATGTCCATAGGTAATCATGGCATGGGATTTAGTCTAAGCTGAGGGGCTGTGTCATTTAAATGGTTAAATGTTCAATTGAGGAAATGCACATATTCTAATTGAGACATCAATTAGATGGCTATTTCATTACAACAAAACCGCAACCATTTCTGGCTTACTGAAAATCCTTAAATCCAGCTATGAGAGAATGAATTTCACAGTTTTGAAATCTGCCATTGGCCCATTGCTTGACAGAATCTCTTTGTACGGAGGAATCTGATGGGTGCATCATGTCTGTGTCCATCTGTTCGTGTGTCTGTCTGTGTTTTCGTCTTACTGTGTGTTTGATGGGACAGACTTCGAATCACATAACCACGTACATCAAACTTCAGATTCAGACCACCTTTCCACTAATGGCCAAATAATATATTCTTAGGAATTTAATTAATATTAATTTTCTGGAGAGTACCAATATTGTGGATAGCTAGTTTGCCTGTGGTGATATAAACATCTGACTGTGACTGTGATGTCCTGTGGAGCGCCTGTGGTTTGGCCCTTGTATCGGCCTCATTGGCTGTATGATCCTCTGAGGAACAATGACGGCCAGAGGCCTTCCACCCTGATCAATTAGTTCATTAGTCTCCCACAGTCACAGCTTGGCCAGCATACTCCTGGCACCATCCCTTGGCCTCTGATTGGCCCACACTGCTGGTGAGGTCATAGGTCAGGGGGTTGATGTCTGTCTGTAAATACCAATTACACAACAAAGGAAAACTCAATATGTGACCTGACAGGGTTTGTGTGTGGGTGTGGGTGTGGGTGTGGGTGTGGGTGTGGGTGTGGGTGTGGGTGTGTGTGTGTGTGTGTGTGTGTGTGTGTGTGTGCCTGCACATGCGTGCATTCCCATGCATGCGTATGTAATCAGTCAAGTTGAATCAGATATTTGCGACTGTGGAATAGAATGCAAATAAAGCCTCCCTACAGTCCTGTTGACTGTGACTGGTGCCATGAGAGAAGTTTAGAGTCCAGTGTCTATTTGATAGACGCTTGGAGTCCAGTGTCTGTTTTGATAGAAGTTTGGAGTCCAGTGTCTGTTTTGATAGAAGTTTGGAGTCCAGTGTCTGTTTTGATAGAAGTTTGGAGTCCAGTGTCTGTTTGATAGACGCTTGGAGTCCAGTGTCTGTTTTGATAGAAGTTTGGAGTCCAGTGTCTGTTTGAAAGACGTTTGGAGTCCAGTGACTGTTTTGATAGAAGTTTGGAGTCCAGTGTCTGTTTTTATAGAAGTTTGGAGTCTGGTGTCTGAGTGTGTATAGGATGAGCATGTCTCCCTTTCTGTGTTTGTGTCTACTGGCTGCAGTTACCACACCATGGAGGACCAGCCTGTTTGTGTTTGTCTAACGAACTGAGAGAACACAGGAGGGAGAAGATAGGGAGATGGAGAGAGGGATAGGGATGGAGAGGGAGGGAGAGGACAGAGAGAGAGAGGAAAGAGAGAGCAAGAGAGAGAGGGGGAAAAGAGAGAGCAGGACAGAGAGAGGAAAGAGAGAGAGAGAGAGAGAGAGAGAGAGAGAGAGAGAGAGAGAGAGAGAGAGAGAGAGAGAGAGAGAGAGAGAGAGAGAGAGAGAGAGAGGAAAGAGAGACAGCAGGACAGAGAGAGAGCAAGAGAGAGCGAGCGAGAGAGGAAAGAGCGAGAGAAAAGAGAGAGAGCAGGAGCGAGAGAGAGAAAAGAGAGAGAGCAAGAGAGGGAGATGAAAGAGAGCAAGATAGAGAGAGAGGAAGAGAGAGAGAGGGCAAAGAGAGAGAGCAAGATAGAGAGAGAGAGCGGAAAGTGAGAGAGCGAGAACTTTATGTGTTTGTGTGTACAGGCTGCAGTTACCACACCATGGGGGACCAGCCTGTTTGTGTTTGTCTAATGAACTGAGAGAACACAGGAGGGAGAAGATAGGGAGATGGAGAGAGAGAGAGGGATAGGGAAGGAGAGGGAGGGAGAGGACAGAGAGAGAGAGGAAAGAGAGAGAGCAAGTGAGAGAGAGGAAAGAGAGGGAGTGAGAGAGGAGAGAGAGAGAGGGAATGGGAGAGAGAGGAAGGGAAGAGATAGAAAGAGAGAGAGGAGGGGAAGAGAGAGTGAGAGATAAGAGAGGGGGGAGCAAAAGAGGAGAGAGGAGAGAGAGAGAGAGAGAGGGAAGAGAGAGAGAGAGATAAGAGAGAGAGAGAAAGAGAGGGAAGAGAAAATAAGGAGAGAAAGAGAGAAGAGAGAAAAAGAGAGAGAGAGAGAGAGAGAGAGAGAGAGAGAGAGAGAGAGAGAGAGAGAGAGAGAGAGAGAGAGAGAGAGAGAGAGAGAGAGAGTAAGAAAAATAAAGAAAGGGGGCAAGTCAGTGGAATAATTGACCGAGAAGAAGAGATGTGGGGATCTATGTTTTCATGTCTGTGTCATGTGGCGGTATGGATTCTTGTATGTGGTGTGTAGAAGTGAGATTCAGAGCCATTCATCAATCATGAAGCACATTCTACATAGTGACAATCCATCCTTACAGTACATTGCGTTGTTAAAATCGACTGGTTTACATAAGATAAGCATAGGAAAGTGTGGTTACTGTTGTTGGAGGTGGTGCTGGAGGGCCAGTAGTAACCTTTTCTCCATATAGTATTAGGGAAACTCTCCAAGTACTAAACATGCTTACTGATGCATTTAAATGCACTATATGAATGCAACAATCCATTACAAACAACATTAAATGTGTCCTTTTATGCGTATTGGGAAAATGAAACTATCCACGTCCCTTTCAGCAACCTTTCCTGGCAATAGAGATGCCTATATAACATGTAACACTCCTTGAGGGCACAATAACATGACATACAGTCTATGTGCCACCTCCAATGCAAAAATCTAAATGTTAAAATCTATAAAGGCAGTCAATGCTAATCTCATTGTATTTACCTGACCTTTTAGTTGCACTGTGGCTGAGTTACTTCGATCCACCGTAGAGGATTACATTCAATATTATGGCCACTGTTAATCAGAAAGGAGACTGTCGTCAGGCATAAACAGATCAGGGCTAAAAAGGAAATACAGAAAATGATTGAGACACCCTCCAAGAATACTCCCCATATTGGTTTGATGAACCATAGTCCGTCTTTAGGGTACTGCCAGTCTGTCTGCCCTTGACAGGTAGGCTGTACGGCTGTACAGACAGACAAAACTGAGAGCCATTTCCACTGATGTGGCCAGTCCACTCAAGGTGAATGGAAAGATTAACTGAGCGCGAGCAGTATCCTGCAGCATTCTACCACTTTGTTTTCGTATTCCAGTCTCACTGCTAATAGGATGGCTAATGCAAATGAGAGATGCAGTGGAATGGGGATTATAGCCTAATGACAAGGCATTGCACGGCTCAAATGGAAAGTTCTGATGGAATTAAGTTAGACAGCCTATATTCAATATACTGTGATGCGGAGATGATTTTGAAGCTGATTGATGAATGATTATGATGAATAAAAGGATGTTGCCAACAGACCAGCATCACAAATGACATTAGATCCAATCCATTTATCAATAATCTATTTGTATTTGTCTCTGACTTGATCAATTCTTGTTAAAAACAAGAGCATATGTTGCATGTCCATGATCAAGCCTGCAATCAATGCCAGACATCCTCTTATCTTTGCCTAGTTCTGCATTTGTTTTTCTTTTTTATCTGCATCAGTTATGGATGACGGCTGTTTTTAAAGTTGCCTGAATTGGAGATGTTGCAAAAAGCTATATTTCAATGTCCTTGTTAAAGTCAAATGTAATCAGACTTTGTGCGTTAAATATGGAGCTTAATCCAACTCTATTTAAATCTCACCAGGTTTTAATCGGACTCTGTGGAGACGTTCACAAGCTGATAGCGTTCTGGGATGTTTTTATTTCTTTGAGGGATGCATTCAGGAGTGAGAGAATGATTTGATAACTTTACTACATAGAACGGCTAGGGGGGGGGGGATTAGGTAAGCCCACTCTAGTTAAGACCAAAGCGGTGCTTGTACCCACCAATAGGTGATCAGAGCTTCAGGATCACAACAACTATGAGGAGGGTTGCCTTCAGCAGCGCCTCAGGGGGACGTTCAAGAACGCTTTTTATCCCTGTCCTCATTAAACCTCCCACTAAATTCCCCCAGACTGACTTGTGTGGCTCAGAAATCCCTTTGCAAATCCCTCACTAAGGAAACAATCTTTAATGTGTTTGAAGTTGCGTCTTCAATGTGGTGGATTATGGTTAACACATACTGTGTTTGTTGTGGACAGAGAGAGAAAGAAAGAGAGAGAGAGAGAAAGAAGGAGAGAAAGGGAAAGAGAGAGGAAGAGAGAGGAAGATAGAGAGAGGGAGATAGGGAGAGGGAGAGGAAGAGAGAGAGGGAGAGGAAGAGAGAGAAAGGAGAGAGAAAGGAGAGAGAGAGGAAGGGAGAGGAAGAGAGAGAAAGGAGAGAGAAAGAGAGAGAACGGTGGAGAGGGAGGAAGAAAGGTGGAGAGAGAGGGAGAGAGGAGAACAATGTAGAGGCAGGAAGAAAGATTGAGAAATAGAGAGGAAGCGGGTTGGAGAGTGAGAGCGCGAGAGACAGGCACCCCATTAGTCATACATTAGTATTCTGTCCACAGCTCATAGTGAGAGACAGCCGGTCTATACTAACACCAGAGAAGGGCATGGCTCATTAGAACTTTCTACTCTATTTTTTTTAATACCAATAGCACAAATTCTCCGGACTGTATACAAAAGGCAAAGAAACACATCCATATTTCAAAAAGCAGAGAAACACCTCCATGTTTCAGAAGGCAAAGAAACATCTCCATGTTTCAGAAGGCAGAGAAACACCTCCATGTTTCAGAAGGCAGAGAAACACCTCCATGTTTCAAAAGGTAGAGAAACACCTCCATGTTTCAAAAGGCAAAGAAACACATCCATATTTCAAAAAGCAGAGAAACACCTCCATGTTTCAGAAGGCAGAGAAACACATCCATGTTTTAGAAGGCAAAGAAACACCTCCATGTTTCAAAAGGCAAAGAAACACCTCCATGTTTCAAAAGGCAGAGGAACACCATGTTTCAAAAGGTAGAGAAACACCTTCATGTTTCAAAAGGTAGAGAAACACCTCCATGTTTCAAAAGGCAGAGGAACACCTCCATGTTTCAAAAGGTAGAGAAACACCTCCATGTTTCAAAACGTAGAGAAACACCTCCATGTTTCAAAAGGCAGAGGAACACCTCCATGTTTCAAAAGGCAGAGGAACACCTCCATGTTTCAAAAGGCAGAGGAACACCTCCATGTTTCAAAAGGAGAGGAAAACCTCCATGTTTCAAAAAAGGTAGAGAAACACCTCCATGTTTCAAAGGCAGAGAACACCTCCATGTTTCAAAGGCAGAGGAACACCTCCATGTTTCAAAAGGCAGAGGAACACCATGTTTCAAAAGGCAGAGAAACACTCCATGTTTCAAAAGGCAGAGGAACACCATGTTTCAAAAGGTAGAGAAACACCTCCATGTTTCAAAAGGCAGAGGAACACCCATGTTTCAAAAGGCAGAGAAACACCATGTTTCAAAAAGGCATTTTTCAAAGGTAGAGAAACACCTCCATGTTTCAAAAGGCAGAGGAACACCATGTTTCAAAAGGCAGAGGAACAATGTTTCACCATGTTTCAAAAGGTAGAGAAACACCTCATGTTTCAAAAGGCAGAGAAACACCTCAATGTTTCAAAAGGCAGAGGAACACCATGTTTCAAAAGGCAGAGAAACACCTCCATGTTTCAAAAGGCAGAGGAACACCATGTTTCAAAAGGCAGAGGAACATGTTTCAAAAGGCAGAGAAACACCATGTTTCAAAAGGTATAGAAACACCTTCATATTTCAAAGGCAGAGGAACACCATGTTTCAAAGGTAGAGAAACACCATGTTTTAGAGAAACACCTCCATGTTTCAAAAGGTAGAGAAACAGAGAACACCTCCATGTTTCAAAAGGCATGAACACCTCCATGTTTCAAAAGGTAGAGAAACACCTCCATGTTTCAAAAGGCATAGGAACACCTCCATGTTTCAAAAGGTAGAGAAATACCTCCATGTTTCAAAAGGCAGAGGAACACCTCCATGTTTCAAAAGGCAGAGGAACACCATGTTTCAAAAGGCAGAGGAACACCATGTTTCAAAAGGCAGAGAAACACCATGTTTCAAAAGGTAGAGAAACACCTTCATATTTCAAAAGGCAGAGGAACACCATGTTTCAAAAGGTAGAGAAACACCTCCATGTTTCAAAAGGTATAGAAACACCTCCATGTTTCAAAAGGCAGAGGAACACCATGTTTCAAAAGGCAGAGGAACACCATGTTTCAAAAGGCAGATAATCACCTCCATGTTTCAAAAGGCAGAGGAAACACCTCCATGTTTCAAAAGGTAGAGAAACACCTCCATGTTTCAAAAGGTAGAGAAAAACCTCCATGTTTCAAAAGGCAGAGAATCACCTCCATTTTTCAAAGGCAGAGAAACACCTCCATGTTTCAAAAGGCAGAGGAACACCATGTTTCAAAAGGCAGAGGAACACCATGTTTCAAAAGGCAGAAACACCTCCATGTTTCAAAAGGCAGAGGAACACCATGTTTCAAAAGAAACACCTCCATGTTTCAGAGAAACACCTCCATGTTTCAAAAGGTAGAGAAACACCTCCATGTTTCAAAAGGCAGAGAACACCTCCATTTTTCAAAAGGTAGAGAAACACCTCCATGTTTCAAAAGGCAGAGGAACACCATGTTTCAAAAGGCAGAGGAACACCATGTTTCAAAAAGAGAAACACCTCCATGTTTCAAAAGGCAGAGAAACACCTCCATGTTTCAGAGAAATCAATGTTTCAAAAGGCAGAGGAACACCATGTTTCAAAAGGTAGAGAAACACCTCCATGTTTCAAAAGGTAGAGAAACACCTCCATGTTTCAAAAGGCAGAGGAACATGTTTCCATGTTTCAAAAGGCAGAGAACACCTCCATGTTTCAAAAGGCAGAGAAACACCATGTTTCCATGTTTCAAAAGGCAGAGGAACACCATGTTTCAAAAAGAGAAACACCTCAATGTTTCAAAGGCAGAAACACCTCATGTTTCAAAAGGCAGAGAATCACATGTTTCAAAAGGCAGAGGAACACCATGTTTCAAAAGGCAGAGGAACACCATGTTTCAAAAGGCAGAGAACACCTCCATGTTTCAAAAGGCAGAGGAACACCATGTTTCAAAAGGCAGAGGAAACACCTCCATGTTTCAAAAGGCAGAGAAACACCTCCATGTTTCAAAATGGCAAATAGAGAAACACCTCCATGTTTCAAAAGGCAGAGGAAATGTTTCAAAAGGTAGAGAAACACCTCCATGTTTCAAAAGGCAGAGGAACACCTCCATGTTTTCCATGTTTCAAAAGGCAGAGGAACACCATGTTTCAAAAGGCAGAGGAAACATGTTTCAAAGGCAGAGGAACACCATGTTTCAAAAGGCAGAGAAACACCATGTTTCAAAATAGAGAAACACCTTCATATTTCAAAAGAACACCATGTTTCAAAAGGTAGAGAAACACCTCCATGTTTCAAAAGGTATAGAAACACCTCCATGTGTCAAAAGGCAGAGGAACACCATGTTTCAAAAGGCAGAGGAACACCATGTTTCAAAAGGCAGATAATCACCTCCATGTTTCAAAAGGCAGAGGAACACCATGTTTCAAAAGGTAGGGAAACACCTCCATGTTTCAAAAGGTAGAGAAACACCTCCATGTTTCAAAAGGTAGAGAAAAACCTCCATGTTTCAAAAGGCAGAGAATCACCTCCATTTTTCAAAAGGTAGAGAAACACCTCCATGTTTCAAAAGGCAGAGGAACACCATGTTTCAAAAGGCAGAGGAACACCATGTTTCAAAAGGCAGATAATCACCTCCATGTTTCAAAAGGCAGAGGAACACCATGTTTCAAAAGGTAGGGAAACACCTCCATGTTTCAAAAGGTAGAGAAACACCTCCATGTTTCAAAAGGTAGAGAAAAACCTCCATGTTTCAAAAGGCAGAGAATCACCTCCATTTTTCAAAAGGTAGAGAAACACCTCCATGTTTCAAAAGGCAGAGGAACACCATGTTTCAAAAGGCAGAGGAACACCATGTTTCAAAAGGTAGAGAAACACCTCAATGTTTCAAAAGGCAGAGAAACACCTCCATGTTTCAAAAGGCAGAGGAACACCATGTTTCAAAAGGCAGAGGAACACCATGTTTCAAAAGGCTGAGGAACACCATGTTTCAAAAGGTAGAGAAACACCTCAATGTTTCAAAAGGCAGAGAAACACCTCAATGTTTCAAAAGGCAGAGGAACACCATGTTTCAAAAGGTAGAGAAAAACCTCCATGTTTCAAAAGGCAGAGAATCACCTCCATTTTTCAAAAGGTAGAGAAACATCTCCATGTTTCAAAAGGCAGAGGAACACCATGTTTCAAAAGGCAGAGGAACACCATGTTTCAAAAGGTAGAGAAACACCTCAATGTTTCAAAAGGCAGAGAAACACCTCCATGTTTCAAAAGGCAGAGGAACACCATGTTTCAAAAGGCAGAGGAACACCATGTTTCAAAAGGCTGAGGAACACCATGTTTCAAAAGGTAGAGAAACACCTCAATGTTTCAAAGGCAGAGAAACACCTCAATGTTTCAAAAGGCAGAGGAACACCATGTTTCAAAAGGCAGAGAATCACCTCCATGTTTCAAAAGGCAGAGGAACACCATGTTTCAAAAGGCAGAGGAACACCATGTTTCAAAAGGCAGAGAAACACCATGTTTCAAAAGGTATAGAAACACCTTCATATTTCAAAAGGCAGAGGAACACCATGTTTCAAAAGACAGAGGACACCTTCATGTTTCAAAAGGTAGAGAAACACCTCCATGTTTCAAAAGGCAGAGGAACACCATGTTTCAAAAGGTAGAGAAACACCTCCATGTTTCAAAAGGTAGAGAAACACCTCCATGTGTCAAAAGGCAGAGGTACACCTCCATGTTTCAAAAGGTAGAGAAACACCTCCATGTTTCAAAAGGCATAGGAACACCATGTTTCAAAAGGTAGAGAAATACCTCCATGTTTCAAAAGGCAGAGAATCACCTCCATGTTTCAAAAGGCAGAGAATCACCTCCATGTTTCAAAAGGCAGAGGAACACCATGTTTCAAAAGGCAGAGGAACACCATGTTTCAAAAGGCAGAGAAACACCATGTTTCAAAAGGTAGAGAAACACCTTCATATTTCAAAAGGCAGAGGAACACCATGTTTCAAAAGGCAGAGAAACACCTCCATGTTTCAAAAGGTATAGAAACACCTCCATGTGTCAAAAGGCAGAGGAACACCATGTTTCAAAAGGCAGAGGAACACCATGTTTCAAAAGGTAGAGAAACACCTCCATGTTTTAGAGAAAAACCTCCATGTTTCAAAAGGCAGAGAATCACCTCCATTTTTCAAAAGGTAGAGAAACACCTCCATGTTTCAAAAGGCAGAGGAACACCATGTTTCAAAAGGCAGAGGAACACCATGTTTCAAAAGGTAGGGAAACACCTCCATGTTTCAAAAGGTAGAGAAACACCTCCATGTTTCAAAAGGTAGAGAAAAACCTCCATGTTTCAAAAGGCAGAGAATCACCTCCATTTTTCAAAAGGTAGAGAAACACCTCCATGTTTCAAAAGGCAGAGGAACACCATGTTTCAAAAGGCAGAGGAACACCATGTTTCAAAAGGCAGATAATCACCTCCATGTTTCAAAAGGCAGAGGAACACCATGTTTCAAAAGGTAGGGAAACACCTCCATGTTTCAAAAGGTAGAGAAACACCTCCATGTTTCAAAAGGTAGAGAAAAACCTCCATGTTTCAAAAGGCAGAGAATCACCTCCATTTTTCAAAAGGTAGAGAAACACCTCCATGTTTCAAAAGGCAGAGGAACACCATGTTTCAAAAGGCAGAGGAACACCATGTTTCAAAAGGTAGAGAAACACCTCAATGTTTCAAAAGGCAGAGAAACACCTCCATGTTTCAAAAGGCAGAGGAACACCATGTTTCAAAAGGCAGAGGAACACCATGTTTCAAAAGGCTGAGGAACACCATGTTTCAAAAGGTAGAGAAACACCTCAATGTTTCAAAAGGCAGAGAAACACCTCAATGTTTCAAAAGGCAGAGGAACACCATGTTTCAAAAGGTAGAGAAAAACCTCCATGTTTCAAAAGGCAGAGAATCACCTCCATTTTTCAAAAGGTAGAGAAACATCTCCATGTTTCAAAAGGCAGAGGAACACCATGTTTCAAAAGGCAGAGGAACACCATGTTTCAAAAGGTAGAGAAACACCTCAATGTTTCAAAAGGCAGAGAAACACCTCCATGTTTCAAAAGGCAGAGGAACACCATGTTTCAAAAGGCAGAGGAACACCATGTTTCAAAAGGCTGAGGAACACCATGTTTCAAAAGGTAGAGAAACACCTCAATGTTTCAAAAGGCAGAGAAACACCTCAATGTTTCAAAAGGCAGAGGAACACCATGTTTCAAAAGGCAGAGAATCACCTCCATGTTTCAAAAGGCAGAGGAACACCATGTTTCAAAAGGCAGAGGAACACCATGTTTCAAAAGGCAGAGAAACACCATGTTTCAAAAGGTATAGAAACACCTTCATATTTCAAAAGGCAGAGGAACACCATGTTTCAAAAGACAGAGGAACACCATGTTTCAAAAGGTAGAGAAACACCTTCATGTTTCAAAAGGTAGAGAAACACCTCCATGTTTCAAAAGGCAGAGGAACACCATGTTTCAAAAGGTAGAGAAACACCTCCATGTTTCAAAAGGTAGAGAAACACCTCCATGTGTCAAAAGGCAGAGGTACACCTCCATGTTTCAAAAGGTAGAGAAACACCTCCATGTTTCAAAAGGCATAGGAACACCATGTTTCAAAAGGTAGAGAAATACCTCCATGTTTCAAAAGGCAGAGAATCACCTCCATGTTTCAAAAGGCAGAGAATCACCTCCATGTTTCAAAAGGCAGAGGAACACCATGTTTCAAAAGGCAGAGGAACACCATGTTTCAAAAGGCAGAGAAACACCATGTTTCAAAAGGTAGAGAAACACCTTCATATTTCAAAAGGCAGAGGAACACCATGTTTCAAAAGGCAGAGAAACACCTCCATGTTTCAAAAGGTATAGAAACACCTCCATGTGTCAAAAGGCAGAGGAACACCATGTTTCAAAAGGCAGAGGAACACCATGTTTCAAAAGGTAGAGAAACACCTCCATGTTTCAAAAGGTAGAGAAAAACCTCCATGTTTCAAAAGGCAGAGAATCACCTCCATTTTTCAAAAGGTAGAGAAACACCTCCATGTTTCAAAAGGCAGAGGAACACCATGTTTCAAAAGGCAGAGGAACACCACACAGATAATCACCTCCATGTTTCAAAAGGCAGAGGAACACCATGTTTCAAAAGGTAGGGAAACAAGAGAAACACCTCCATGTTTCAAAAGGTAGAGAAAAACCTCCATGTTTCAAAAGGCAGAGAATCACCTCCATTTTTCAAAAGGTAGAGAAACACCTCCATGTTTCAAAAGGCAGAGAACACCATGTTTCAAAAGGCAGAGGAACACCATGTTTCAAAAGGAACACCATGTTTCAAAGGCTAGAGAAACACCTCCATGTTTCAAAAGGCAGAGAAACACCTCCATGTTTCAAAAGGCAGAGGAACACCATGTTTCCATGTTTCAAAAGGCTGAGGAACACCATGTTTCAAAAGGCAGAGGAACACCTCCATGTTTCAAAAAGGCAGAGAAACACATCAATGTTTCAAAAGGCAGAGGAACACCATGTTTCAAAAGGTATAGAAAAACCTCCATGTTTCAAAAGGCAGAGAATCACCTCCATTTTTCAAAAGGTAGAGAAACACCTCCATGTTTCAAAAGGCAGAGGAACACCATGTTTCAAAAGGCAGAGGAACACCATGTTTCAAAAGGTAGAGAAACACCTCAATGTTTCAAAAGGCAGAGAAACACCTCAATGTTTCAAAAGGCAGAGGAACACCATGTTTCAAAAGGTATAGAAAAACCTCCATGTTTCAAAAGGCAGAGAATCACCTCCATTTTTCAAAAGGTAGAGAAACACCTCCATGTTTCAAAAGGCAGAGGAACACCATGTTTCAAAAGGCAGAGGAACACCATGTTTCAAAAGGTAGAGAAACACCTCAATGTTTCAAAAGGCAGAGAAACACCTCCATGTTTCAAAAGGCAGAGGAACACCATGTTTCAAAAGGCAGAGGAACACCATGTTTCAAAAGGCAGAGAAACACCATGTTTCAAAAGGTATAGAAACACCTTCATATTTCAAAAGGCAGAGGAACACCATGTTTCAAAAGACAGAGGAACACCATGTTTCAAAGGTAGAGAAACACCTTCATGTTTCAAAGGTAGAGAAACACCTCCATGTTTCAAAAGGCAGAGGAACACCATGTTTCAAAAGGCAGAGAAACACCTCCATGTTTCAAAAGGTAGAGAAACACCTCCATGTGTCAAAAGGCAGAACACCTCCATGTTTCAAAAGGCAGAGGAACACCTCCATGTTTCAAAAGGCAGAGAACACCTCCATGTTTCAAAAGGCAGAGAACACCTCCATGTTTCAAAAGGCAGAGGAAAAGGCAGAGAAACACCATGTTTCAAAAGGCAGAGAAACACCTCCATGTTTCAAAAGGCAGAGGAACACCATGTTTCAAAAGGCAGAGAAACACCTCCATGTTTCAAAAGGCAGAGGAACACCATGTTTCAAAAAAGGAACACCATGTTTCAGAGAACACCTCCATGTTTCAAAAGGTAGAGAAACACCATGTTTCAAAAGGCAGAGGGAACACCATGTTTCAAAAAGGCAGAGGAAACCATGTTTCAAAAGAGAAACACCATGTTTCAAAAGGTATAGAAACACCTTCATATTTCAAAAGGCAGAGGAACACCATGTTTCAAAAGACAGAGGACACCATGTTTCAAAAGGTAGAGAAACACCTCCATGTTTCAAAAGGCAGAAGAGAAACACCTCCATGTTTCAAAAGGCAGAGGAAACACCTCCATGTTTCCATGTTTCAAAAAGAGAAATACCTCCAGAGCAGAACACCATGTTTCAAAAGGCAGAGAATCACCTCCATGTTTCAAAAGGCAGAAACACCATGTTTCAAAAGGCAGAGGAACACCATGTTTCAAAAAAGAAACACCATGTTTCAAAAGAGAAACACCTTCATATTTCAAAAGGCAGAGGAACACCATGTTTCAAAAGGCAGAGGAACACCATGTTTCAAAAGGCAGAGGAACACCATGTTTCAAAGGTAGAGAAACACCTCCATGAGAAACACCTCCATGTTTCAAAAAAGAAATACCTCCATGTTTCAAAAGGCAGAGGAACACCTCCATGTTTCAAAAGGCAGAGAATCACCTCCATGTTTCAAAAGGCAGAGGAACACCATGTTTCAAAAGGCAGAGGAACACCTCCATGTTTCAAAAGGCAGAGGAACACCATGTTTCAAAAGGCAGAGGAACATCATGTTTCAAACGGCAGAGGAACACCATGTTTCAAAAGGCAGAGAAACACCTCCATGTTTCAAAAGGCAGAGGAACACCATGTTTCAAAAGTCAGAGGAACACCTCCATGTTTCAAAAGGCAGAGGAACACCATGTTTCAAAAGGCAGAGGAACACCATGTTTCAAACGGCAGAGGAACACCATGTTTCAAAAGGCAGAGAAACACCTTCATATTTCAAAAGGCAGAGAAACACCTCTATGTTTCAAAAGGCAGAGGAACACCATGTTTCAAAAGGTAGATAATCACCTCCACGTTTCAAAAGGCAGAGGAACACCATGTTTCAAAAGGCAGATAATCACCTCCATGGTTCAAAAGGCAGAGGAACACCATGTTTCAAAAGGCAGAGGAACACCATGTTTCAAAAGGCAGAGAACACCTCCATGTTTCAAAAGGCAGAGAAACACCTCCATGTTTCAAAAGGCAGAGAAACACCTTCATGTTTCAAAAGGTAGAGAAACACCTTCATGTTTCAAAAGGCAGAGGAACACCATGTTTCCATGTTTCAAAAGAGAAACACCTCCATGTTTCAAAAGAAACACCTCCATGTTTCAAAAAGAAACACCTCCATGTTTCAAAAGGCAGAGAATCACCTCCATGTTTCAAAAGGCAGAGGAACACCATGTTTCAAAAGGCAGATGAACACCATGTTTCAAAAGGCAGAGAATCACCTCCATGTTTCAAAAGGCAGAGAATCACCTCCATGTTTCAAAAGGCAGAGAATCACCTCCATGTTTCAAAAGGTAGAGAAATACCTCCATGTTTCAAAAGGCAGAGGAACACCTCCATGTTCAAAAGGCAGAGAATCACCTCCATGTTTCAAAAGGCAGAGGAACACCATGTTTCAAAAGGCAGAGGAACACCATGTTTCAAAAGGCAGAGAAACACCATGTTTCAAAAGGTAGAGAAACACCTCCATGCTTCAAAAGGCAGAGAATCACCTCCATGTTTCAAAAGGCAGAGAATCACCTCCATGTTTCAAAAGGCAGAGAAACACCTCCATGTTTCAAAAGGCAGAGAATCACCTCCATGTTTCAAAAGGCAGAGAAACACCTCCATGCTTCAAAAGGCAGAGAAACACCTCCATGCTTCAAAAGGCAGAGAAACATTAATTCCAATGAAGTTCAGGGATGTACTACTTGTGTTTGCGAACAAACTTCCATATTCTCCTCAGCAATTTTATATCTCCAGGGAAGGGGGGAGAAACCAAGGTCCAGAGAGAAAGGTAGTCAGGCAGATATAAGAAATTGTTGAAGCAAAGTTTGTTTCTCGTACCCCTCGGATGAACACTAACGGTTTGCACCATACATGTAACTGGGTAATGCCCCTGGTGATTTGCGGCTGCTGGTTGAGGGGGATTTTCTGTCATCTCCCTGTGCCGGTCATCCAGGCCAGACACCCCCTGGAGCTGCTTGGAGAGAGCCCCTTGGGGCTAATTGGACCAGTGCATCGTGAGCTGAACACTGATGCTGCACTGTGGACACTGTCAGACTGTTGTGAGAAGGGGCCAACAGCTAAACCGGCATCAACAGCCAGGGTTGGTTAGGTTACTTTCTAAATATAAGCCGTTACAGTGCCTGTCCAAAATGATCAGTAATGTAACTTTTAGATTACCCAAACACAGTAACGTAATCTGATTACTTTTGGATTACTTTACCCTTAAGAGACATTAGAAGATGATGAAAAGGATCCATCAAACGCATTTGGTCATAGTGGTCTTTGACTTGTGGTCAGATTCGCTCAGGTGGAACAAACTTAAAATGGTGCCTGTTTTCTATGCTGAATTGAATGTCATTGAGAAAACAGAAAGTTGTCATGTCTTTTTTTGCAAACATCCTTTCTGAATTTAAATATAATCCAAGTAATATATATATTTTTTAAGTATCTGTAATCTGATTACAATATTTTAGCTGGTAACGGATTAGTTGTAGTTGTTTTTGTAATCAGATTACATGTAATCACTTACCCCCCAACCCAGTGAATAACCAATTTATGCAACTATGGTGGATGTGTAACCAGGACAACCCAGTACAGCTCAGCTTGGTTTGACTCAGTAGTGTGAAAACGGTATTAGATAACTATACAAACACACACCCAGACAGACAGGTCAGGATTGTTAAAAAAAAGTGTGATTTGAAATGAGTTCTTCAGTTTTGACGTGCCGATCTGTTGTGATGTATTCTCTGAGGGGGAAACCACGTATGCCATAACCTGTGTGACCCAGTTCAATGTGACAGAGGTGGTCAGAGAAGGCATGGCACGTTGCACAACCAACCACACTTCAACTCATGGAAAAGGAGGGGGCTTCTGCGCAGTCTTGCGTAATGTTCTGTGGCATGTTGAAAGGACCCGGTCAATGCTCTGGGCTGTGCTGTGTCTGTGAGCAGGTGGCCAGAAACTATCTTGATCCTACCATGACCAGTGACAGTGAAGGGAACACTGCAAGAAACATTTAGTTTTTTTCTGAGAAGAAACGTAGGGATTGAGTGGAGGTTGTCATGTATGCTGGCTCCCAGGAGTGTTATTATTCCCTTTGAGGAGGATGAAAGTGGAAAACTATAAGCACTCCACAGCAAAAAAAGAGCTCCTCAATGTACTTGCAAGTTGTCCTTTGGAAAGAAGCATGTATTTAGGGTCTACTGACCACCTGTCCTGGCAACCCACACTGCGTTCACCTGGCAACCATCATTGTGCACACCTGCTCCCCATCGTTAAGCACACCTGGACTTCATCACCACCCTGATTACTCTCCGTTCATATAGCCCTCAGTTGCTTAATTCATCAGACAGTATTGGTTTAGGTTCAGCATGCAGCTTCTGTTTTGAATTATTGTCATGTTTATTATTGAACTGACATTCTGCACTTGCTTCCTGACTCCCTGAATATATGTTACAGATACTCATGTTGGTGGGTTAACAGGGAGTGCATCAAATCAAAAATCAAATGTTATTTGTCACATACACATGGTTAGCAGATGTTAATGCGAGTGTAGCGAAATGCTTTTGGGTGCCATCCCAAATGGCACCATATCCCTAGGGGCCCTGGTCAAAAGTTGTGCACTATATAGGATGGGTGCCATTTGGGAACAAGGATAACGATACATGTGTTATGGATGGGAATAGCATGTGTTGAAGGGGATGAGGCCAGTGTTGTGAACAGATGAAGTTGGTAGACAGGGTTGGCAGAATGTTCCTCAGTAAGGAGAATAAATTAAATAGCCTCTGAAAAGAAACTGAGGCAGGAATTTCACATGCAAAAGCTTTTACTTGTGTGTGTGTGTGTGTGTGTGTGTGTGTGTGTGTGTGTGTGTGTGTGTGTGTGTGTGTGTGTGTGTGTGTGTGTGTTTTGGGACCTTTGGCTTTGGCAATGGAAGTACATAAAGCTGACTAAGACGATGTGGAGTTGATGTTGTATTTTATGTGTGGTACTCTGATTCAAATATGGCAAGGAGACACTAATTGTGTCATGACAAGAATAGTTCTGGTTAGTATGGCTTGAGACGGTAACATTCAAAATACCTAGCTAGCATTGGAGACTGAGGGGAGGATGGCTTATAATAATCTCAGGAATGGAGCCAATGGAATGGCATCAAACACGTGGTTTCCATGTGGTTGATACCGTTCCATTTACTCCATTCCAGCCATTATTATGAACCATCCTCCCCTCAGCAGCCTCCACTGCCAGCTAACTAATAACACATTTTCATAATAAAGGCTGGACTTGACTTCATACCGTGCATACAAATATCCATCTCTTTAATGACAAATCAATGCAACGACAAATCATTTTTCTCAGATGAATCTTTCACTATCAGTAAATAATGTGTGCATATACTGTAGTACATTCCACAGCCAGTGCACACAGAAACAGACAAACAAGCTTCTGTCGGTTTTATTGTGGAATAAATTAGGCACTGTTGCTGTATATCGAATTCCCATCAGACCTCTCTGCTGACTGACGTCACAGTGCCCCAAGCGATGGATCTCTCATGGCCCTGCTGCACATGTTTTCGAGTGGCTGGCTGGCTGCATGCTCTTCATCAAACAGCTCTATTAGCCCTATATCTCTACACTAGCAGATCATCCAACAGTTCTAGTATTCCTATATATGTACACTAGTAGATCATCCAACAGCTCTAGTATCGCTATATCTACAGACTAGCAGATCATGCAACAGATCAGGTATCCCTATATCTCCAAATCAAATCAAATAAATCACATTTTATTGGTCACATACACGTGTTTAGCAGATGTTATTGCGGGTGTAGCGAAATGCTTGTGCTTCTAGTTCGGACAGTGCAGCAATATCTAACAAATAATTTCAATTTTTTTCAAATTTTAACAAATAATTTCACAACGAATACCTATTACACACAAATCTAAGTAAAGGAATGGAATTAAGAATATATAAATATATGAATGAGCAATGTCTGAGAGGCATAGACTAAGATGCAGTAGATAGTATAGAATACAGTATATACTATACATATGAGATGAGTAAGGCAAGATATGTAAACATTATTAAAGTGACATTATTAAAGTGACTAGTGTTCCATTTATTAAAGTGGCCAATAATTTCAAGTCTGTGTATGTAGGCAGCAGCCTCTCTGTGCTAGTGGTGGCTATTTAACAGTCTGATGGCCTTGAGATAGAAGCAGTTTTTTCAGTCTCTTGGTCCCAGCTTTGATGCACCTGTATTGACCTCGCCTTCTGGATGATAGCAAGGTGAACAGGCAGTGGCTCGGGTGGTTGTTGTCCTTGATGATCTTTTTGGCCTTCCTGTGACATCGAGTGCTGTAGGTGTCCTGGAGGGTAGGTAGTTTACCCCCGGTGATGCGTTGTGCAGACCGCACCACCCTATAGAGAGCCTTGCGGTTGTGGGCGGTGCAGTTGCTGTACCAGGCAGTGATACAGCCAGACAGGATGCTCTCATTTGTTCATTTGTAAAAGTTTGTGAGTGTTTTAGGTGACAATCCAAAGTTCTTCAGCCTCCTGAGGTTGAAGAGGCACTGTTGTGCCTTCTTCATCACACTGTCTGTGTGGGTGGACCATTTCAATCTGTCAGTGATATGTATGCAGAGGGACATAAAACTTTCCACCTTCTCCACTGCTGTCTCGTCGATGTGGATAGGGGGGTGTTCCCTATAGGGGGGTGTTCCCTGTTTCCTGGATGGGGGGTGCTGCCTTTTTCCGGAAGTCCACGATCATCTGCTTTGTTTTGTTGACATTGAGTGAGAGGTTATTTTCCTGACACCACACTCCTAGAGCCCTCACCTCTTCCCTTCAGGCTGTCTTGTCATTGTTGGTAATCAAGCCTACTACTGTTGTGTCATCTGCAAACTTGATGATTGAGTTGGAGGAGTGCATGGCCAAGCAGTCATGGGTGAGCAGGGAGTACAGGAGAGGGCTGAGAACGCACCCTTGTGGGGCCCCAGTATTGAGGATAAGTGAAGAGGAGATGTTGTTTCCTACCTTCACCACCTGGGGTGAAGAGGGCGGACAGGGCGGGGTTCAGACCCAGGGCCCCGCGCTTAATGATGAGCTTGGAGGGTACTATGGTGTTGAGTGCTGAGCTATAGTCAATGAACAGCATTCTTACATGACCGAAACCAGATACAAAGAATTCAGAAAAGATATTGAACAATATACAGTACCAGTCAAAGGTTTGGACACACCTACTCATTCAAGGGTTTTTCATGATTTATTTTATTTATTTGACTAATTTCTACATTGTAGAATAAAAGTAAAGACATCAAAACTATGAAATAACACATATGGAATTATGTAGTAATGAAAAAATTGTTACACAAATCAAAATCTATTTTAGATTTTAGATTCTTCAAAGTAGCCATCCTTTAAAAAAATGTATTTATATATTTATTTTACCTTTATTTATACAGGTTTTTTCTCATTGAGATAATCTCTTTTCCAAGAGAGAACTGGTCCAATAGCAGCAGGGGGAACAACGTTTCAGACAAAACAACTTACATACACTAACACAACATTAAACAAAACTATAAACACACATACAGTACGGCAATTACATATTACATTAAAAACACAAACACCTTGACTAAAAACAGCGGGCCTAAAAACAATTACACTCTTCTATGATATATACATCGATCCAGTGTTTAAACTCCACCAACGAAACTAGATCATCACATTTTAAAATGTTCAGGAGAGAATTCCAGGACCACGGTGCCAAGTAACTAAAACTATTTCTACCATGACCTGTTATAAATTTTGGTACTGTTAGAAGCAAATCAGAATGCAACCGTAATTGATATTTATTTACTGACCTGATCTGACTAAAAATAACAGAGATAAAATAGCATTTTACCCAATATGGCCTTATAAATCAGTGGATACCAGTGTTTAAGCCTACGCGAGGTCAATGACGACCAGCCAACAGCGCTGTAGATATTAGACGTTGTGTTAGACGTCTCTGATTTGTAATGAACCTGAGGGCTGCATGATAAACATAATCAAGTGCTCTCAGGGTCGTGGCTGAGGCCTGCATATATATAACATCACTAAAATCTAAAACCGACAGTAATGTACATCGTACCAGCTCCTTCCTGGAAAAACAAGCCTTATGCCGGTAATAAAATCCTATTTTCAGCTTGAGCTTCCTTATCAAGTTCTCTACATGCACAGTGAAGCTCAGCTTATCAACCCACACACCCAAATATTTGTACACTTTAACTTGCTCTATAGTATGTCCAGCCAATGTAGCAATGACATGATTTGTAACATGCCTGGCATTTGAAAATACATGCATTTTATTTTACCCAAATTTAGAATCAGCTTTAAATCATACAGATTCTGTTGTATGATGTTAAATGCTCTTTTGGGCATTTTCAAAAGCTAAAGATAAACTACTACCACTTGAACAGTATCATCGACATAAAAATGAACATCCGCTGTTTCAATAAGATTCCCAATGTTGTTGATATTCAAAATGAACAACAGTGGGCCCAAAATAGAACCTTGCGGAACACCTGAGCACACCTCCATATCTGCCAATACACATTGTGTATGATTTGATAGGTAATTTATAAACCAATCTAGAGCATGACCAGTAAAAAAAAAGTGAATGGCCATTCAAAGCACCTGCCCATTGACTTTGTTATAATGTTTGAGAAGAAGAACACATTATTAGCCATTGCAAAATGCATAGAATTGCAGAAAATTTGCTTTAGAACTGCAAAATTGTCTCAGCTCCATGTCAAGCTGTGTAGAATTGTTGGAAATTAGCTTTGAAGCTGTCCTATAGTTTCTACTTCCTCTTCCAATGAACTGTGGGGAGGTCAAGATAATGACTCTGTCTGCCAAATCTATTAATTTTAAAATGTTGATTACTTCTACTTGCCATTATCATTCACCACATATTTTTTCTTGCTAACATATGATGGGGTCTGTGGGTCGCCAGTTTGCCTGGGAGGGGGTCCCGTGGCAAGAAACATTTGAGCAGTGTTTCTCAACCTCCGGTTCTGGAACAAGCATCGGTCCCTGGGATGATGCTGACCGGTACCTCGGATGGTTCGTTGACATTAATGTTTTTGTCAGTGTCACGCCCTGATCATAGAGAGCATTTTATGTCTCTATTTTGGTTTGGTCAGGGTGCGATTTGGGTGGGCAGTCTATGTTCTATGTTCTATGATTTTCTATTTCTATGTGTTTGGCCAGGTGTGGTTCTCAATCAGAGTCTCTGATTGAGAACCATCATAGCCCCTTCACTGTTTTGTTTTTGAGCTTCACTTCACTGGGCACATGCCCAGAGCTTCACTGTTTTGTTTTTGTTCAGGGCACATAGCCCAGAGCTTCACTGTTTTGTTTTTGTTCAGGGCACATAGCCCAGAGCTTCACTGTTTTGTTTTTGTTTTTTTCCCCCACCTGTTTTGTGGGAAGTTAACTTTGTTTTTGTTCAGGGCACATAGCCCAGAGCTTCACTGTTTTGTTTTTGTTCAGGGCACATAGCCCAGAGCTTCACTGTTTTGTTTTTGTTCAGGGCACATAGCCCAGAGCTTCACTGTTTTGTTTTTGTTCTTAGTTTTGTCGGCATAATTTTTTAATAAAGAGAAAATGTATGCTTACCATGCTGCACCTTGGTCCAGTCCTTCAGCCAGCCTTGACAGAACTCCCCACCACCAACGGACCAAGCAGCATGGTAAGGTGGACTCCTGGACATGGGAGGACGTTCTGGACGGCAAGGGAGTCTACACATGGGAGGAGATCACATGGGAGGCAGCTAGGAGGGCAGAGGCAGCCAGAGAAAGGAGCCAGCGGTATGTGGGAACACACAGGGAGTTGTCCAGAGTCAGGAAGCAGACCTGAGCCAACTCCCCGTGCTTACCATGGAGAGCAGCACTGGTCAGGCCCCGTGCTATGGGGTGATGCTCACGGTGTTAAAGCGGAGCATTCACAGGCCGGTGTGTTCAGTGCCAGCGTCCCGCATTTGCCAGGTGGAAGCTGGCATCCAGCCAGAACGGGTGGGGCCAGCTCTGCGCTCGAGACCACCAGTGCGCCTCCACGGCCCAGTGTATCCGGTGCCTCGGCCAAGGAAGTGGCCTCCTGAAATGTCTCCCCAGCCCGGTGAGTCCTGTGCCTGCTCCCAGAGCCAGGTCTTCTGTGTGTCTCCCCAGCCCGGTGAGTCCTGTGACTGCTCCCAGAGCCAGGTCTTCTGTGTGTCTCCCCAGCCCGGTGAGTCCTGTGTCTCCCTCCTGTCCGGAGCTGCCAGAGTCTCCCTCCTGTCCGGAGCTGCCAGAGTCTCCCTCCTGCCCGGGGCCCGCTACAAGGGTCCCCAGTCCGGGGTCGGCGGCGAGTGCCACCTAAGTGGGCCGAGCCAGAGGTGGAGCGGGGTCTACATCCCTCGCCAGAGCCACCACAGTGGAGGAGAAATGCCCACCCAGACCCTCCCCTATAGGTTCAGGTTTTGCGTCCGGAGTCCTGTACTGTCACGCCCTGACCGTAGAGAGTGTTTTATGTCTCTATATTGGTTTGGTCAGGGTGTGATTTGGGTGGGCAGTCTATATTCTTTGATTTTTCCATGTGTTTGGCCGGGTGTGGTTCTCAGAGGCAGCTGTCTATTGTTGTCTCTGATTGAGAACTAAACTTAGGTATCCTTTTCCCCCACCTGTTTTGTGGGAAGCTAACTTTGTCTTTGTTCAGGGCACATAGCCCAAAGCTTCACGGTTTGGTTTTTGTTCTTCATTTTGTTGGCATAATTTTTTAATAAAGAGAAAATGTACGCTTACCATGCTGCACCTTGGTCCAGTCCTTCAGCCAGCCGTGACAGTCAGTTTTAATTTAGTTACAGTATATTGTAATCAGTCCCTTGAGGAGGAAGTACCATAGTTTACAGAAAACGTTGGAGAAACACAGGATTTGAGGAATATACTTTGACACTGAAGGCATGGCCCATCCCATGGCCCCCCATCAAAAAAGCCCCGAAGACATGACTAGTTTTGGCTTGGAGTAATGTCCTTGACATAACAGGGTTGTCCCATCTGTTCACACCCACCATTTTTAATAAATAACCCCCCTCTCTGCATCCCAGAGAGCTGAAAATAAGAAATAGTGCATCTAGCCCATATTGACAGATGGTGTAATTAAATTAGCAGAAAGTCAGAAATAGTAGTTAAATATGGACAGTGCAAGTAGTTAAATAGAGACAATGCTCCATCCACGTGCCTGTAAATATCTTCTAGGTCCATATTCAGAACACACACCCACTGGGCAAAAATTGGTTGGATCAATGTTCCCACATTTCATCCCAAAAATGTGATGATGTAGAATCATTGTGGAAAACTGATTGGATTAGAAAATAGTCAACAATGTTAGGAAAGGTAATTCTTTTTTAAACTAAATCCAATGACATGGTGAAATATTTTGATTTCACATAAAATATATGTTAGTTGACAACTCAACCAAATGTCAATCAAAACTAGACGTTGAACTGAGATCTGTGCTCAGTGGTAATTCAGGGTTTGTTTGCCGACAGACACTAGAATAAGACTCTCTGGAAGAGAAATTAAACTAAATGTACATGGCAGACGTGAGCCTCTCTCTCTCATGACAATCTGGTGCTTATACCATCGGAGGGTGATCATTCTGCTTTGACTACTGACTACTGTAAACTTGCTGAATTTTGATTGATTGGGCACTATGGCCAAATGTATTACTCCATTCAGACTGTGTTGTCTGTCTTTGTGTTTAGTGTCTAATCCAAAATGGCAGGTACTCAGGAGAAGCACCAGTGTCAAATTCTTGCTCCGCCACTACTCGCATTAGATCAGTGTCTCATAGGACTGATATTTGAATGATTCAGGCTCAGTGGAGACTTGGTGTAAAATCAAAGCCTGAAAAAATGATTTGTTATCAAAGATGAATCGTTTTTGCCTCAGGGCACAGAACACCCTTAACATGCCAGAAATAACAACTCTTTCATCGTCCATGCATAAGGAAATACATGATCTGAATGTCACAAACATGTTATTCAGCCATAGTACTGAGCCTGCCTGTTTATGAATGACTGGAGACGTCCTATATTTGAAATCTTACAGTAGCGCTCTATCCCTAGGACGATTTGACATTTTACAGAAACTCTCATGAATGTTATAACACTGGTCCTTATTTCTCCAGGCAGTACCTATGACAGCCCAGAAGAGGGCAGTGTGTAGTTAATGAGAAGGACTAGAACTCAAGCTTTTCCATGACTGAATGTCAACAAAGCCGTTCTCTGAAGAGACAAAAAACACCTACACATGGAGATTTCAGTGAAGTTGTGACCATAGATATAATTTAAGCCGCTAGAGCGGGAAATATTATGAAGAGAAATCAATGGAAACACTCGCTATACTAAGACAAAAGAGACTGGATGTATGGATGCCAAGCAAGGCAGAGAGCTGTAAGCATGGTGAAGTACAAGGCTATTGCTGCCTGTATTAGCAGTGGAAGACAGTAGAGCCTGTTCAGTATTTCAGAAGAGAAGGGATGTGGGCTGCATTCAGCAAGGCACAACGTTTTGGAGGAAATAGAAACTGATATAAACTGTAGAACAAACACACCTCTGTAGAAGAAGAGATAATGTCCTCTCTATTCTTGACTTTCTACTTGCAACGTTCCATAAGGGTTGCCTATTGAACAAAGGCCTGGTGCTCGTTCAGGATTACACAACCGAATGGAGGGGGAGAGAGGTCGCTGTCTGTCTGCAACTACTACAGATCATGAGAGCCTCTGCGTCATACAGTTGGAAGATCCCAGCGCCATCAGAATGAACTAAATCTGTTCTGGAACAGTAAGAGCATTTTGTTCATGGTGGAGTATTGAGGGGTATTTAACACAAAAGAACAAAAGCTTCTGTAGGTCTGTATGATAAATGCTTTATAAATGAATATGTCACGGTATAATAGTAAAGGTTACGATACATGAGCACTCTAACACTTGGTGGGAGAGAAAGATTAGGTTTTAATCATAGGAAGGATGGTAAAAGGTATAATTCACCACACCCACTATATACCACCAACATGTAGACATTTACTGTATGTCGTCAAAAAGTAGTAACTTATTCCTGATGCCGATATTAAGGTTGCCTTCATTCCCCCATCTTCATACTCCAAGCTAAGGACCTGCTCCAACAACTTGCTTGCTTGATTAACCTTTGAGAGCTATTAAAATGCAGTTGTTGTTCGAGAGCTCAAAGAACATTTTCAATCCTGTTTAGTCTAGACTACTATCCACCCAGACAGATCAGCACAGACACGACATCATCCCCGGCTGTTTATCTACACTTCAATGTTAACTCCAATCTGGATATTCCCATCCAACAAACAGAAACAACGGAACAGAATATATGGCACATCCACACACAAGTACAACAGAGGAATGTTTTCCTATTGAATTAAACCCCCCTCTATGGATATCTAACCTCAGACAGGTGCTTGTGGAATATATTCATAAAAACAACTTGGAAAAGGTGTTTGAATGTTGGGCACAAGCACTAATTTGTTCACTCCACACACCTGCTACTAGCATGTGGGTACATCTGGAGTCAATTAGGACGTCAGTGACAAGGGTCTCAAGAGAAAACGACTGAAAATTACCAGCCACAATTCACTTGTACAAAAGCGAACTGAAATCAATGTGACACAGGACAGGCATTTACTTTGTTTAAGGGAACACAAACCAATATGCTTTTGGACCACCTCAGGAGGAGCTATAGGAGGACAGGGTCATTGTAATACCTGGAATGGAATATATAGAACTGTATCAAAGTTATGGAAAACACTCGGTTACATTAATTCCATTTCAGCCATTACAATCATCCCATCCTCCTATAAGTCCTCCCACCAGCCTCCACTGCATTGGTATTATATATCCCACAAACAGTAGCAATCTCTTGTCAGGGAAAGCTGAGGTGAGACACTAAGCGAAGGGAATTTACTACTGTTGGCTTTTGTGTATGTCGTAATCTTCACCTAAGCCTCGTTCCCTCACCCAGCTTACTGTCTTGTCTTTTACAGGCTAGTTTTCTAGAGGACCTTGGTGCATTGAATAAAGACACCTAGGTACCCCTGACTCTAATAAGGACAAGGTAGAAACACTGCCTAGACATGGTTATGCTTGGAATGTCAAAAGGCCATTTGGGACACTGGTTTCCATATTCTATTCCCTTAGCCAGGCTGGTTACATCTTGCCCTTTAACAGCTTTAGCCAGGCTGGTTACATCTTGTCCTCTAACAGCTTTAGCCAGGCTGGTTACAGCTTGTCCTCTAGCAGCTTTAGCCAGGCTGGTTACATCTTGTCCTCTAACAGCTTTAACCAGGCTGGTTACATCTTGTCCTCTAACAGCTTTAGCCAGGCTGGTTGCATCTTGTCCTCTAACAGCTTTAGCCAGGCTGGTTACATCTTGTCCTCTAACAGCTTTAGCCAGGCTGGTTACATCTTGTCCTCTAACAGCTTTAGCCAGGCTGGTTACATCTTGTCCTCTAACAGCTTTAGCCAGGCTGGTTACATCTTGTCCTCTAACAGCTTTAGCCAGGCTGGTTACATCTTGTCCTCTAACAGCTTTAGCCAGGCTGGTTACATCTTGTCCTCTAACAGCTTTAGCCAGGCTGGTTACATCTTGTCCTCTAACAGCTTTAGCCAGGCTGGTTACATCTTGTCCTCTAACAGCTTTAGCCAGGCTGGTTACATCTTGTCTCACGCTCTGAAACCCTTCGCATTGTAACGCCATGTCGTTGAGGAGGGGGTCGGGAATATTGTGGAAGTGGTGTCTCTGTGACACAGGAGGTTGGTGGCACCTTAATTGGGGAGGATGGGGTCATGGTAATGACTGGAGCGGAATCAGTGGAATGGTATCAAATACATGGTTTCTATGTGTTTGATTCCATTCCATTCGCTTCGTTCCAGACATTATTATATGCCATCCTCCCCTCAGCAGCCTCCCCTGCTCTATGAATGTGCCGGTTTGAATGAACATACCGTGTTGTATATGGGTCTTCTCTGCTCAAAACAAAGCTTCTAAAATCGATTGAATGTTAACACTACTATCATTTTAAATCAATCATCTTAGGGTTGGTTTGTTCTTTCAGTTCAATACTTTTTCTACTTTCAGGTTAAGTGAAACATTTTCAGTTGCTGATTCGTTGCAAATTCAAGGTTGGTAATCAGAAGTATAGAGTCAAAGTTTGATTCCAAAAAGTATTGAGTGATGTTAAAAGTAAGCCTGTGGCCTTTAAGGTTCTGCAGTAGAATGTTTTGCACCTATAGTAGTGAAGTCAAGGCACAGTCAAGCTTCCACCGTCAGAGCTAAAGAGCACATTGGAGCTGGTGTTTGCATAACGTTGTGGGTTTAACATATTGACATCTCACTGCAGTTAATTAAATCCTTGGAGACCTTCGACTCTATTCATGCATCTATGATGTTAATGCAAATAATTTATTGTTAAAGTATTATTTATTATTTAGCCTCACTGTCCTTGGCACTGACATTCATGTTGAAAACAATCAGTCCTTTTTGATAACCTCCGTCATCCACTCAGTTTCCTGTGACTGACATCAAAACAATGCTCCACAGCTGAAAGAAAGTAGCATAAACATATGAGCACACTGCCTGTGTGATAGAGGGAGAAAACCAGAGAGCACATCCGAGAGGAGCGACAGCGCTTTAATCAAAAGCCAGACCAATCTCCCCAAGGTGTACGCAAACGCTGTCTTTCAGACCTGATTTAATGAACTAGTGTCTCAAGGTGCTTTCTCCAACGTCTCTTCAATTAGGAGGACTGATCTAAATTGGAAGCTTTTGAGAGGGAGCTAATAAAGGTACACAGAGAGAGAGAGAGAGAGAGAGAGAGAGGGAGAGGGAGATAAGGAGAGAGAGAGGGGGAGAGAGGGAGATAAGGAGAGAGAGAGGGGGAAATAAGGAGAGAGAGAGAGAGGGAGAGAGAGAGAGAGAGAGAGAGAGAGAGAGAGAGAGAGAGAGAGAGAGAGAGAGAGAGGGAGAGAGAGGGGAGATAAGGAGAGAGAGAGGGGGAGATAAGGAGAGAGAGAGGGAGATAAGGAGAGAGAGATGGAGATAAGGAGAGAGAGAGGGAGATAAGGCGAGAGAGAGGGGGAGATAAGGAGAGAGAGAGGGAGATAAGGAGAGAGAGGGGGAGATAAGGAGAGAGAGAGGGAGATAAGGAGAGAGAGAGGGGGAGATAAGGAGAGAGAGAGGGAGAGAGAGAAAGAGAGAGGGAGAGAGAGAGGGGAGATAAGAGAGAGAGAGAGAGGAGATAGAGAGAGAGAGAGGAGGGAGAGAGAGAGAGAGAGAGAGAGAGAGAGAGAGAGAGAGAGAGAGAGAGAGAGGAGGGGGGAGAGCGAGAGAGAGGGGGAGATAAGGAGAGAGAGAGAGACGGGGAGATAAAGAGAGAGAGAGAGTGGGAGATGAGGGGGAGATAAGGAGAGAGAGATATGGAGATGACTGAGGTGCTAACAGTGTGAGGCTAGAGGGACAGGCTGCTGTCACTTGGCTGCCATTCAGGCCTGCAAGTGAGAGGGGATCAGAGGAACACAACTGGCAAGAGAGACAGGATCTAAAGTGAACAAAAAAGCTGCTACTTCCAGCAAACAAGAAGGGGGAAAGGGGATACCTAGTCAGTTGCACATCTGAATGCATTCAACCAAACTGTTTCCTCCGCATTTACCCCAACCTCAGAGAGAGAGAGAGAGAGAGAGAGAGAGAGAGAGAGAGAGAGAGAGAGAGAGAGAGAGAGAGAGAGAGAGAGAGAGAGAGAAAGAGAATCTCTCCAATAGCCAGAGGCATCCCATAGATAATTCAAGCGTGACTTCTACCCATCTCACTATGATGAATTCTGATCAAAACGAAGAGGGGGTGAAAGCGCTTCCGGAAAATTGTAATATTTCAGCTCCGCCCCAGTGTCGCCATCTGAAGTCCCTGTTGAAAATGAATATTCATAAAATATGCTAATTTGTATGAGCCAGAAACAAAACACAAACAAACATGGCCATCTTTGTTGAGTAAAGCCTTTGAATGCAGAAGACAGGGGGACTAATGGTAATGCACCATTACAGTGTTTAACATGCTAAACTGCTGAGGCAACGCAGCTCGAGCTGCACACTAACCTGCTGGGGTGCACGGAGACGCTTAAAGGAAATCTTTTTACTTCGATTTTATCTGGAGAGTTGTGAGACGATCTCCATGAGCACAAAACTGCTCATTTTTTTGAGAGACATTTAGGTAGAGCAGATTTTCTAAAACAGACATGGGATTCCCATCTGTCTTACTTCAAACAGGTCACAGCTCAACAGATATACTGGCAGTCAAGTGGAAAAAGATCTAAACAAGAGATGTTTGCATTGAGACTGTTTATCATGAAGAGGGGCTGTTTGTTTGGAGAGTTTATACTCTGGTGGTGGTTAATGGACTGTATGCTTTTTGCAAGGGAGAGATCCTAGGATCTTTAGATAGTGTGTGTGTGTGTGTGTGTGTGTGTGTGTGTGTGTGTGTGTGTGTGTGTGTGTGTGTGTGTGTGTGTGTGTGTGTGTGTGTGTGTGTGTGTGTGTGTGTGTGTGTGTGTGTGTGTGTGTGTGTGTGTGTGTGTGTGTGTGTGTGTGTTTGGAAGTGTAAGAGAGAGATTTTGATGAAGAGGAAATGGAGAGGGTTTAGGGTGTGGGACACAGAGGGTGGGTGTCTAGATGCTAAATGTCATTTGTTGAATGTAATGGAGGCATTCACACATAATTTGATGTCTTCCATTTGAGTCTTTTCAGCTCTGATGCACTCACTGAGCCACTGCATGTCATCGTTATTAATGTGTTTTATCATTAAACAAGCCTGTTGCCTCGGCTATGTAGATTCCTGCTCTATTCGGCACCTTGCAACGCACACACACACACACACACACACGTTTATTTGTAGTTTTATTTATTTAAAAAAACTAGTTTTTACCCCATTTCTCCCCAATTTCGTGGTATCCAATTGTTGTAGTAGCTACTATCTTGTCTCATCGCTACAACTCCCGTAGGGCTCGGGAGAGACGAAGGTTGAAAGTCATGCGTCCTCCGATACATAACCCAACCAGCCGTACTGCTTCTTAACACAGCGCGCATCCAACCCGGAAGCCAGCCGCACCAATGTGTCGGAGGGTACACGTGCACCTGGCAACCTTGGTTAGCGCGCACTGCGCCCGGCCCGCCACAGGAGTCGCTGATGCGCGATGAGGCAAGGACATCCCTACCCACCAAGCCCTCCCTAACCCGGACGACGCTAGGCCAATTGTGCGTCGCCCCACAGACCTCCCGGTCGCGGCCGGTTACGACAGAGCCTGGGCGCAAACCCAGGGACTCTGATGGCACAGCGCCACCCGGGAGGCGCTGCATGACTTTGACTCTCTTCCTCTGGTTGGTGGAGGTTTGTTATCCATGACTTTGACTCTCTTCCTCTGGCTGGTGGAGGTTTGTTTACAGCTTTGCCCTGGTGGAGGTTTGTTTACATGACTTTGACTCTCTTCCTCTGCGCCACTCTCTTCCTCCTGGGGAGGCCCTTTGACTCTCTTCCTCTGGCACACACATGTTAACCATGACTTTGACTCTCTTCCTCTGGTTGGTGGAGGTTTGTTATCCATGACTTTGACTCTCTTCCTCTGGCTGGTGGAGGTTTGTTAACCATGACTTTGACTCTCTTCCTCTGGCTGGTGGAGGTTTGTTAACTATGACTTTGACTCTCTTCCTCTGGCTGGTGGAGGTTTGTTAACCATGACTTTGACTCTCTTTCTCTGGCTGGTGGAGATTTGTTTACCATGACTTTGACTCTCTTCCTCTGGCTGGTGGAGGTTTGTTTACCATGACTTTGACTCTCTTCCTCTGGCTGGTGGAGATTTGTTTACCATGACTTTGACTCTCTTCCTCTGGCTGGTGGAGGTTTGTTTACCATGACTTTGACTCTCTTCCTCTGGCTGGTGGAGGTTTGTTTACCATGACTTTGACTCTCTTCCTCTGGCTGGTGGAGGTTTGTTTACCATGACTTTGACGCTCTTCCTCAGGCTGGTGGAGGTTTGGGGTAGGAGGCTTTTTCTATCAAATCAAATCAAAGTTTATTGGTCACGTACACAGTTTTGCAGATGTTATCGCGGATGCAGCGAAAGGCTTGTGTTTCTAGCTCCAACAGTGCAGCAATATCTAGCAATACAGTAATATCTTTTTTCCTGGGGTTTTGTGAACTTTGTTATGTTTTTCCGGTCATACTGTTGTTCAGGTCATACTGTTGTTCCGGTCATACTGTATACCTGGTAGCTGTGTTTGCAACCAGTCTTTCACTGCACTCCGTAGTCAAGATGTTTTTCCTCTGTTTAGAAATGTATCTTAAGGTGTGATGATGAAACACAAACAGGCAAACACTCAACAAGAAACACATCCTTTTAATGTACTGTGCGTCTGGATGAAGCATTTTTATGCTTCTCTAAAATAGACCTAAAACACCTCAAAGGTGTATATCCATGCTACTTTCCCCAAGGACAAATAGAAAAATACTCAAACATTTTCCCTTTCAATAAGAGTCAACAGAAAGTAATAGCTAAATCAACAAGTGAATCGTGATCTTTTGAGATAGTCTGGCATCACGTTTTAAACTAGGGGCCACCATCGAGAATGATGTGATGACCTGATCTTACGAAGGCCTGGAGTTTCTCACAAAGTCAGGAAAGACTTCTGGCCCTCTCATAGCTCTGTACCAAGCATTAGTGGTTGTTGTACCTTTTATATTGCTAAGTAAGAAGATATCACAACAACGTCTTAAGGAGTATATAAACCCGCCAGGTGACCAGCCAGTCACAGGACGCTGTAATCTGACAAATGTCACTTCCCGAACTAGGTTTTCCACCCTGGTTTAGTGGCATTGATAGACATCTCTAGCCTACATAAACACCGTTGCACTGTTATTGTCGGTCACCTTCTCACTAAGATAACAGAGTATTGTCATGTAGCATTAGATTTTGCAACAACAATACTAGGCATAGGACAGGGAAGGGAGGGAGTTACTGCTCCCTGTTAGGCCTATTTGTTTTCGTAATCGGTGAGCGGCTGAGGTTGGATGAACAGTGGAAGGTTTATTTGAACCTAACCTGCTTTGAAAGGCTACACTTATCTCTAAATACGCTCTATGTATAATTTAATTCTTGCTGGTTTAAGAAAATGGGGATTTGCCTCTGAGCCTTTAGGAGGATAGAATTCAATGCATGTTTTATTTTCTTTATCCCCCTCGTTTGTTAGGATATTTCCCTCTATCAGACCAGTAGAGACTTGTAATGGTTGGATTACCATATCATCTATTCCGTTCAAAATATTACAACATGAAAAAAAGATCAAGTGTACATTTTCGTTCTTTGGAGGATGACTGTGGTCCAATATTTTGCATGTAACTTTAGAAAGCTAATAACCTCCAGTCGTTTCTCTTTCTACCGTCTTTTAATTTATTCATTTTAACGGCTCTTTTCTTCCACGGCTAAACACTTTATTGCCTCCGTTCCTTTGGCTGAAATGCTACTGAAAGGATCAGATAATATGAATAGATAATATGAGTAGAGGCTTTATAACTATGGAAGCGGTATCAATGAGAGAGGGAGTGGAGCGGGAGTGGAGGTGAAGGAGTTTGTGGTGAGTTCCAGGGCTCGTCTTGGCCTCTGAGTGGCACAGCCTTTTGTGCATAGCCCTGGAGCACTTCTTTGAGGGCCCATCGATTTCAGGCCAAGCGTCTAGCTAGCTATCCTCCATTGCTTCCCTATATGAGCGCCGCCACCGCTGTTCACAGATCAATGGGGAAATGGAGTGTTTGACAGGACTAATTCTGCCTGGCTCATGGACTGTGTCTGCCACAGTGTTTCTGTCGAGGGCTGAGGAGGACTGAGGTGCACCCGCCTGCTTGGCAGCTGGTGAACGCATGTTCTCCTGTGGTCCCTAAGCGATGTCGTCCTCCTCTAACGGAGTGGGTGGGGTTGAGTCTCACACGCCTACCCAGCACTCCACACTGTGATCTTCCCTGCTGCGCCACAGGAAAGAATCCCACTTCATTGTGACAGATAGGAGTGATGACTCATCGTATTAGGTCTTCTCATTTGGCTTCCAGTGGTATTCAAACTTTTTCAGCTTGGACCCCATTTCCCCACCAGAATTTCTGGGGACCCTACTTTTTTTCAAAATAATTTCTCACGACCTCACCCCACCTCAAATCTAATGACAACCTTAAAAGCGGTACATTTACATTTTTTACTTCAACAAATAACCTTCAATTCTAATTGAAATGAAAAGTAACCAATAAATATTGTGAAGTTGATCATGGATTTTGTTTTTGCAACAACGCAGATCTACAGACGGGAATCAAATACATCTCTAACCAAAGAAAACACAGGCTTCAATCATTCCTGTAAACTTGGCAGGAGTGCTGAACCATAATCAACCATAACCAACCAGTGCATTTTGCGGTCGGTTTCGGTTACATTAAAAATGAATGGTTTTCGATTTCGGTTTCGATTATTAGTGTTGAATGCTGTAACAACACAGAATAAAACAATGAATACAATGAAAAGTCCAATGATGGTAGTGACTGCCAATTATTGCTTATCACTTATTAACCATCATTTATTCACATTAGTTTACTTTAATAAAATAATTCAATTATTGTGTATATTATATTAGTTTTATTTGATTACTTTTTTAATGTTACGGTTTTCTTCTGGTGAAAGAGAGGAGGACCAAAATGCAGCGTGGTTATCTTTATACATCTTTAATGAAAGATGAAAAATGAACAATATACAAAACAAGAAACGTGAAAAACCGAAACAGCCCTATCTGGTGCAACAAACACAGAGACAGGAACAATCACCCGTGGAATACCCAAAGAATATGGCTGCCTAAATATGGTTCCCAATCAGAGACAACGATAAACCTGCCTCTGATTGAGAACCACTCCAGGCAACCATAGACTTTCCTAGACAACTCTACTAAACACAACCCCATTAATCTAATAAACCCCTAGACAAGACAAGACACATGTTTCACCCATGTCACACCCTGGCCTGACTAAAATAATAAAGAAAACACAAAATACTAAGGCCAGGGCGTAACACTTAATTCATTCCAAGTCATCATCTAATCGTTATAGAGCTGCTGCCTATGCTGTCTGACAAAAATCACTATTTTGTAGTTCTTCAAAGTAAATAATGCATGCTTTTATGACACCTGAATACCAACCATCAATTCCTTTGATCATCTATTTTCAGGTAGAGATACCTTGCCAAGCAACAGCTGATCTCTACATCCCCTCACGATACAGCATTCTTGTCTCCTCCGTAGCAGGCGTAAAGAAACATACATAGTTTCAAACTGTACTGTCTTTGGAAACACAGACCGGACAGTTAGATTATGGTCATTGTAGTTAATTACCATGTTGTACGCGCTAAACTATGCAGAATATTGGCCTGCTGGAAACTACAACTCCCTACTATATTGCACAGTTCAGGCTGGATCTGATTCATCCATGGAGATTCTGTGCAATTTCACTATTGAGCTCACAGAAAAAAACCAGAATGAAATAGAACTGATGTCTGTCAATTAGTTGTTTAAAAAACAGACAATAGCAGATATGTTGGTTAATCGCTCAGCACTAACTGGCAGCAAGCCAACCTGTTACCTGGATGGCTTGTCTAACAAGCAAAGAAATGATAATCTTCTTGTAGCAATACCTATTACCCAGAATGCATCACAAACCCTATCAATTTCCTTAATTGACAGTCAACTTCAATAAAGGTATGAAAAAGGTACATACACATTAAGGTAATATATTCCACATGATAAATATCCCCACATCAATAACAGTCAATAAATGTGCATTTCACAATAAACGGGTGTTAATCGACACATAATACATAATCAGGACATACATAATCAGGGAAGACTTTGGCTTATGTGACAGAGGACATTGGACAATAGTCACAAATATATTCACTCAATACAATTGTATTTTTCAAATAATCTTTATCAAAATGTTTGTTTATTGTCCAATACAATAATCTGTACTCTTAGTTGTTTGGTATTTTAATTTTAATATCTATAAAAATGTACCATTTTGGCACCCAACTTGAGGTTCACGACCCCAACTTTGAATCCCACTGTTATAGGGTGTCTGGTTGTGATATGAGAAGATATAAATCCCACAATTTGAAATGATCTATGGGTGTTGGGAGGGATAGTGAAAACATTTTTTTCCCTGAGCAGTGGGCAGAACAGGGATTGAATCAAGAATCAATGGTGCATTGATGTTTTTTTCTTCTGGCTCAATGTTTCCTGACTGTTACTCTGTCAAATGATTTACCCCAGTTTGAATCTCACTATGGGCCAATGCGGGTGAAGTAGCACCTTAGGAAGTCAAACCCACATTACTTTTCACAGGGTTCAGGGCCGCAAAAAATCGTAACTTTATCCCCGAATACAAGTTAAATATCATACGATATCCTGGGTATGGTACAGTATGCATGGTGTGTACAGTATCTGAGAACTCAGGTATTATTGATTGGACTCTATGGTAGCCGGGTGGCAGGTGGCACAGCAGCTAGAGTGTTGGGCCAGTAACCAAAAGGTTGATAGTTTGAATATCCGAGCCAACAAGGTGGAAAATCGATGTGCCCTTGATCAAGGCACTTAAGCCTAATTTGCTCCAGAGGCGCTGTACTGCTATGGCTGACCCCGTAAAACAACACATTTCACTGCACCTATCTGGTGTATGTGACAATAAAAACATCCTTATTTTTTTGTAATAGTTTACAATGGAGATGCATATGTATTATCTAAAAGTCAAGTGTACTGAATCAAAAAAAAAAAAGTGTGGTCATGCTCTGAGAGACAGAAAGGGATTTGGTGTAAATATTTCATGCACAGCACCAGTGAGTGAAAGGAGGAACACTTGATTCCATTGCAATGAGGGAAACCCTGTAGTCTACCCCTCAGCAAACTATTCTGTCTGAACATACTGTACTGAACGCTGCAGGAGGTTGATATCCCCCTTTAACCTGTAGCCCTCCTCAACTACACCTGGACTGGAACTCATCTGCAGACTGCTTATTAATCATTAAAGGGAAAGACTTCTCCTTTGAGAAGTCACAATGTTGTAGCTTCCAAAATGGTTTGGTCGCAAACCTGGAGTACGATTAGGGAATTTCTCAGAAAACACTTCGCAGGGTTGTCTATTTATAGAAACGATCAAAGCTGTTGGACTAACAAGATTTTTCTTGGAATAGAGAGAAGAATGGACCATTGGCTGAACAGTTTGACTGACACCAAACTGCTTCTGGCAAGAAAACAGTCTGTCTAAAGGGGTTCTCAAATCAAATCAAATGTGAAATCTGCCTCTGAGTTAAAGTGGGTATGCTGTATGCTTCCACCGTTGAGGGTTCAAGCCCTGTACTGTAAGGGTTCAGATGAGTTCAACTCAGAGTAGACTCATTATATATAGATGCACGGAGAGCAGAAGTGAATTCAACCAGTGAACACTCTATTAATAATGGTTAATAATACAGTAAAGGAGAGAGTTTGAATGCCATCTTTTTAAATTGATTATCACCTTGCCTACATGGCTAATAGACGTGAGGTGCATCAACTTCTGCAAAGTCTCAAACTGGAGAGGACTAAAATACAGGGCCAAGTGCGTCAGGGCGGCGGTAAGAGCCATGTCAGCTCATGATTAATTCAAATTGACGAATGTAAATGATTTCCCCGCCAGGCTGTACCTTTTGCAGTCATCTGGGCACAGTAGAGCATTTTGGCATCCAAGATGCTCTGTAATTGCTTAAATTTCACGCTGATTCCCCTTCTGTGGGTTTTAGGGTATCTCCAAAATAAACAGGGGGAAAGTGAAAAGAGGGAATGAATGCGCTAATTCCACCACCCAGAGTTCCCGAGCACAGCAGCACCCGCGATTAGAATGGTGCTTCTCTTTATTTGGCCGCTCGGAGGCCAGAGAGCGCCTGGAGGGGAAACAATTAGTCTATTCATAAAGAACATGCAAAAAAAGGTTTATTTCTATTTCCAAATCGTCTGTATCATTGTCTGACAGCCGATAATTTCCCCATGTCATCATACACGTCTGTAGACACGAGCACAGTGCAGCGCACAGCAGGCCATTGGAGCAAATAATAACCGTTTATTCCACAAATAGCCTGAGCTTGCCTTCACCTGTAACTGTGAACCATACATGTAAGTAGGGGCATGCTGTGGTTCTTTGTCAAGTCTGCCCCTTCGTCTGAAGAAATGAGCGGGTGGTGAAGGGGAGGCCTTCGATGGAATGTCTCCCACAGAGTTACATAGGTTGCTGTACTTGTTATTCCTCAGTGCCTGTTCTCCCTCTCTCCTAGCATGTCAGGACAGCAGCAGTGGACGCTTCTGGCCGTCATGGCCCTCCTGGTCCTCACAGTGACAGCAGGCGAGGGGGGGAAAGCTGAGAAACAAGGTGAGAAACACCGGCAGATTGGTAGCAGTCAGACAGACAGTTGATATGTGGATGGAAGGGGATCTCCTATTACAGTACCTGCTACAAGGTATGAATGGTAATTTGATGTAAATCTCAAATCAGATCAGATTTGTGCATAAATATACTTTAAGCAGGGGGCTCACTGCAGAATCACAATGACAGACGCACATCTCGGTGCTTTATAAATTTGAATACTTTGACCTTTCACAGTGGTAGTGTAGCTCTAGACGGGCCTAATTACAGCCCACATAATTGTGTTCCAGACATAACTGCAGTATAAGGTTGGTGTGTGTGTGCGATCCTGCAGGGAAGAAGGAGCGTAAGTCGGACTGTGGGGAGTGGCAGTGGAGTGTGTGCGTGGCCAACGAGGGTGACTGCGGCCTGGGCACCAGGGAGGGCACACGCACTGGCACCGACTGCAAGCAGACCATCAAGACCCAGCGCTGCAAGATCCCCTGTAACTGGAAGAAGCAGTTTGGAGGTGTGTGAGTGTGGTCATGGGGAGTGGACTCACATTTACAATTCAGCACAAAAATGACTGGTCTAGGGATTTTATGTCATGCTTTTTTGGTCATATTTTTTTATTGTGTATCCATGTCCATTAAAGGGGAAAACATTCTGCTACTCAATGGAGTAGGATTTCAGTTTTCATGTATGGACATCCCCAGAGAATGATGGCCTGGTTCAGGAAATTACAGCCTGGGTGTATACAGCAGGGATGTGTGTCATCTTCAAACAGAGCATGGGCTTCCTGCTACTTTCCCTACTTGCTTATAGAGCACCACTTACTCCTGATTCAGCTCACACTCAGGCGGTCACGTGTGCTTTGCTAGCACCTGAAGCGTCTTACCAGTCGGCGCCACATGAAAAGCTAGCTATTCTCTGGCGCTAGTGGGGACACTTCAGGCTGAGGAGTAAGGTTCACACATGCCCATATGCTACACGTGTTCACTGCCAAATTATAGGTACAGAGGCACACGCTTTTAGAGCACTCTGTTTTGAAGGTCCCTGTAGAATTCCCAGAACAATGGTCCTGTCAACCCCTCCTCACCCCCCTCCGCTCCCCTCATCCGAGTGCCCTGGGATTTCAGAGCCAGGTTACAGCGGCCCAAGCTTTTATCTGAGAGGAGTAGGGAAACGAGTGTCACAGCCAAGCGGGAGCTACGCCAGAGTCCAACAAAAGGAAGGGAGAGATGGAGGGATGACAGACACACAAACAGACACACAAACACGCACACACACACACACGCATGCGGACACATTCTTACACACAAGAACGGGGCATGGCTAACCTTTCCTGGAACAGCCCTACATCCTTGGGGGAGGAGTTTAAGGAGGACTGAATATAATGTAAAATAAGATCCTTAATGAAATCCAACCTGTAGACTGCTTAAATGTTTTCCTTCCATAAAGAGAATCAAATATAAAGTGAGGGAGTGGAGGCCCTCTTTGAAAGGCAGAGAATGCCAGACTATCTGTGTATGGGAAAGACAGATGGAATCTTCAGAGTGGAGAAACTGGGCAAAATGGAGCATAAAGGAGACAATCTGGTCTCGGCAGGAAAGCCATACATTGGCTAATAACACGGTGCACCAGTTGGTGGTTGATAAAGAAAGTCCTGGGGCTGAGAATCGTTGGAATGTAAATATCTTTTCAAATATGACCAGTTCTGGTGTTTTTGAGTAGAAGATCAGATTATTTAATGGATTACAAAAATAAAAAAAACTTTTCCAGTAAAATAAAGCATGTTCCTGAACAGCAGCTCTCTGAGCTTGAGGGTCCAGGTCTTAATTGCTGATTCGAGGCCGAAAAATGTAATTACATGTCATTTTCTTCTTGATCAGCTGTATTAAATCTATGGGATGTCTTCTGGGTGCTACAATCACCATAATACAAGCAACCTGGATTTAGGGGTAAACGTAACATAGTAACTACAAATCTGGGACACTCAAATTAGTATGATATGGTATGTATTCATTTGTTGTTACGTCCGTCATTAGAAGGAGACCAAGGTGCAGCGTGGTAGGCGTACATTTCACTTTATTTTCAAATGACACAAAAAAACAACAAAATCCAACCGAACGTCAAGTTCTGCAGGCTCCACAGCAACTATGCAAAAACAAGATCCCACAAACTCAGGTGGAAAACAGGCTGCCAACGTATGATTCCCTATCAGAGACAACGATAGACAGCTGCCTCTGATTGGGAACCATACCCGGCCAACAAAGAAATAGAAAACTAGAATGCCCACCCAAATCACACCCTGACCTAACCAAATAGAGAAATTAACAGGCTCTCTATGGTGACATTTGTGTGACATTTGTGGCTGTCCATCCATCTTGTATGATATGTTACAAATTACAATAACTATGATATGTTACGAATTCCAATTTGTTGTTAATGTTAGCTAGGGGGCTAAGTGGCTAACTCTAACATTAGCTAGATGGTAGAGCCAGTTGGAGCTGTTCTGTGAAGGGAGTCATACACAGCGTTGTACGAGATTTTCAGTTTCTTGGCAATTTCTTGCATGGAATAGCCTTAATTTCTCAGAACAAGAATAGACTGACAAGTTTCAGAAGAAAGTCCTTTGTTTCAGGCCATTTCGAGCCTGTAATCGAACCCACAAATGCTGATGCTACAGATACTCAACTAGTCTAAAGAAGGCCAGTTTTATTACTTCTTTAATCAGCACAACTGTTTTCAGCTATGCTAACATAATTGCAAAAGAGTTTTCTAATGATCAATTAGCCAATTGAAATGATAGCTAACACAACGTGGCATTGGAGTGATGGTTGCTGATAATGGGCCTCTGTACGCCTATGTAGATATTCCATAGAAAATCTGCCATTTCCAGCTACAATAGTCATTTACACATTAACAATGTCTACACTGTATTTCTGATCAAGGATTAGCCCCCTTTTTTTCTATTTTCACCTAAAATGACATACCCAAATCTAACTGCCTGTAGCTCAGGCCCTGAAGCAAGGATATGCATATTCTTGATACCATTTGAAAGGAACAACGTTGAAGTTTAAGGAAATGTGAAAGGAATGTAGTAGAATATCACACAATAGATCTGGTAAAAGACAATGGCAAAGAAAAAAACAACCATTTTTTTGTATTTTCTCTGTACCATCATCTTTGAAATGCAAGAGAAAGGCCATAATGTATTATTCCAGCCCAGGTGCAATTTAGATTTTGGCCACTAGATGACATCAGTGTATGTGCAAAGTTTAGAATGTGTAGACTGATCCAATGAAACATTGCATTTCTGTTCAAAATGTTGTATCAAGACTGACTAAATGTGCCTAATTGGTTTATTAATAACTGTTCATGTTCAAAATTGTGCACATTCCTCAAACAATAGCATGGCATTATTTCACTGTAATAGCTACTATATATTGGACAGTGCAGTTAGATTAACAATAATTTAAGCTTTCTGACAATATCAGATATGTCTATGTCCTGAGAAATGTTCTTGTTACTTACAACCTCATGCTAATTGCATTAATCTACATTAGCTCAACTGTCCCGTGGAAGGGACACCGATCCCAAAGAAGATTTATTAATGTTATTTTAATGGACAAATAATGTGCTTTTCGTTAAAAACAAGGGCATTTCTAAGTGACCTCAAGCTTTTGAACGGTAGTGTATATACAGTAGGTATGTCTGTAACAATCCTGTAAAATGTGTGTTTTGCATTGTACATGTATGTCTGTTGTAACCATCTTTCTGTAGGTGAATGCAAGTATGACTTCCAGGCCTGGGGAGAGTGTGACATGGTGACGGGGAAGAAGAACCGGTCAGGGGTGCTGAAACGAGCTCTCATGGATGCCACCTGTCCTAACACAGTGAGCGCCACCAAGCCCTGCGGCAAGATCCCCAAGACCAAGCTGCAAGGTAGGCTGAGGGGGAGTGTGGGAGAGCATACCAGCAAAGCCATAGATTTACATATATGGTACATATATGTCTTTACCAGTAGTGTATATCCTGAGGGGTTTGAGTGGTAAGATAAACCACTGCAAAGGGAACACATGTTTAGTGAATGTTTAATTAACTTACAATACCAGGACATAGTGTAGGTACCAGTCAATATATCACTAGGCTAAAAATATATATACAGTACCAGTCAAAAGTTTGGACACACCTACTCATTCAAGGGTTTTTCTTTATTTTGACTATTTTCTACATTGTACAATAATAGTGAAGACATAAACACTAAATAACACATGGAAGAATGCAATACCCTTAAAAGGTGTTAAACAAATCAAAATATTTGTTATATTTTAGATTCTTCAAAGTAGCTACGCTTTGGCTTGATGGCAGCTGTGCACACGCATTCTCTCAACCAGCTTCACTTGGAATGCTTTTCCAACAGTCTTGATGGAGTTCCCACATATACTGAGCTGCTTTTGTTGGCTGCTTTTCCTTCACTCTGCGGTCCAACTCATCCCAAACCATCTCAATTGGGTTGAGGTCAGGTGATTGTGGAGGCCAGGTCATCTGATGCAGCACTCCATCACTCTCCTTCTTGGTCAAATAGCCCCTACACAGCCTGAAGGTGTGTTAGGTCATTGTCCTGTTGAAAAAAAAAGCTAGTCCCACTAAGCCCAAACCAGATGGGATGGCGTGTCGCTGCAGAATGCATCAGACCAAAGGACAGATTTCCACTGGTCTAATGTCCATTGCTCGTGTTTCTTGGTCCAAGCAAGTCTCTTCTTCTTATTTTATTTGGGTCCTTTAGAAATGGTATCTTTGCAGCAATTCAACCATGAAGGCCTGATTCAAGCAGTCTCCTCTGAACAGTTGATGCTGAGATGTGTCTGTTACTTGTGTGTCTGTCTGTTGTGTCTGATGTTGAGATGTGTCTGCATTTATTTGGGCTGCAATTTCTGAGGCTGGTAACTCTAATTAACATATTATTATTGTTTTTGTATTTTTTAATTGAACCTTTATTTAGCTAGGCAAGTCAGTTAACAACAAATTCTTATTTTACAATGATGGCCTACCCTGGCCAAACCCTCCCTTAACCTGGATAATGCTGGGTGCCGCCCTATGGGAGTCCCGATCACGGCCGGTTGTGATACAGCCCGGGATCAAACCAGGGTATATAATGACGCCTCTTGCACTGAGATGCAGTGCCTTAGACTCTGTGCCACTCGGGAGCCCTTATCCACTGCAGCAGAGGTAACTGGGTCTTCCTTTCCTGTGGCGGTCCTCATGAGAGACAGTTTTATCATAGCGCTTGATGGTTTTTGCGAATGTGCTTAAAGAAACTTTCAAAGTCTTGAAATGTTCCATATTGACTGACCTTGAAGTAATGATGGACTTTCGTTTCTCTTTGCTTATTTGTGTTGTTTTGCCATAATATGGACTTGGTCTTTTACCAAATAGTTATATCTTCTGTATACCACCCCTACCTTGTCTCAGCACAACAGATTGGCTCAAATGCATTAAGAAGGAAATCATTTCAACAAATTAACTTTTAACAAGGCACACTTGTTAATTGAAATGCATTCCAGGTGACTACCTCATTAAGCTGGTTGAGAGAATGCAAAGCTGTCATCAAGGCAAAGGGTGGCAACTTTGAAGAATCACAAATATAAAATATATTTTGATTTGTTCAACACTTTTTTTGGTTACTACATGATTCCATATGTATTATTTCATAGTTTTAATGGCTTCACTATTATTCTACAATGTGGAAAATAGTCCAAATGAAGAAAAACCCTTGAATGAGTAGGCGTGTCCAAACTTTTGACTGGTACTGTACATGGTTGGAGAGGACAAAACACAAAGTTAAAGGATCCATTTTAAACACAATAGTCAATACATTGGAGAGTGAATCTCCATAAACGTGCGGAAGTGTTGGAAGATGATATTACTTTCAGGTAATTAAACCGTCAGAAAAGGACTATTTTCACCTGCTCCTTTTTTGCTTCATATTTAAAGCACGTTGCCACTTTCAGTCAACTTTTTTCACCATTTAACCTTGCTAAGGTATATTTATTAGCATATTATTTGGCAGTACTTTCACAGCTCACACCGATGACATCCTGCTGAAGACTCCACAACCTCTGAATGATTCATTCTGCGATAGTGCTGGACTTGTCAGAGATTCATGTTTAATCCAGCTCCACTATGGTGGGATTAGCCCCTTCACTGATCCTCAAATGTTCAGTGGGAGTGATTTCTATAAGTCTTCAACTCGGGTGAACTAAGGTAAATACATGTATTGAGCAGTACAAGTATGAAAATGTAATGCTGCATTCTCTCAGTAACTGCCAGTAGACGTCTAGACTCACCCATTTAAAGAAGACTATAGGAGACGTCAAGAAACATTGATTTCTCTCTTTCAATTATGGAAAGCAGCGAGACTGAGATGGTCATGTGAGTTTAGTCCAAACAGAACTACTGATCACAGGACATAACATGGAGGATTGCAGATGATGGTTTTAGTTGGCATTTCACCCAACAGACATTATAGATTCCTAATGTATTTAGTCTTGGTTCATTTCACCTGTCTGATACAATGAACTAGATGAGTATCTTAATAGAATAATGATATTTTGATATCAATTAAATTGCATATTCAATATTTAGGTCAGCCACAGTTAGCCCTGTTTGTCTAACTACTTCATTCAATGCGCTGATGAACATTGCCATTCAACATTCATCAAACCGTGTTTAACATAAAACATTCTTTGCCATTCAGTTTGTTATAAGACCTCATGTCCAAACATGACAACATGTTCCAAAAGCAAACCAGATGAATACTTTAGTTCAATGCTCCATCATTAATACAGTGACAGAATGTCTCCAACATGTAGAAGACAACACACAGATTTTCATCTATTTTCCCACATAAAGGCTTTATTAACGACTCCCACTTGTCTGTTATTTAGCTGATGACTCCCACTGTTAAAACCAATCATGTGAGAGCAGAAGTTGTTTAAAAATATAATGAATGCTCCATGATGTTGCCGGTAAAGGACTCATGGGGCTAGTGTGTACATTATGTCCAATCTGACTGCGTTTTGAGAAGTAGGCTACTGTGGTGATATGTTGAGAGTGTGAAACTGGAATCAGGGTAGATTTGGCAGCAGCCCTGACAGTAATCTGCTGTATGAGAGGGTGTGCCAGAACAGAACAGACTCTCCAGGAGCGACTGGACCAGAGCCTCATTGTGTTTCAGGCAGGCGGCTAACGGTTAAGACAGTTTTTCCTGCTTGAGGACAGAGAAAAACACTCCTGTCAATCTGACTGTGATTTTGGGTTCAATTCAAGTTTCCCTCGCCTCCTAATAACCTGGGAGTTAGGGAAATCAAAAGGCTAAAAAGCTGGTAAGACTGTAAGACTCTCACTGTGACGGAAAAAAAACATGTCAGATTGACAGTGGAGTGGAACCCCTGGCTTGGGTAATGGTTCTCGAAAAAATTACAATATCTTTACACATAAGCTGAGCAAAGCCTATTTAGGATGTCACGTGCAAGGAATCTGATCCAAATTAAAAGCATATTTGTGTTGGTGTATTTTTTCGGTGCACATGTATTTCAGTGACAGAAATAGCAAGGTGACACACAGAATTAACATTATTTCTGCAGTGAATAACATTTAATGGTAATCTCTGTACAGTGTGTGTGTGTGTGTGCGCATGCGCGCAAGCACATGAGCAGGACTGTATAGCACTGTACCTGTATGAATTATCACATATTCCCAAATGAATTGTCAGGATTTGGCCAGGGTTGTTCCGGTTTTTGGTCACTAGATGCCCCCATTGTGCTTTTTGACCTTTTGTTTTCCCTTGATCCCCATTATTATTTGCACCTGTGCCTCGTTTCCCCTGATTGTATTTAAACCCTTAGTTTTCCTCAGTTATTTGCTCTGTGTTTGTATGTTAGCACCCAGCCCTAGTACTCTGAGAACTCTTCTTGATCCCGGTGGACTCTCTTGTGGAATTCTGTTTTTTGTTCTTGTTTGTTTGTTTTTTGAGTGTCTTTTGAGGCTTTTTGTGCTTTGCCTTCCACCTTGTGGATTTGCCTTTTTTGTCTTGGAGGATTGCCTTTGTTCTTGTGGGATTCCTTTTGAGGTTGTGGAGTTACATGTTTTCCTGAAGAACTTCACTTTTACTTCATTAAATACACCGTTTCAAGTACTGCTGTGTCTGCCTCATCTTCTGGGTACTGCCGACTATTCGTGGCTCAGTTGGTTAAGTGACTATTTCTCACTCCGGAGACCCGGGTTCGTAACCGGGTCCTGACATGTATCCTGTTTGATGGAGGCCAGTCCTGTTTTAAGTCGGGCCTAATGCCCTGGGGAGGGTGAGAACCACAGTGTGAAAGGAGGGAGGGATGACGGTGGAGAAGAAGAATGGAGAGAGTTGGAAAGAAATACCTGCTATTTGAGAGTATGATTTCCCATGTCTGCCATTTGACAGATAAGCCCTGGTAAGCTAAAGGGGTACTGGGAAACAGAGTGTGTGTGTGTGTGTGTGTGTGTGTGTGTGTGTGTGTGTGTGTGTGTGTGTGTGTGTGTGTGTGTGTGTGTGTGTGTGTGTGTGTGTGTGTGTGTGTGTGTGTGTGTGTTGGAAGGGGATTCCAGGCCAGGCAGAGTCTCAGAGGACTTGTAATGAACCCGGTCTACAGAGCGAGGGACTATCTCACTTCCGGCTGGGGCCACTATATCCACCCAGTCATATTTACAATTCTAAACAGCCACCTTGTCTGCTGCTGCCAGGAGCGATGGAGAAAACATCTGTCAGGCCCATAGTCTTGAGGAGACAATGCTGCGAGGCAGCGAGGGAGCGATCTGAGATTCAATGTCTTCTCCCTTGTCTAACCTCAGGAAGAGACGGGCCCCACGGAATGAAACGGAAAGGCCGGAAAACAGAGAGTGACAGAAATGAAGCAGAAATGAAACATTATGAATACCTGTAGAATTCTCCTATTCTCCTCCCTCCTTACCCAGAAGAATGAGCAGGGGAGCCACAGTGGGGAGCAGAGAATGTCAGAGATGATTTAGGGGAAACAAAAGGCTTTATAGTGATGAAAACCCTGCGGCTGCCGTCAAGGAGTTGTTTTACAGTTTATCATTCCCCTGAGAATGGCTGTGCTGTTGTGTCTCTGTGTACAAGACAGCCCATTCAGACACAGAATTCAGTCTTATTGCACTCGGCCTGTTTCACGGCATCCCGGTTCAAAACATAATCTCTCCGAGCCACTCTGATTATTATGAGTCCGTGTCAAAAGTGCGGTGGCAGAAATGAGAGCGGAGAGAGTACACAGTAATGTGCCTATGCAGCAGAAAGCACACCGGCATGGTGAGAGCTCCAATCTCACAGACGGGGCTCGCAGAGGGAATGTGATCCTCTCTGTCTCCCTAGGGAGCCAAATGTGCTTACAAAGGCACAGGCAAAAACACAGTTAAACAAATTAAAAACGGCCAAACAAATGGAGCGAGGAGCAATTTTCAGTGGATTTGTATAAACACCCACGTCCCAATCTCCAAACTCACAGAACTCTCTAGGCTTGTCCGCAACACGTATGCTTATGAGAAATGTATAGATCAGATAGCAGGTCCCTGGGGCATTGACGTCAGCATTATATTTGAGGAGGATTCGAGTGATTGCACACACATTATGCAAGTTAGTAGCACAGGCAACATCTGGTAGGCTATCATCAATCAGTTAGACACTTGTGAGTCATCTCTAGGTCTGTACATTGGCCTGATGCATATCGACCCTTACAACGGGTTCATTTATACCCACTTATTAATGATTTGCAAATTATATACAAGCAAGGAATCATTACTTCTGAATTTACCGATGGATTGCATTGTTTGTTTATCAGGGATGAACGATTAGCATCGGGATGATTTACAATACTTTATATGCTGATTATCATCACATTCTTCACATTAATGCTCCACTGCTGATCGGATGTTTCACATAGATTATTAAAGGGCATGTGAAGGATAAGCAAATGATTCCTCAATGTTTTCATGACTTGTTACTGTTTAATGCTGATGGCTTATTGTACTGTACAAGACTTGGCTTGGTACAGTATATTGGCTAATGCTGCATTGGTGGTGAATAGATTGATTCATGTGCTGTAAATTTAAATACAGTTTGAATTGTTCTAATATGTTGCAGTGGAGCAGCAACGTACAGTAGTATTGATGGAGTGTTTGTTTATGTTGAGGACGTTTTTCTCAGATTAGCTGGAGAGAGTGGCAAGGCTTTCATCAACAAACTGACGTGGGAGGATCTTAAATTAGTGGCAGGTGGGAACTTGCTTTAGATCAGGTACAAAACAAACAGGTGTTGATTAGCCAGTTGACATCCTCGTCTGTTACCGCCCACCAACAACATCCCACCCTGTAATCTACGATGATAGGTGCTCCTGGGGGAAACAGACGATAGATGAGTCCTGCCTTTTCCTTGTTGCTTACTTTCCCCCTCACGCTCTTCTAAACACACACACACACACACACACACACACACACACACACACACACACACACACACACACACACACACACACACACACACACACACACACACACACACACACACACACACACACACACACACACACACGGACAGACAGACAGACAGACAGACAGACAGACAGACAGACAGACAGACAGACAGACAGACAGACAGACAGACAGACAGACAGACAGACAGACAGACAGACAGACAGACAGACAGACAGACAGACAGACAGACAGACAGACAGACAGACAGACAGACAGACACATAGCAAAATATATGTATGGAGTGTGTTGTGTGTGTGTGTGGGGAGGGGGTTGTGTTGCTCCTGTTCATCAGACCAGAGACTGGGGTATGTTGCTCCTGTTCATCAGACCAGAGACTGGGGTATGTTGCTCCTGTTCATCAGACCAGAGACTGGGGTATGTTGCTCCTGTTCATCAGACCAGAGACTGGGGTATGTTGCTCCTGTTCATCAGACCAGAGACTGGGGTATGTTGCTCCTGTTCATCAGACCAGAGACTGGGGTATGTTGCTCCTGTTCATCAGACCAGAGACTGGGGTATGTTGCTCCAGACCAGAGACTGGGGTATGTTGCTCCTGTTCATCAGACCAGAGACTGGGGTATGTTGCTCCTGTTCATCAGACCAGAGACTGGGGTATGTTGCTCCTGTTCATCAGACCAGAGACTGGGGTATGTTGCTCCTGTTCATCAGACCAGAGACTGGGGTATGTTGCTCCTGTTCATCAGACCAGAGACTGGGGTATGTTGCTCCTGTTCATCAGACCAGAGACTGGGGTATGTTGCTCCAGACCAGAGACTGGGGTATGTTGCTCCAGACCAGAGACTGGGGTATGTTGCTCCTGTTCATCAGACCAGAGACTGGGGTATGTTGCTCCTATTCAACAGACCAGAGACTGGGGTATGTTGCTCCTGTTCATCAGACCAGAGACTGGGGTATGTTGCTCCTGTTCATCAGACCAAAGACTGGGGTATGTTGCTCCTGTTCATCAGACCAGAGATGTTGTTGCTCCTGTTCCAGACCAGAGACTGGGGTATGTTGCTCCAGACCAGAGACTGGGGTATGTTGCTCCTGTTCATCAGACCAGAGACTGGGGTATGTTGCTCCTGTTCATCAGACCAGAGACTGGGGTATGTTGCTCCTGTTCATCAGACCAGAGACTGGGGTATGTTGCTCCTGTTCATCAGACCAGAGACTGGGGTATGTTGCTCCTGTTCATCAGACCAGAGACTGGGGTATATTGCTCCTGTTCATCAGACCAGAGACTGGGGTATGGACTGTGGTTCCTGTCATGGCTGTCAGGTACTAAAGCCACTCTGAGACGATGATAAAGCACTTTTCATGTTTGTCCACATGCACAGTAAACCTGTGGTAGGATTAACAACACATCCAGGGAATGAATGAGTGAGACAGGATCTTGAAGTGGAGTGCCAGTTAAGGCCCAAATAAAAATAGCAAAAGATATTCCCTGTTTGATGACCAATGACAAGTTCTACTAAAACCCAAATGGTTCATGATACCTAGAAAACTGGCAAATTCACTTTTCATGGAAGACTGTCTGAAAGGCAGGTTATGATCTTCAAAAACCTGACCGCAGGGTAGGTGACAGTATGCATGTAGATTCTAACCTGATGCCCACATGTTTTTGCAGATGCCAAGAAGCCGAAGCGGGAGGGGAAGAAGAGGGAGCGCACCCCGATGGATTAGTGGTGCATCATAGGAAGCAGGAAGTGGAAGTTGATGCTTATACTGCCCTATCTCAGCATGGTTCCTATTTGTTTGTCCTGTAGGTTTATAGGGGCCTGTAGCAGGTACACAACAAAGAGTTGGATAGTAGTGATAACATGTATTTCTTTCCTAATTTCTCATAGGAAAATCTTGTAGGGGATTTAATTCTCTGTGTGAATAATACAAATGAATCATTTCTTAGTAAAATGCTTAGTTTAACATTTTTCAGGTTCATTGTTGGAAAAACAATGGATTTTTGGTAATATTACATAACATCCTTTTTGTTTGAGGTGACAAAATTATTCTCACTCAAATCAAAAATAATTTCTTGCATGTCTTGATTTAAAGCAGCATCAAGTTAAAACCTTGTGCAATTACTGGGGTTTTAAATGTTATTTTGCTGGTACCCTCAACAGCAAAATTGCTAACAACTTTTCTAACCATTTTTGAGGGCATACATTAATAAGAAACATAAGTACTCATTGATGTAAAGGAAATTCCTTTTCTAATGGTATCTACAGTGAAAGATGTAAACTTTTATCAGATGACTGTATACATTAGCTACTGTACTGTACAGTTGTTAGTGTGTAAGAGGTTGTGTCCAGTATTAGTTCTGGTCTTCCTGCTATTATAACTCACTTTGTAGTTCCCCCGCTCTCCAGTTGAACTATGAGCAAAACTGTTATTGTAGTTTACAACTTGAGTTGACCTGTCCTAATTATCGATTACATTAAAAAAAAGTTTGAAATGATGTCCAAATATGTGTGATGTTTACTCACCTTGATTGAAGTAATTACATGTTCAGATGAAGTTATGGAGGCTTAATATGAAAGCTAAATATTAACCTGATGTGTGCGATTTCCAATTCCGACCTAACAAGTGATACATTTCTCCACACCACTATCATTTCAATAATCTGGACACAAAATGCCATGAAACATTTTTCATACATTTTATTTGAATTGATTTTAAAAAATGAATACGCCTCCATAAATCCACTGAATATGGTTAATATTTTACAGCTTCATAAGTGAGTGGCCAGTGATATTAACACTCAGCTTCGCTGTCCAGAACTATTAAACAATCAACTAATTGCGCAAAGGAAATCATTAACATTATTACTGTACATTAGGGGTGAGGGAGTATCATATTAGGACAAGGGAGGGTGAGAAGGGAAGGGAACATTCAGATAGCTATTAAACATGTGTAGACTTATGTACATTCCAACTGTACCTCATCCAAATGACATATAATGTATACTACAGAGATATATACAATTCAAATAATACGTTTTTAACAGACAATATATCGACCGTATTAGGAGCCATGAGGCACAGTGGATGAGAGCATAATGATTCAATTTACACACTGACGCAACTGAAAAATGAACACCCTGTACACTCGTAAGAAAAAAAAGGTGCTATCTAGAACCTTAAAGGGTTCTTCGGCTGTCCCGAAAGGAGAACCCTTTCAAAGAACTCTTTTTGGTTCCAGGTAGAACCCTTTGGTTCCAGATAGGGCTCTTTTGGGTTTCATGTAAAACCCTTTCCACACAGGGTTCTACGTGGAACCAAAAAGGGTTCTCCCTGGAACCAAAAATGGTTCTCCTATTGGGACAGCTGAAGAACCTTTTGGAAGAGTGTACATTGCTGTATATATATTTTCCACAAAATAGGTTTTTATCATTTGTATTCTGTTTGTCCATTTGAAGAGATATTTCAGTGAAGTCACACCTACAATGGTTCAAAATGGTTCATTCCCTCGAGACTTGAATATGTTTCAATAACAATTCCCCCAGATATCTGGAAGAGGTCCAGATGTTTCCAATACTACACTGCATGTTGTAGCAGCTGGTCTCACAGTTTCTCCCTACGGTCAGTCTGTGTCCCTTCTCACTCATCACTCATTTACAAGTTGAGACAAAATGGATGCCGAACACACATCAGCACTTCATTGTTTGTCAGTAATGGATTTGTTTCTCTACAGATTCAGCAGGTTACTACTTGATTCTCCTCTTCGGCTGATCGTCAGTCTCACAAAGCCCAAACATGCAACAGAGTAAAAAAAAGTTAAGTGGGACAGTTGAGTGTACTTTAGTTCAGTTTTAAATCTCACACGGCAGTGGTCCGTTCTCTCAGAATTGCATTTGTTTTCTCATTTACTTAACAATGTTTCTTTCTTTCCCGCCATAATATTGTCACTCCAACAAACACATGTTCAGTCTTGATGCAGCACTCATCTAACACATACTGATACACTGTTCAATTCTAGATTTTGTACAACAATATAATAGATATAGCTTTATAAAACGTGATACAAAATGTACAGTATGATGATCACATTGTGTTTACATGTGTTTAGGCAAAAATAAATGTTTGTCTTGTAAATCTTTATCTTTCAGAGTGTGTCTTTGGAAGCCACTTGCTTTTGAGACACTTTTCAAACAGGGACTGTGAGGTGAGGACAGAAGCAACATTGTTTGTTGAATCCTTTATTGTTTCTTACCCCCCTGAATGCAATGTGTGGTTTGTGTTTCTATGGGGTTGTCTTTATTCACAGATGCCACTTGGTGCTTTGACATGCTAAGGGGCTCTTATAGAGCAAAGCACACACACACACACACACACACACACACACACACACACACACACACACACACACACACACACACACACACACACACACACACACACACACACACACACACACACACACACACACACACACACACACACACACACACACACACACACACACACACACACACACTCTCTCTCTCTCTCTCTCATGCCCATAGGGGCATGTGCCCCATCAGATTTGGCCTGTTTAATTAATATATATATATATATGTGTGTGTGTGTGTGGTTGTCGTTGTTTTCTCTGTAATACTACTAGCCACCTTGCAATTCTATAAAGTTGGTTTTTAGCCCAGATAGGTTCCCAATCTCCCAACCTCATAAATAACTACCATGAAGCCATTTCAGGCTATCAAGTTGGAGTAGCTAGCTTGTCTAACCATCTTAGCTGGCATGCCTGCTGGCAAGGTTGGTTGACTTTAGAAAAGCAAGCATTAATTAAATGTACTGAATAAGACTCACATTCCTTTCAATCTTTTATCCAGATTTTTAGCAGAGATGCAGAGAAGTATATTTAGTTTATTTTAAAAAATAACCACCTTTCAGGAGGATACAGACAGATCAAGAGGTATGTTTAGATATGCAGAAAAATAGACACATTTGGACATATAATTAAACATAATGATTATGGGTCTAGATTGCAGAAAAAAAGCTGTTTCAGGTGTTTGAAAAATGCAAAATTATCCCCCCTCAGGACCAACCCCAGCCACCTTCACATAGATTTTTGTGGTATATAACACCCCTGCACACACACACACACACACACACACACACACACACACACACACACACACACACACACACACACACACACACACACACACACACACACACACACACACACACACACACACACACACACACACACACACACACACACACACACACACACACACACACACACACACACACACGTGTTAAAATACCCTCCAAACCTCCAGTGATGAAATAGATTAAATTACATGTTTTCCCCCTTCTACTAAACCTATGCCTTCTACGACCACAATGAAGGAGAAAATAAACATTTTAGACTTTAGAAGATCTTGTGCTTTTCTACATCTATGACTGTCACCTTAAATTGCACCACCAGCTAACAAAAATGTAATCTACTGAAAATATAAAACATCAATTTAAACATCAATGAGCAATTATAAGAATGGGTAATAAGTAATAAGGCACTTCAAATTGCTCAGTATACAATGTGGCGATATATTTGTCTGTTCAGATACACTTCACATACCACATCGCCTTGGAAACATGGCTATAAGAGGCAGAAGCAGCCCAAATATCTCAACTGGAAACAGAGACTCAGGATGCTCCCATCTCAATGGGTACTAACCCTCTGCTCAACAACAGCCCCAAACAACACAGTAACAATCTAAATAAATACTCTTTCACACACTTGTCAAGTACACTATCAAAACATCACAATTCTAACTAACTAACTTTAGATAGATAGATAGATAGAAAATGCAAATATGATGTTCCTTATGTTTCACGGGCCTTTAAACAATGCCCTGATATAGTGGACGTCACAGTCACACATAACGGGATCAGGAGCAAGTGGGACACTATGTGGGATGGGAGGGGCTGTGTAAACCCCAAAATCCCCAAAAATCTAATCAACCACAATCATACATTTAGGGAGAAATACATCTCCCTAAAAAGGTTTAGCCCTTTGAAACAAGCCGTGTGAAGAGGAGCCCAGCTAGCTCAGACGGCACATGATGATCTGTTGACACCATGGAGACAATGTTTATGTGATGAAGGGGAAATATAACAGTGGAATGAGGCTCTTCATACGTTGACAAGTGAATCCACTCAATGAGAAATACACCCCCCCTCCCCCACATGAAAAGAGAGCATGTCCTGTTTTTACAGTACGGTAATAAAAAGTCTAGCCAAAATCCATCTGAGAGTTACTGTACTCCATCACCTTGTTTCCATCATTCTCTAGACTATACAGTAGCGTGGGATTCCTGAAGGACGGGTAATTTATTTTGTGGAAACCTTAGGTTGACCCTGTCTGAAATGGCTGACAGTATCCAAACATGGTACCTAAGATGTGAGAGCCTGTGGCGGACTTATCAGACCGTACAAAGTGGACAGTGCAGGGTTTCTTTTGTCCTGTTAGTCAAACGATATGCTGTTGACAGGTGAGGAGTGCTAAAGGGGTGTGAGCTTTCCACTGTGTCTGAAAGCAGCTGAAAGAGCATTCCGCTGAGACACAGTGAGTGACAGCCATCTTGTCTGGGGGCGGTGAACCCTGTCCCTCCATTGGTGATAAATGGCTGTCACTTTCCGTCAAACACCCGGATAACTGTTCTCTAAAAAGACCCAGACCAGTGTTGTAGAGCACTTACTTTCCTGCTGGTATCACTCAAACAACAGCTTAAACTGAGCTGAATCAGACGTTCCGTTCTGGGAAGCTAGGAGGCTCTTAGCAACACCAACCACTGAGACGTGTGACAGATGACACCCAGACATGGGTCCACTTATCAACCTGACGGGTGGCTGGATTGTGAACTTGGATGGGTGCCTCTCACACACTGCTGGGCTCGTGCAGTCGAACAGATTGACTGAATTATACGTGCCAGGCTTCCAGAGGACAATCTGCATTTAAATTAGGAAGATTGCAAGGATTCAGATGATCTTCATCCTCTTCCACTTCCTTTGCCATCACTATTTCCATTAAAAGCAGAATTTATTAATAATTACTCATGACCTAAATGTTGTGTTATTTTGACGCCTCTAGTGAATTTGCAGTAGGTTGCTTTGTCTTTTATCTTTCCAATATTGGGGGCGATGTTAGTCATAAAAATGTCATTAAGGGGGAGGAGACACTGGGGGACAATATCAGAGAGAGAGAAAGAGAGAGAGAGAGAGAGATAGAGAGAGAGAGAGATAGAGATAGAGATAGAGATAGAGAGAGAGAGAGAGGAGAGAGAGAGAGAGAGAGAGAGAGAGAGAGAGAGAGAGAGAGAGAGAGAGAGATAGAGATAGATAGATAGATAGATAGATAGATAGAAAATGCAAATATGATGTTCCTTATGTTTCACGGGCCTTTAAACAATGCCCTGATATAGTGGACGTCACAGTCACACATAACGGGATCAGGAGCAAGTGGGACACTAAGTGGGACGGGAGGGGCTGTGTAAACCGAGCACGTAATAGCCCATCTTTAATCTCCAGTAGGTGTTCCACATCATTTTATAATCTGATCAGGCTCATGGTGAGTTTCCATTAAAGGCCTGTCCCGTATCTCTCTTTAAGGAGACTGCCTTAAGGGGCTGCTCAATGCGGGTGTCATTTTCTGTTAAGCCCCCCTAGCAACCAACGTGGCGACCATCCCATGGCTGCTTTATATTCATTATTTAAATTGGAATACATTAGCATGTCAGAGATAAATGGACTGTGTTGAAGATCAGCATACGGTGTGGACGACATATATGGACACAAACAGTATGACACAAAAACATGGGAATTCTAGTGTCGTATTATTTCTAACATCATTAGACTGTGATCTCAAAAACACATATATAAACAGTACATATGACTTCATCTATATTCATGTGATGAAACACACAAATATATACACACACACGCACACACACACACGCACGCACGCACGCACGCACGCACGCACGCACGCACGCACGCACGCACGCACGCACACACACACACACACACACACACACACACACACACACACACACACACACACACACACACACACACACACACACACACACACAGATGTAGATGAATTAGTACATCTAACATCGAGTAGCCCTTATAATTCACAAGGCCATGGCCTGTGATTATTGGTATTTAACCCCATTCTGGGGTAACAACAGAAACATGCACTGAAATAACCTCTAAAATCTCCACAGTATGACACTCTATCAATCACTCTACAACCTTGGTAACCCCTACCTAACGAATACAAACCACCTCTGATGACAGCAAGACAAAATATAATCCTCTTCAATCTTTCTCTTCATTATCAGTCAGGACTGACATACAACAGGCTCTTGTCACAGGCGGTAACATCTGCAATACAGCGGGATTAAATTATCCAATCTCAGAGGAATATCCAACTCACCCCTGGAAAAGCACAAGATCCCTTCCTGTATAATTGAATAGGCGTTGGCTCCAAGCCCCTGCCAACTGCCACCCTCTGGATGTATTTACAAGCTCCAAGCATCAACACACTTTTAGAAAACAGGCTCATTAAGGGTTCTGAAGCTGTCCCCATAGGAGAACCCTTTTTGTTGTCCATGTTGAACTCTGGGTGGAAAGGGTTCTACATGGAACGCAAAAGGATTCTACTGGATCCAAAAGGGTTCTACCTGGAACCAAAAGGGGTTCTCACAGGGTTCTCCTACGGTGACAGCCAAATAACCCTTTTTGGTTCTAGTTAGCACCTTGTTTTCTAAGAGTGTAGACTATCTGACAAAACAAACATCTTAATATACAATCAAATAAACATCAAATTCATCATGTAATGAATTGTTAGAGATCAAATCGCTGATCGTCTAAAATGATGTGGAAAACGAATAGCAAGCTAAATAATGTAATTGAACAATGCCTTTTTGGATGTATTTTTACATTATCTATTTATTTGTTTACTCATGACCATTTTCCACCCTTTTCTTTGGTGGGAAGAATCTACTTTTTCAAACAAGTTTCCTAACCTCAGTCCTGCGTTGTGATGAGAGGTGACCCTGGCCAGGCCTGGTCTCTGTCCTGCTATGCCCTTCAGGGGCCACTTATGGTCCATCCCTGGAGATAGGAAGGCTCCCTGCCATGTTACTCAGTCGTATATGAACATGTCAGAGAGGCAGTTTAGACAAGCTGCTCTGCTTTGTGTGCCGCCAACACAGAGTGCCACCGGCATACAGATAACAGTTTGTAGTATGTTCTGTATGTCCTTGTGCTGTCTCTACTGGCGGACATCTGAAACTGTGTGATGGATCATTCTGTCACGCTCAGACTGATGCACACACACACACACACACACACACACACACACACACACACACACACACACACACACACACACACACACACACACACACACACACACACACACACACACACACACACACACACACACACACACACACACACACACACACACACACACACACACACACACACATACATACACACACACACATTTAGATTTTGCGTATACATTGATATATACAGGTTTCTTTTTTTACACTGAATTTCAAACGGGAAGTTTGTGAATTCAGTCAGCCCTATTTTCCCTTAGAATTTTGTCTTGTGCAGTGAAGAGCTCTCTATCCAACTGTCCTTTTCAAGTTCGGTCTATTTGTTCTCCTGGCTATGCGCTTCTTTGTAAGTCTTATGTCTCAACAGTTGCATCACAAATCTCATTCATCAGAGCCAAACCCAACATGGCTGCAGGATACAAGTTCTCTTGTAGAGTAAAAACAAAGGAAAGGGACCACATCATAAACACGTCTCTCTCTCTCTCTCTCTCTCTCTCTCTCTCTCTCTCTCTCTCTCTCTCTCTCTCTCTCTCTCTCTCTCTCTCTCTCTCTCTCTCTCTCTCTCTCTCTCTCTCTCTCTCTCTCACACACACACGCACACACACGCACACACACGCACACACACGCAAACTCGCATCTATATTCATCTAGCTGACCTAATGTTTTTGTATTGACAGAGGAGGAGATGTTTGAATGTCTTTTTGAAAGTGACATTGCAGAGGGCATAGCAGGCGGGGTTGATGGTGCTGTTGATGTAGCACAGCCAGTAGCCGATAGTCCAGACTGTGCTGGGGATGCAGCTGGAGCAGAAGGTGTTGATGAGTACCATGACATTGTAAGGTGTCCAGGTGGCCACAAAGGCCACCAGGATGGCCATGATGGTACGGGTCACCTTCTTCTCCCGAGACGGTGGTGCTTTCTTCTTCTTGGGCGGCTGCTTGGTCATCTTCACGATTTTCCGCGCCACGTGGTTCTGCTTCTCCGTGGCGGCGACGATCTCCACCGTGGCGTTGGAGGGCGTGTAGCAGTCCCCCTTGAGAGAACTGGTCTTAATCTTGATGCAGGTGAGTTTGGAGCCGCCTGCCTTGGCCCGGTGGCGGGTTGGTTGCTGAACGAGCTCGGTGTTGCAGTTTGCTCTGGATGGCACCGCTTCTTCTTCTTTGTGGTTGGATGCCGCTGCACTGCCAGATGTCGAGTCGTTGGAGCTCTCTTTCTCCTCTCCGTGGGCACAGTTCTCCCTTCCCCCATCTTCACCCTCCATCTCCCCCTCTCCACCCGTGGTGGACGGGCCCTTGCCGTTCTGCAGTTTACCTTCGTGCTGGTTGGCCACGTCATCTATGGCTTCGGTCCTGCCCTGCTCTGTGTCCTCTGCTGTCAGGTTGTTGTTGATGGGCTTGGCAGTATTACTGGCCCCTGCCTGCTCGTGGGACACGGCCTCTGGGTTGGGCCCTGACGGCTTCCTGGTCTCTTTCTTCACCCGGCTTTTACTGGCTATAGAGATCTGTATGTAGAGAATGACCATGATGATAACGGGCAGGTAGAAGGCTGCGATGGCCGTTCCGAAGGTGACTGCTGCATTAGAGAAGAACTGAATGTAACACTCCCTCTCAGGCACTGTCCGCCCGCCCACGATGAACTGCCAGAAAAGGATGGCCGGGGCCCACAGAATGAAGGACAGGACCCAGGCAGCAGCAATCATCATCCCTGCCATCTTGGTGGTCCTTTTGACAGGGTAGCTGAGGGGCTTTGTGACACAGAAGTATCTGTCAAAACTGATGATGAGTAGGTTCATGACAGATGCGTTACTCACTACATAGTCCAAGGCTAGCCACAGATCACACACCACAGGCCCCAAGGGCCAGTAGCCAATCACTATGTATACTGTATACAAGTTCATGGAACACAGCCCGATGATTAGGTCAGCACACGCAAGGCTGAATAAAAAGTAGTTGTTGACAGTCTGTAGGTTCCTATTGACCTTAATGGAAAGCATGACCAGGATATTTCCAATAACGGTGACCAGGCTGAGGGACCCAGCCACCAATACGATGAACACCACCTCCACAGTCTTGTATGGGCTTTCGGGTTCAGTGACAGGCCCTGCGTCATTGCCTTCTGAGGCATTCCAGTAGGTGAAGTTGGTGAAATTGAACATCTCCATTGCATCTGGTCTTGGGGATGTTCTTCTATTCAGTTGGAGTTCAGGCGTTGAATCGCCTTTGCACCTATGGAGGGAAACAGAGGAAAATATTGGATTAGATCATTAACTATCCTACGTGCATCCATCAAAATTCTAATTTGGGGAAACTACTGAAAACTATAGGGCTACTTCCACACATATAACATCATTAACATGTATCGTTATTTAATAATAATGAATGTGTGCGACAAGGTGATTAGCGGAGATGTGCTATGAAAACAAAGTTGTTTACAAACAACGATGAGGACTAATGAGATTGTCAAGTTAAAACAAGACATTCGACAACTTGAATGTTGAAAACAGGCCTGGTAAACAAAAACTATTGTAGCCGACATGGGAGGAGGTACTTTCAGCAGGACAACGAGACAACCAGAAGTTGGAGAGGAAGCTACATACTGACAACAGCTCCAAGAGAAGACCCTTTTAGTCTTAACAAAAGAAAACAACACCGCAAATGAGATGTGTTTCCACCTATTGTTTACAAAAAAACAATTGAATTGACAGACCAATACATTTTTCTCTTGTGTTGTGTTAGGTTATCGTACATGAAATGAAATCTATTACTGGTAGGCAGTGATTAAGTGTTGGCTTAACAGGGCTATGCGGAGCTAGCAGGAGCTCCCCACATCTACAGTAGCAATACACTCTCTCACTATGCTGTTCCTTCCACCATTTCACTTGATGCTTTCACCCTGTACCCGATAAGCTACGTGTGTTTCAGGCAGGTAAGAGCTGGTAGTATTATATCCAGATGTGTTTCAGGCAGGTAAGAGCTGGTAGTATTATATCCAGATGTGTTTCAGGCAGGTAAGAGCTGGTAGTATTATATCCAGATGTGTTTCAGGCAGGTAAGAGCTGGTAGTATTATATCCAGATGTGTTTCAGGCAGGTAAGAGCTGGTAGTATTATATCCAGATATGTTTCAGGCAGGTAAGAGCTGGTAGTATTATATCCAGCTGTGTTTCAGGCAGGTAAGAGCTGGTAGTATTATATACAGTAGTGTTTCAGGCAGGTAAGAGCTGGTAGTATTATATCCAGATGTGTTTCAGGCAGGTAAGAGCTGGTAGTATTATATCCAGATGTGTTTCAGGCAGGTAAGAGCTGGTAGTATTATATCCAGCTGTGTTTCAGGCAGGTAAGAGCTGGTAGTATTATATACAGTAGTGTTTCAGGCAGGTAAGAGCTGGTAGTATTATATCCAGATGTGTTTCAGGCAGGTAAGAGCTGGTAGTATTATATCCAGATGTGTTTCAGGCAGGTAAGAGCTGGTAGTATTATATCCAGCTGTGTTTCAGGCAGGTAAGAGCTGGTAGTATTATATCCAGATGTGTTTCAGGCAGGTAAGAGCTGGTAGTATTATATCCAGCTGTGTTTCAGGCAGGTAAGAGCTGGTAGTATTATATACAGTAGTGTTTCAGGCAGGTAAGAGCTGGTAGTATTATATCCAGATGTGTTTCAGGCAGGTAAGAGCTGGTAGTATTATATCCAGATGTGTTTCAGGCAGGTAAGAGCTGGTAGTATTATATCCAGCTGTGTTTCAGGCAGGTAAGAGCTGGTAGTATTATATCCAGTAGTGTTTCATGCAGGTAAGAGCTGGTAGTATTATATCCAGCTGTTTGGGGGACGGGCTCTGCAGCTCAAAGAAAAGACAAATTGATCCATGTGTTTTCAGGCCCCTAGTATTTTACCTTGTTTCGTGGCCTGTAGTCTATCCTGTTCGCCTGAATCGGACAAAGCTGCCAGTGTCACGTTCTGACCCTAGTTCTTGTGTTATTTGTTTGTTTTAGTTGATCCGGACGTGAGTTAGGTGGGCATTCTATGTTTTGTGTTTCTATGTTGGTTTTCTGTGTTTGGCCTAGTATGGTTCTCAATCAGAGGCAGGTGCCGTTAGTTGTCTCTGATTGAGAATCATACTTAGGTAGCCTGGGTTTCACTGTTGTTTTTTGGGTGATTGTTTCCGTGTCTGTGTTTGTTCGCCACACGGTACTGTTTCTGGGTTGTTCACGTTTATTGTTTTGTATTCATTGAGTGTTCAGTTTATGTTTTATTAAACAATATGGACACATACCACGCTGCGCATTGGTCCTCCGATCCTTCTCGCTACTCCTCCTCAGAAGAGGAGGAGGAAAACCTTCACAACCAGTCTCAGGGTAAAGTGTTTGGAGGGAACATGCTCTCAGAGGGAGGCTCTGCACGTTTGCTACATCCAATAGTGGTTCAGCCGATGGGCAGGGCGATCTCATTTGGTGTACAGCATCTGACTGAGTTACTCAGATTGTCTCTGAGTAATTTGTCACTTTGAGTAGTTGTTTTGTGATATACTGGATGGTTCAGGGCCCTGTTTGACTGTCACAATGCACAATTGGTTGATGTGAATGGGACTTAATGAGGAGGTATTGGCTGACAGCTCATTAACTGACACTGAACAGCTCCTTCTATCTTAGGTCCTGCTTTTAGGCTTATGCCCCTTTAACAGTTGAACACAGCCTCTGAATAACTAGCGATACAGTAATTGACTTATCTGCTCTGGCAGAAATCCCTAATCATTGCATTAGGCACAGAGCTAAGCTGGACTAATCCCCATCAAATGTGTAAGTCCACCTATTTATATGTTAAAACATCCAACAATACAAACAGGACACACATGTGGTTCACTAGAGAGAAGTGGATTAGAGAAAGGAAGTGGATGATTCAGTGAGGATGGGGGAGTGAGTATGTCCCTCGGCACATCTTTGTCCACCTCCAGCTAACATAAGTCTCGTCCCACACCTGAAATCTCTGCCATAACAGAACAAAGCTTTGCCCTTCCGGAATCAAATAGAGACCGTCACAAATCCCCTCTCTGCAGAACCATGGCACATAAATGTTGCTTAAGGGCCTCTAGAGAAAGTCTTCTTCTAAATGTCTCCTCACCTTGTCATGGTGACATCACCCTGCTGAGGACATTGCATTCACACTCTAGGGAGCCCAGCCGGTCAGTATTTGACATTTCCCTTGAGAGGATGGGACACAGATGCCTCAAGCCTGACCCGGGGCTGCAGTCTGGCTGCTCATTTGACTAAATGGGTAACACTTTATTTATAGATGCTCTACAGACTATCAGTAACATTTCAACTAACTATCTACTAACCCTAACCCTAACCATAACCCTTATCCTAACCCTAAACTTAAGCCTTACCTTAACCCTAACCCTAACCTTGGCAGGCAGTTGCTTATCAACAGAAAATGTGTTGATAGTATGACCATCTGTAAAGTATCCAGACTATCCAAATAAAATGTGACCTAGATGGAGTTCAACAAGTAACATTTATGTTCTCTCTAAAAGCTAGGGGTCCAAATCATTGACACCCCTCCTTATAAATAAAGTAGTCAAAAGTTTAGTTTTTCGTCCCATGTTCATAGCACGTAATGACGACATCAACCTTGTGACTACAAACTTGTTGGATGCCTTTGCAGTTTGTTTTGGTTGTGTTTCAGATTATTTTGTGCCCAATAGAAATGAATGGTAAATAATGTATTGTGTCATGTTGGATGCTACCATAATTACGGGATAATCCTGTGAATAATGATGAGTGAGAAAGTTACAGTGTCAAAGATCACACCCCCATGACATGTGTCTTGCCCAACTCACACCTCCCCCTTGAGCTTAATGAGCTGGCCTAGGTTATCCCTGCTTCAGGCCTATTACCCACGGGCATTGCCCTTCCAGCCCAGTCCGGATCCCAGCATCCCACTGATACCAGTGGCGTAGAGCTCGGCGGCCGACAGCTGGAGTGGAAGAAACCTTTTTATTAAAAACCACTCAGTGGGGTGTCCAGCTCAGGGGCAGGGCGACCCATAGTTCATCAGGCTCTCCCAGGACTATAAGACCAGGGAAACTATAAGACCAGGGAAACTATAAGACCAGGGAAACTATTCGACCAGGGAAGCTATACGACCAAGGAAACTATAAGACCAGGGAAACTATAAGACTAGGGGAACCATAATATCAGGGAATCTGTAAGACCAGGGAAACAATTAGACCAGGGGAAGCTTTTAAATTGTTAATTTCACCTTTATTTAACCAGGTAGGCTAGTTGAGAATAAGTTCTCATTTGCAACTGTGACCTGGCCAAGATAAAGCAAAGCAGTGTGACACAAACAACAACACAGAGTTACACATGGAGTAAACAATAAACAAGCCAATAACACAATAAACAAATCAATGACACAGTAGAAAAATGAAAGTCTATACACAGTGTGTGCAAAAGGCATGAGGAGGTAGGCAATAAATAGGCCATAGGAGCGAATAGTTACAATTTAGCAGATGGTAAGTAGAGATACTGGTGTGCAAAAAAGCAGAAAAGTAAATAAAATAAAAACAGTATGGGGATGAGGTAGGTAGATTGGGTGGGCTGATCGGTTAGCTGCTTCGATAGTTGATAAGGGTAAGGTTGGTAAGGGAAATTAACGTCTCCAACTTCAGCAATTTTTGCAATTAGTTCCAGTCACTGGCAGCAGAGAACTGGAAGGAAAGGTGGCCAAATGGCGTGTTTTTTTTGGAGATGATCAGTGAGATACACCTGCTGGAACGTGTGCTACGGGTGGGTGTTGTTATCATGACCAGTGAACTGAGATAAGGCGGAGCTTTACCTAGCATAGACTTATAGATGACCTGGAGCCAGTGGGTCCGGCGACGAATATGTAGCGAGGGCCAGCCGACTAGAGCATACAGGTCGCAGTGGTGGGTGGTATAAGGTGATTTGGTAACAAAAAGGATGGCCCTGTTATAGACTGCATCCAGTTTGCTGTGTAGAGTGTTGGAAGCTATTTTGTAGATGACATCGCCGAAGTCGAGGATCGGTAGGATAGTCAGTTTTACTAGGGTAAGTTTGACGGCGTGAGTGAAGGAGGCTTTGTTGCGAAATAGAAAGACGATTCTAGATTTGATTTTTGATTGGAGATGTTTAATATGAGTCTGGAAGGAGAGTTTACAGTCTAGCCAGACACCTAGGTATTTATAGTTGTCCACGTATTCTAGGTCGGAACTGTCCAGGGTGGTAATGCTAGTCGGGCGGGCGGGTGTGAACAGCGAAAGGTTGAAAAGCATGCATTTGGTTTTATTAGAGTTTAAGAGCAGTTGGAGGCCACGGAAGGAGTGTTGATTGGCATTGAAGTTTGTTTGGAGGTTAGTTAGCACATTGTCCAATGAAGGTCCAGAAGTATACAGAATGGTGTCATCTGCGTAGAGGTGGATCAGGGAATCGCCCGCAGCAAGAGCGACATCATTGATAAATACAGAGAAAAGAGTCGGCCCGAGAATTGAACCCTGTGGTACCCCCATAGAGACTGCCAGAGGTCCAGACAACATGCCCTTGGCCAGTTCGATGAAAAAGGCTGCACAGTACTGTCTTTTATTGATGGCGGTTATGATATCGTTTAGTACCTTGAGCGTGGCTGAGGTGCACCCGTGACTGGCTCGGAAGCCGGATTGCACAGCGGAGAAGGTATGGTGGGATTCGAAATGGTCAGTGATCTGTTTATTAACTTGGCTTTCGAAGACTTTAGATAGGCAAGGCAGGATGGATATAGGTCTGTAACAGTTTGGGTCTAGGGTGTCACCCCCTTTGAAGAGGGGGATGACTGCGGCAGCTTTCCAATCTTTAGGGATTTCGGACGATATGAAAGAGAGGTTGAACAGGCTGGTAATAGGGGTTGCAACAATGGGAAGGATAGTTTTAGAAAGAGAGGGTTCAGATTGTTTAGCCCAGCTGATTTGTACGGGTCCAGGTTTTGCAGCTCTTTCAGAACATCTGCTGTCTGGATTTGGGTGAAGGAGAAGCTGGGGAGGCTTAGGTGAGTAGCTGCGGGGGGAGGCGGAGCTGTTGGCCGAGGTTGGAGTCGCCAGGAGAAAATGCATGGCCAGCCGTTGAGAAATGCTTATTGAAATTTTCGATTATCATGGATTTATCAGTGGTGACCGTGTTACCTAGCCTCAGTGCAGTGGGCAGGTGGGAGGAGGTGCTCTTGTTCTCCATGGACTTTACAGTGTCCCAACATTTTTTGGAGTTAGAGCTACAGGATGCAAATTGCTGCTTGAAAAAGCTGACTGTGTGTATGGTTTTCCTAACTTCCCTGAACAGTTGCATATCGTGGGGACTATTCGACACTATTGCAGTCCGCCACAGGATGTTTTTGTGCTGGTCAAGGGCAGTCAGGTCTGGAGTGAACCAAGGGCTACTTCTGTTCTTAGTTCTGCATATTTTGAACGTGGCATGCTTATAAAGACCAGGGGAAAAATAAGACCAGGGAAACTATAAGTCCAGGGGAGCTATAAGACCAGGGAAACTATAAGACTAGGGGAAAATAAGACCAGGGAAACTATAAGTCCAGGGGAGCTATAAGACCAGGGAAACTATAAGACCAGGGGAAAATAAGACCAGGGAAACAATAAGTCCAGGGGAGCTATAAGACCAGGGAAACAATAAGTCCAGGGGAGCTATAAGACAGGGGGAGCTATAAGACAAGGGAACCATAAGACCAGGGGAAAAATAAGACCAGGGAAACTATAAGTCCAGGGGAGCTATAAGACAGGGGGATCTATAAGACATGGGAAACCATAAGACCAGGGGAAAATAAGACCAGGGAAACTATAAGTCCAGGGGAGCTATAAGACCAGGGGAGCTATAAGACAAGGGAAACCACAAGACCAGGGAAACTAAAAAAACAAACAGGGAAACTAGTGGTGAGTATACTTTCTCCGCTTGGCAACTGTTATTATTAAATACATATTTTGTTTTACAACTACGGGTGCACGTCACATCCCTTCACCTGTGGACCTGGAGATACTCCCCGTTATGGGACCTAGTGTCTCACGAGACTAAATTGCATAGTCACCGTGTCATGCCTTAGTCCCGCGAGACTAAATGGTATAGCCACCGGGAGACGAAATGGTATAGTGACCGTGTCATGCCTTACTCCCACGAGACTAAATGGTATAGTGACCATGACATGCCTTAGCCTAACATCCTAGACATTGCTATACACACCCCAAGCATGGGCCCACACGGTAACAAAGAGAGGAACCCTCTGTTTTATTTCGGACAGTGGCCCCGCAAGAGGAAATCCACTCCCTGTTTTTATTTAAGCAAAGCCATTTACAATCAGTCTACTTGTCCTATGGATACCTTAGTCAATCCTAGGGTACCCAACCCAACCCTCTTCCTCCTAAAGAAACATCCTAATTATATGACCCTGCCCGTGTGGGTAAAAGAATGGAGGCTTACCTCTAACTGATGTCTTAGAAGAATTCAGAAAAAGGCTCGGCCCCCAACAACAGTGTTCCCGAAAAGTGAAGAACAAAAACAGTAAATCATTGGCAAAAAAAATCCCCAAAAAGAGAGAGGTCCAAAAGATAGGCTCTGAAACAAAGCAGACCCCTTCTCACCTGCAGACATCCTGTATAATCATGCCTCCATTACACACTCCTCCCCACAAACCGGTTACATCAAATTCATACAATACTGTAATTTCCGCTCATTCAATCACTCCCTTAAAACTGGTAACATCTGGTCCATAATGGACTGCCCCTCCCCAAACCCCCAGTCCTCGTTGTTATTCTTTGACGTCTCCTTCCAGAAGGATGTCAAAGAAGGGGGTTAGTGGAAGTTCACGTTTCACTGCACACCCCCCTGTTCTGGTAATTCCCTGGGCTCCACTTTTGGCTGAAGGTGAAGGTGCTGACGATGGAAGTAAGCCTGCTGATGCTGCAATCCCTGGCTGACCGCGAGCAGAGATGCTCGGCCCTCTCCTTTCTGTTTTTCTGTTTTTCACGATGAATTGCCGCCTTTATGGCCTTTTGCTCCCTCCGACCCAGAATTAGCTGTAGCTCAGCAGGAGTGAGAGTTACATCCAACCCCCGAGTCACGGCACACCTCTCACCATTCTCACCATTCTCACCATTCTTCACCTTTATTTAACCAGGCAAGTCAGTTAAGAACATATTCTTATTTTCAATGACGGCCTGGGAACAGTGGATTAACTGCCTGTTCAGGGGCAGAACGACAGATTTGTACCTTGTCAGCTCGGGGGTTTGAACTCGCAACCTTCCGGTTACTAGTCCAACGCACTAACCACTAGGCTACGCTGCCGCCCCATTACCAATAACAGGGGAGGTTAGTATGTCTTGTGGGTATGACCTTTGACCCTGTGTAACTTTTTCACTCATCATTATTCAAGATTAATTTCTCCATTGTTTTCAGCATACAATATAGCTCAGTATTTGAATTCTTTATTTTATACAGTCTTTATTGCTCATCTTTATCAAGGGTGTCAATCATTTCTGAACTCACTTTATATCCCCCACTTTATATCCCCCAAAACGTGACAGGGAGATAATGGTGCCATCCCAGCCTGTGAGGTGGATAATGACATCTCCCTTGCAGTTGTTGACTTTGTTTTCTATTGCCCTGTCATGTACACTGTTTTCTCCTTGGCTAAAACATATTTTTTAATGTTAGATTATCTTATGAATATATCTATATTTGTATTGTCGTCCTGTAATGTCTGGTGTAGTCCCATCTCCCATGTCATTGATTTCCACTGTCCCCATTTCCCCATGTTTAGCATGTTTTTTGAAATGCCAAGGAGAGTCAGTTGCCACTGTGGGGTGGATGTGTGAATACATGAGTTGAGTATTGTTCCACCGTTGGACTTTACTGCTCCTGGAGCTGGATCACTAGAGCTGAAAATGGCCTGTGCCCCTTTGGGAGGCAGGGAGGGCCAACTTCTCCCCTTTTCTGCATTTGTGTGGGTATCCTTCCCTTTCTCTTCACTGTCTAACAAGTCAGATCACCAGTATGCAAAACGAAAAGAAACGTTTTCTCCCGAAATCGAATAAATCAAACTGGTCGTTTTGACCAATATGTTTTTTAAAAACTTTCCAGGTCACATTTGTTAGATTCACAAGAGATATTCTGACTTCACCTATGTCTTGGGAGACACACACACATAATTTAATGATTCTGTATAAAACATGCAAGGGAATGTGATTACGGGGGAACGGGTTATTTAGCTGCACTTAAAGTGATGCATTATGCTGACTCCCCAGGGTACAGATTCTCATTCCCATCTCCGAGCACTGATTCAAGGTAAAGCCCAGGGCAGTTACCCCCTGTTTCAGATGAATAGATGCGTTTTTATTGCCTGCTCTCCATGGGAATACACAGGGTTAAGGCCTTTGTTTACTGCGCTGTTTGTGGCGAGGCATGCCTGGAATACACAGGCCTTCCTCGCTGCACCACAGCCGGAGATTATTTTCGGGATAATAAAACGTTTTCAGTGCACACTTAATTGACTAAAATCAGATATAAAGTAGGTAGAAAAACAGATCATGAGAACTAACAATCTCCTAAATTAAAGTCAAGGAGAACCCCATTCATTTTGTTATAATGTTTGAGTCACTCAGCATAAGAACATGACAGAAGCTGTGGCAAAATGTATAGAATTGCAGGAAATAAGCTTTAAAACACATCTCTGCCGCCAAGAGAACGGCCTCAAAAATGTTAGCTTAAATAAATTAAAAGTATGGTCAGATTTTCCAAATGGAGGGCGAGGGAGAGCTTTGTATGCGTCTCTGTGGGCAGTAAAGGTGTTCTAGAGCTTTTTTCCCTCTCTGGTTGCACATGTGACATGCTTGTAGAAATTAGGTCAAATTCATTTAAGTTTGCCTGCATTAAAGTCCCTGGCCATCTGGAGCACACTTCTGGATGAGCATTTTCTTATTTGCTTATGGCCTTATACAGCTCGTTGAGTGCGGTCTTTGTACCAGCATCGGTTTGTGGTGGTAAATAGACGCTACGAATAATATAGATGAAAACTCTCTTGGTAGACAGTGTGGTCTACAGCTTATCGTGAGTTATTCTAACTCAGGCAAGCAATACCTCGAGACCTCTTTAATATTTAACATTGCGCACCAGCAGTTATTGACAAACAGACACACCCCCCCGCCCATCGTCTTACCAGACGTAGCTGCTCTGTCCTGCCGCTACATGGAGAAGCCAGCCAGCTCTGTATTATCTGTGGCGTCGTTCAGCCACGTCTCGGTGAAACATAAGATATTACAGTTTTTAATGTCCCGTTGGTAGGACAGTCTTAATCGTAGATCATCCAGTTTGTTTTCCAATGATTGCACGTCAGCCAATAATAAGAAGGGAAGTGGTGGTTAACCTACTCATCGGCAAATTCTTACAAGGCACCACGCCCTCCTCCCCCTTTTCCTCCATCTTTTCTTCAAGCTGATTACGGAAATTTGGGCCGTATATCCTTCGCGTCAGAAAACATCTTCATCCAGTACACAGTGAGTAATCGCTGTTCTGATATCCAGAAGCTCTATTTGGTTATAAGAGACGGTAGCAGCAACATTATGTACAAAATTAGTTACAAACAATATGAAAAAAACAAACTAAAAAGCACAGCTGTTTAGGAGCCTGTAAAACGGCAGCCATCCCCTCCGGCGCCATGTTTCCTCAGCATGGAAATGTCTGAGCAGGTGTGACAAAGCATACAGTTCACAGGCGCCGCTGAAGTGGCAGAGTGGACACAAAGCATGAGGGGTTAATGGAGAGTTGACAAGCAGTAAATGACATTCAAGCCTGTGGAAAAACACTCTGGGGTGTGCAAACACTGTCTGCTGTCCTCTCCAGAGAACACCTCCTCATCAGCTTGGGTCAGTCCCCACATTGAGGGTTAACCGAATCATAAAAACACCTCTGCTCTCCCTCCATTGCTTCCATTGCTTTAGATCACGTGTCAAACTCATTCCACAGAGGGCCGAGTGTTCCGCTCCTACCTTGGACTTGATTGATGAATTAAGGTCACCTATTAGTATGGAACTTACATCACCTGGTTGTCTAGGTCTTCATTGAAAGGAAAAAACAAAAACCAGCAGACGCTAGGCTCTCTATGGGTTGAGTTTGACCCCCTGCTTTAGATAAACCCTCTCTATTCCTTAGAAGATGAAGAGCCCACAATCTGACCTTTTACATGCCACTTCCTAGAAATTACATTCATCCTGATTTACCACAAATGATACTTCCCCTATACCAGGTCTGTCAGTTTAAGGTGCCCTCTATTTCTCTCCCCTGTCTGCACGGCTCTCTGAGAATGCACATAGATTTGCCTATTGATATTCTGGCTAGTTTTCTACAGCAGTCTCCAACGCCATCTGTGAAAAATGACAGTGTCATGTACGACCTCTGTCGTCTTGTCAGACCACACCACCAATAGGGCTGTGCTGATTTACAGCATTAGAGGAGGAGCTCTTTACACAGGAACAACTTAGCAAGTGCCACAAAATAGATCTTGGACAATGTAATTCAAAGGTTCAACTCATAGGTCATTCCTGAAGATGAAGCATTAGCTAACTATAGGACTAACTAATGTTGTCCTTCCTAACCCAGTTATGCAAATCACCACAGTATGACAGTATGAATATGCAAAGTCGTTTTTGTCAGATGAAGGGCAAGAGAAATATAATCTATTCCCTTAGCCTACTTTCACTTGGTAACAGTTTCTGAGCCAGGTCAAAATTGCTATGATAAACCAAGATGCACACAGCCCAAATTCTAATGACACAAAAAAACAAAGTCCTCAAGCAGATGAGTCAATTTCCTCCTGTCACATTGAGTGTCCCCGTGTGACTGCCGCCACTAGACAAACACAATCACGCTACTTACCCAAATGCTACCAATACTGCCTTTCACTAATCGTTACTGCATTCATAATTTACCTGCAACTGAAAAACACTGGACGTTTCCTGTGTTAGATGAGCAGTAATTAGCAGTCTTTCCATTCTTTGTTTATCGGTGAAGTTCGGTGCATTTTCAGTCATCTTGCGATCATATAACATCTAAACTAGATACCATGTTTTTGGGGTTAGGACAACCATTGTTTATGCACTGAAAGAATACAGAACTGTACAAACAGGGATACTTCAGTCAAATTAGGCCTATGTTCAGACTTCATAACACAGCAAGACTTCTGACACGGCAGAAAGTAAGAGTTATTACCTCTAGTTAAATCTTGTTTTGGCTCATCCTCTGTGGAAAATGTCCCAGGTGTCATTGTTGGCAGAAACATGTGCCATTTTTTCCACTGGGCTACAAGGACAGTGGCGGCACCCCTGAAATAGCTCATTATCAACAGGCAGACATATTAACGGCAACATCTGGCAGCCAGGTCATCACTCTGCTGGAGTGCCGTAGGCGACAACTGCCAGGACAGGCATCATGTTTGGCAGGGGGTAATGGCACGGAAAGAATGTGCACAATAGTAACTGTCACTGGTACACCTTGATGGGCTAACACACTAAAAACAGACACTTCCCATCAGCTTGTCACTATATTTACAGTATTCTTCCCGGCAGTGCTAACGACTGGCAAAAAAACGAATATTCGTTTTTGAATCGAAAGATAACTAAATCCTGCTGTGGCACGTAGCAAGATATAGTGCTGAGTTCAGCCTCATTGGAGAAGACCGAGGTATCCTGGAAAACAGAATCACTACAGGGTTGTGCTTGGCTGAGGCTACGGTCATGAAACCCATTATACTTGGTAATGTGACGCTCTACATGGCCACTGTCATCAGCTAAACTTATCTCCCAGGTACTACGCTCCCGTAGAGAATGACAATATATGCTGTTTTCTTTTTTATACTGCTGGGGGACTCTCCTGCTGTCCACAGCCATCCATCCTATGCATGGCAATGAGTGGGCCTGCCGCTGGCTCATTGTGGTTTTCACACGGTGCAGCACCGTCTCTCCCCTCTCTGTCTCATGGGTGTTTGTGACTCAGCAGTCTTATCAGGTTGCAGAAATAACCCATTGGCCCTGCCCTGCGCTGAGGCCTCCTCTATAAAGCTTGGTTCCATTACGCCATGTTCTACAGTGAAGGTCCAGAGCCAGCTGTCTCAAAGGTACAGGGAGAGGAACAGGTGTCTGGATATTTTACAGATGCTGGGAACAAACTTGGAGCAACATGGAATTAGGGAATTAATGGAAACAATTTGGTCCAGTAATTAGATTTTGGAAATGAATCACACCTGGTGTGATGGAGCACATCCTCCAATCCGATGGACAAAGTCTTCAGTGATTATGAATAGAGCGATCTACAGTACACTATATATACACAAGTATGTTGCCTATTTCAGCCACACCCTTTGCTGACAGGTGTATAAAATCGAGCACACAGCAATGCAATCTCCATAGACAAACATTGTCAGTAGAATGGCCACTGAAGAGCTCAGTGTTTTCAACGTGGCACCGTCATAAGATGTCACCTTTCCAACAAGTCACTTGTTGGAAAGGTGACTCTGCCCTGTTCCAGTGAAGGGAAATCTTAACACTACAGCATACAATGACATTCTAGATGATTCTGTGCTTCCAATCTTTGTGGCAACAGTTTGGATAAGGCCTTTTCTTGTTTAATGCCCCTGTGCACAAAGCGACGTCCATACAGAAATGGTTTGTTGAGATTGGTGTGAAAGAACTTGACTGGCCTGCACAGAGCCCTGACCTTAACCCCATCAAACACCTTTGGGATGAATTGGAACACTGACTGCGAGCCAGGCCTAATCGCCAAACATCAGTGCCCGACATCACTAATGCTCCTGTGACTGAATGGAAGCAAGTCCCCGCAGATAATGTGGAAAGCCTTCCCAGAAGAGTGGAGGCTGTTGTGACAGCAAAGGGGGAATCAATCATATATTAATGGCCATGATATTTGAACGATACGTTCGACGAGTATGTGTCCGCATACCTTTGGTCATGTAGTGTACGTAAGGACTTTGTGATGTGATGATTTGGCAAAATGGAAGAGTGAACACATTTTTTATTTATATTGGTCGCTGAATGTTGATAATACTGGTATGATATCGTTAGTATGGTGGTTTTGAGGATCTATAACGACTCCAGTCTCATTCTGTGCATTGCCTTTTCACTGCATTAGCTCATCTCTTTCTCTCTCTCTCTGAATGTGTTACATTGAGGACATAAATTGACTTTGGGTAATGAGCCCTTATCGTACGAGTGCAGTCAGTTGTTGTACAGTGCATGGTTCAGTCTCATAATGTGTGGGATGTGGAGGACTCAATGCACTACCCACTTTATGGGAGAGACAAGGACAAGAGATATGCATTCAGGTCAAGATGGAATGCTTCCTTTGGTAGATTATGGCCATTCGAAATGCCTCGTCTGAGTGGTTTTACTCTCAGCACCAAAATACCAAAGTCATGACTCGTGGAGTACTTTAAGGTTTATGCAAATATGAACTGCCAGGACATCTCGGTGATTGGATGAGTCAAGTGTTATTTGAGAATGCACAGTGAATTGCACACCGGATTCAGCACGTTACTCAGGGGACAGTCTTTCCCAGAATATGTAATTAGATGTTAACTTTCTGGTAGGTACTATGATTTAACTGTCATAGAGCACAAGCGGAGTCCTCTCAAACATACAGTGCATTCTGAAACTATTCAGACTTAAAAGAAATCATATGTACGTCACAGCCTTATTCTAAAAACGATTAAATAAATGTTTTTCTTCATCAATCTACACACAACACCCCATAATGGCAAAGTGAAAACAGGTTTTTCAAAACATAAATGTTTTCAGACCCTTTGCTATGAGACTCGAAATTGAGCTCAGGTGCATCCTGTTTCCATTGATCCTCCTAGAGATGTTTCTACAACTTGACTGTAGAAACATGATTGTAAATTTGGAAAGGCACACACACGTATATAAGGTCCCACAATTGACAGTGCATGTCAGAGCAAAAACCAAGCCATGAGGTTGAAGGAATTGTCCATAGAGCTCAGAGACATGATTGTGTCGAGGCACACATTTCTGCAGCATTGAAGGTCCCCAAGAACACAAAGGCCTCCATCATCCCCGGGCATCGAAGACGTGGATGTCGATTAAGGCAGCCCCCCCGCACCTCTCTGATTCAGAGGGGTTGGGTTAAATGAGGAAGACGTGGATGTCGATTAAGGCAGCCCCCCGCACCTCTCTGATTCAGAGGGGTTGGGTTAAATGAGGAAGACGTGGATGTCGATTAAGGCAGCCCCCCGCACCTCTCTGATTCATGCATTCAGTTATACAACTGACTAAGTATCCCCCTTTCCTTTCCATTCTTAAATGGAAGAAGTTTGGAACCACCAAGACCCTTCCTAGTGCTGGCCGCCGGCCAAGCTGAGCAATCGGGGGAGAAGGGCCTCGTTCAAGGAGGTAACCAATAACCGGATGGAGCTCCAGAGTTCCTCTGTGGAGATGGGAGAACCTTCCAGAAGGACAACCATCTCTGCAGCCCTCCACCAAATCAGGCCTTTATGGTAGAGTGGCCAGACGGAAGTCACTCCTCGGTTAAAGGCAACTTGACAGCCCGCTTGGAGTTTGACAAAAGGCACCTAAAGGACTATCACACCATGATAACCACGATTCTCTGGTCTGATGGCCTGAATGCCAAGCGTCACATCTGGAGGAAACCTGGCACGATCTCTACGGTGAAGCATGGTGGTGGCAGCATCATGTTGTGGGGATGTTTTTCAGCAGCAGGTACTGGGAGACTAGTCAGGATTGAGGGAAAGATGAACGGAGCAAAGTACAGAGAGATCCTCAATAGAAACCTGCTCTAGAGGACTCAAGACCTCAGACTGGGGCGAAGGTTCATCATCCAACAGGACAACGACCCTAAGCACACAGCCAAGACAACACAGGAGTGTCTTTGTGACACGTCTCTGAATGTCCTTGAGTGGCCCAGCCAGACCGCGGACTTGAATCCGATCTAACATCTCTGGAGAGACCTGAAAATAGCTGTGCAGCAACTCTCCCCATCCAACCGGACAGAGATTGAGAATTCTGCAGAGAAGAATGGGAGAAACTCCCGAAATACTGTTGTCCCAAGCTTGTAGCGTCATACCCAAGAAGACTCAAGGCTGTAATCACTGCCAAAGATGCTTCAGAAAGTACTGAGTTAAGGGTCTCAATTGTTATGTAAATGTGATATTTCCGTTTTTATGTTTAATACATTTGCAAACATTTCTGAAATCCAGTTTTTGTGGTATTGTGTGTAGATTGATGAGGGAAAAGACAATTTTACCCATTTTAGAATAAGGCTGTAACGTAACAAAATGTGGGAAAAGCCAAGGGGTCTGAATACTTTCTGAATGCACCGTACATAATCAGTATAATGGAGTTTATCCTACTTCAATCACACATGGAATCTTAACCTTGTAAGCTGAATAGAGTAACAGCAATCATTTTTACATTCACACCATAGATATAATAAATCATTAAAACTTTTTTTCTCAAATATAGGCTTCCTCTTCAAAGAGAACACAGGACGCCTGTGTCATTCTCCTTGCCATGATGTCACTCTCACTCCTTCTCTGTGAATCAGCGTGGCTGTCTACTCAATCTTAATTGCCCTGTATAGTGTTCTGCCAGCATCGCCGTCACCACGCTCCTGTCCTCTCCCCCGTCCCCCCTCTGTGTCCTGCTTGTGATGTATTGCTCCTGCACTCTCCGTAGATGGAAAGCTCTGCTGCTCATTAAGATGGAGGAAGATAGTGGGAGTGGAAGGAAAGGCAGACGAAAGGAAGGAGATAAAACATGGGCCTGTTGGATTTGTTCCACATCATTGTTTTCGTATTTTCAGCCTCTTCCTCTACCTTTCTCCTTTGACGCAGAGCTTGACGACAAAGCCAAGCTACATCGTCCTTGAGCAGGTTGTTCCATTCACCCGAATGTTCTTGCCTGCTTTCCTGGCTGCTCCCCGTTTGCACAGGTCAGATAGAATAGATGTATAACACATAGGAATAGGTCTAGGGGAAATGTGCTATAGTTAAAGGGAATACCTAGAACCATACCACCCTGTTCACATTACTTGGCAGTTTTTCAGCAGGGTCAAGCAGTCTCTGAACCCCATCTTTTGTTCTGTAGCTTGACTCATTTTGTTACCGCCAGGTAAAATCCAGGACACACACTTGCAACTTGTCTAGCTTCCTCAGTGGGTTGTGGGAGTTGTGGTTGAAGAATCATTAATGTATGAAGGTTTTCTGTGGTCATTGACCTGCAGTAGAATCTAACACTTGTAAAGAGACAACTTCAACTGTGTCAGATAAGGAAGGAACAAAATGTGCAACATGCCAGACAAGTGGGTGACAACATTCCCTTGCAGTGATCTCCAGCCCAAAGCCCTGTGGGGTGTGATGTGTGACTGGAAATGAAACAGGCTGACGGTTGCTAATCCACGGAATACAACATTGATCCAAGCATCAGATTCTCAATGCACAGCACACAGACACTAAGACTTTGAGAGGCGATGACAGGACAGGTGGGAGCAGAGAAGGGTGATCGTGACAGTAATCACTTAGGTAGGTCTTATCTCTGCTTCATCTCACTGTCATTACCTCTCATTCCCCTCCCAATGCAAAAGCCTCAGTATAGATGAATACATGACAGGTTGTATATAACCCCACCACGCATGCTGCTATTAGCACAGAGTCAAAAAGAAGATGGAATTCACACGGTACCTCAGAGCCCGTTAATGGGATTTCTCACATTGTCTGCTCTCCTGACCTTAAACACGCCTGCATAGTGTGTTAATCAGCTTCCACCAGTCCCTCAACATTGCTTATTGTTTAATGTATCTATAACATCTTCCGTCAAGATAGAACTGCTAAAGGGGGAGGAGTTGCAGTCTACTGCAGAGATAGCCTGCAAAGTAATGTCATACTTTCCAGGTCCATACCCAAACAGTTTGAACTACTAATTTTGAAAATTACTCTCTCCAGAAACAAGTCTCTCACTGTTGCCGCCTGCTACCGACCCCCCTCAGCTACCAGCTGTGCCTTGGACACCATTTGTGAATTGATCGCCCCCCATTTAGCTTCAGAGTTCGTTCTGTTAGGTGACCTAAACTGGGATATGCTTAACACCCCGGCAGTCCTACAATCTAAGCTAGATGCCCTCAATCTCACTCAAATCATCAAGGAACCCTAACTCTGTAAACAAGGGCACCCTCATAGACGTCATCCTGACCAACTGGCCCTCCAAATATACCTCTGCTGTCTTCAACCAGGATCTCAGCGATCACTGCCTCATCGCCTGTATCCGCCACGGAGCCGCAGTCAAACGACCACCCCTCATCACTGTCAAACGCTCCCTAAAACACTTCTGTGAGCAGGCCTTTCTAATCGACATGGCCCGGGTATCCTGGAAGGACATTGACCTCATCCCGTCAGTTGAGGATGCATGGTCATTCTTTAAAAGTAACTTCCTCACCATTTTAGATAAGCATGCTCCGTTCAAAAAATGCAGAACCAAGAACAGATACAGCCCTTGGTTCACTCCAGACCTGACTGCCCTCGACCAGCACAAAAACATCCTGTGGCGGACTGCAATAGCATCGAATAGCCCCGTGATATGCAACTGTTCAGGGAAGTCAGGAACCAATACACGCAGTCAGTCAGGAAAGCTAAGGCCAGCTTCTTCAGGCAGAAGTTTGCATCCTGTAGCTCCAACTCCAAAAAGTTCTGGGACACTGTGAAGTCCATGGAGAACAAGAGCACCTCCTCCCAGCTGCCCACTGCTCTGAGGCTAGGAAACACGGTCTCCACCGATAAATCCATGATTATCGAAAACTTCAATAAGCACTTCTCAACGGCTGGTCATGCCTTCCGCCTGGCTACTCCAACCTCGGCCAACAGCTCCGCCCCCCCCGTAGCTCCTCGCCCAAGCCTCTCCAGGTTCTCCTTTACCCAAATCCAGATAGCAGATGTTCTGAAAGAGCTGCAAAACCTGGACCCGTACAAATCAGCTGGGCTTGACAATCTGGACCCGCTATTTCTGAAACTATCTGCCGCCATTGTCGCAACCCCTATTACCAGCCTGTTCAACCTCTCTTTCATATCGTCTGAGATCCCCAAGGATTGGAAAGCTGCCGCAGTCATCCCCCTCTTCAAAGGGGGAGACACCCTGGACCCAAACTGTTACAGACCTATATCCATCCTGCCCTGCCTATCTAAGGTCTTCGAAAGCCAAGTCAACAAACAGGTCACTGACCATCTCGAATCCCACCGTAACTTCTCCGCTGTGCAATCTGGTTTCCGAGCCGGTCACGGGTGCACCTCAGCCACACTCAAGGTACTAAACGATATTATAACCGCCATCGATAAAAGACAGTACTGTGCAGCCGTCTTCATCGACCTCGCCAAGGCTTTCGACTCTGTCAATCACCATATTCTTATTGGCAGACTCTATAGCCTCGGTTTTTCGGATGACTGCCTTGCCTGGTTCACCAATTACTTTGCAGACAGAGTTCAGTGTGTCAAATCGGAGGGCATGCTGTCCGGTCCTCTGGCAGTCTCTATGGGGGTGCCACAGGGTTCAATTCTCGGGCCGACTCTTTTCTCTGTGTATATCAATGATGTTGCTCTTGCTGCGGGCGATTCCCTGATCCACCTCTACGCAGACGACACCATTCTATATACTTTCGGCCCGTCATTGGACACTGTGCTATCTAACCTCCAAACGAGCTTCAATGCCATACAGCACTCCTTCCGTGGCCTCCAACTGCTCTTAAATGCGAGTAAAACCAAATGCATGCTTTTCAACCGATCGCTGCCTGCACCCGCATGCCCGACTAGCATCACCACCCTGGATGGTTCCGACCTTGAATATGTGGACATCTATAAGTACCTAGGTGTCTGGCTAGACTGCAAACTCTCCTTCCAGACCCACATCAAACATCTCCAATCGAAAATCAAATCAAGAGTCGGCTTTCTATTCCGCAACAAAGCCTCCTTCACTCACGCTGCCAAGCTTACCCTAGTTAAACTGACTATCCTACCGATCCTCGACTTCGGCGATGTCATCTACAAAATGGCTTCCAACACTCTACTCAGCAAACTGGATGCAGTCTATCACAGTGCCATCCGTTTTGTCACTAAAGCACCTTATACCACCCACCACTGCGACTTGTATGCTCTAGTCGGCTGGCCCTCACTACATATTCGTCGCCAGACCCACTGGCTCCAGGTCATCTACAAGTCCATGCTAGGTAAAGCTCCGCCTTATCTCAGTTCACTGGTCACGATGGCAACACCCATCCGTAGCACGCGCTCCAGCAGGTGTATCTCACTGATCATCCCTAAAGCCAACACATCATTTGGCCGCCTTTCGTTCCAGTACTCTGCTGCCTGTGACTGAAACGAATTGCAAAAATCGCTGAAGTTGGAGACTTTTATCTCCCTCACCAACTTCAAACATCAGCTATCCGAGCAGCTAACCGATCGCTGCAGCTGTACATAGTCTATAGGAAAATAGCCCACCCATTTTCACCTACCTCATTCCCATACTGTTTTTTATACTGTTTTTATTTATTTATTTTTCTGCTCTTTTGCACACCAATATCTCTACCTGTACATGACCTGATCATTTATCACTCCAGTGTTAATCTGCAAAACTGTATTATTCGCCTACCTCCTCATGCCTTTTGCACACATTGTATATAGACTGCCCATTTTTTTCTACTGTGTTATTGACTTGTTAATTGTTTATTCCATGTGTAACTCTGTGTTGTCTGTTCACACTGCTATGCTTTTATCTTGGCCAGGTCGCAGTTGCAAATGATAACTTGTTCTCAACTAGCCTACCTGGTTAAATAAAGGTGAAATAAAAAAATAAAAAAAATAAAAAAATGTGTAACTCTGTGTTGTCTGTTCACACTGCTATGCTTTATCTTGGCCAGGTCGCAGTTGCAAATGAGAACTTGTTCTCAACTAGCCTACCTGGTTAAATAAAGGTGAAATAAATAAAATAAAATACATTTAAAAAAATTACTTTTGCTCTATTGGACCCAACATTATTACACTTTAGACAATGGTTACATATTTTCACCAATACCAGGTATTCTTGATCAATTCCTCTCAAAAAGATGGATATGAATGTCCTAATACTCATTGACAATGTCAGAACAAGCCTCTCAAAAACTCCAATTAGCTCTCAGTCTCGAAAGCACCGCTATATATTTCACAGACACTGTCATAAACGAATCATGCTGTATATTAAACACTTAAGTTTCCCACTTTTCGCTCAACTCATTTGCATTACAGAGAGGAATGCAGGAATAGCTGTCCAAAACGGTTACTGCTTCGTTAAATGATGTTCACAGAGTTTACTAATAGTGACCGATTTCTTAGGCAATGATCACATAGTTTGCTTTTCAAACATGAACGGCCACAGGGGAAGAAGTGCAACAGAGATGTATGAGCAAATCCTATAATTGAGCCAGGTAAGCAGTACGATCAAGGGACTTTCGGCTGAGGAAGATCAGCCTCTGTATTTATGAAGTTGATATAGTCTTGTCTTAGGTTTTCATGGGACCACAAGCAAACAGTTCTTCAACAGGGACGGACAAACCAATAAGCCGTGAAGACAGAACAAAATCAGCCTTATTAATTAAGAATGTGGATGCAACAAGAACTTATGATGCAGCGCTTTGGCAATTTGAAGACACAAGGTCTCGGCCGCAAAGTTAGCCTCCCTCAGCTCTCTTGCTCTCTCTATCTTTCACTGTTAGTCTGTAATGCTTCTGCCAATTGTCCTTTGTTAGAGGATGAGCAGAAGAGAGAGGGGGGAGGGGGATTCATTGGCAAACATCCAGTCAAGATAGGGTAAACAACAGACATTACAAACTGATATTGATCAAAGTCTAAGAAACGAGACAGTGCAAGCAAAAGGTTGGACATTAAGAGAAATGGTGGATCCACGGGGGGAGAAGAGCTGGACGGAAAGACTTTATATCAGTAGTCTATCTTGTTTTCTGAGATGGAGCTGTGAAAATGATGTGGCATTTTCCAAGCCAAATGCGCTCTGAGGAAAATGGAGGCTGCATTGTCAGTCTCATCTGCGGCTACAGTACGTGATCGGTAGAGACCTATAAATGATAGACGTTAAAAGCTGTTTTATGTGACAATAGAAGTACCTCATAGCCTCACAAAGGCCAGTAGCCCCTTTTGAACATGGTAACACAAGTGATGAAAAATGAAAGAGGCAGAATTCTCTTTCTCTAACTTTTAAGCTTTGAACACAATTGACCTATTACTCCGGTGGGGGAGATAATAGATTCGGATTAATTCAAATGCATGCAGCCCTTTCTGCAAAAGCCAGACGAGGATCCATCCTTCACAGAGAAATTGCTGTGGTTTTGATCCCCCTCTTTGTAATGCAATTCAGATGAGGGTAACGGAAAAATGATAATTGACCAGAATGAAAAAGTCCTTGTCTCTTGAGATTAAATTCACTTCTGTCTCAGCCATTGGTGACAAGGTCAACTGACCAGTGTAATGATGGTGAATCAGTCAAACACAGAGAAAAGTTGACAAGCTGAACTGTGAGGTACTTCCATTTTATCTGTAGTCTAACATCCCTAATATTTCTGTTAGAAAAACATGATTTTAGTAGTTTTCTTACATAGTATGATGGTAGATGATCTATTATTGTACAATACTTTCGGTAATGTACATAAGTGTTTACAGTATAGTAGCACTTCCTTCACATGCAAAAAATATGAAAATGACCCTTTTAAAAATGAGTTCATCTTGTTTCCTTTATGTTAGTAACATGTGCTCTCCCCAGGAACGCTAGCTGTTAGATGTTCCAGTGTTTACTGGGAAAGCATCAAAAGGAACAAAGCCATGCAACATGTTCCAGTGTTACTGGGAAAGCATCAAAAGGAACAAAGCCATGCAACATGTTCCAGTGTTTACTGGGAAAGCATCAAAAGGAACAAAGCCATGCAATATGTTACAGTGTTTACTGGGAAAGCATCAAAAGGAACACGGCAATGCAACATGTTACAGTGTTTACTGGGAAAGCATCAAAAGGAACACGGCAATGCAACATGTTGCAGTGTTACTGGGAAAGCATCAAAAGGAACAAAGCCATGCAACATGTTACAGTGTTTACTGGGAAAGCATCAAAAGGAACAAAGCCATGCAACATGTTACAGTGTTTACTGGGAAAGCATCAAAAGGAACACGGCAATGCAACATGTTGCAGTGTTACTGGGAAAGCATCAAAAGGAACAAAGCCATGCAACATGTTACAGTGTTACTGGGAAAGCATCAAAAGGAACAAAGCCATGCAACATGTTACAGTGTTTACTGGGAAAGCATCAAAAGGAACAAAGAAATGCAATACGTGTATTTCTTTTCAGTCAGACTGTCTGGGCAATTCAAAGGCACTTTATAAGCATTTCGAAGTGTTCACCTACTCACTGTACTTCTTGGAGCACAATTTTGCGCTTTTGTGCTTGTAATATATCCCAACTAATAGTTCTATCTTTCTTAGACCATCAATGGAGTAAAGAAAATGTTCCAACTCTGCCATTTGCCTGAAAGAAGTCTGCAACCTTGATTTCCAAGTAAGTAACCTTTTCACTTCTATCAAGTTGAAATGTCATCCTAACAGAAGCAGCTGTGTTTGCTGGTATACCTAAAGATAGCTCTGCAATGCTGCTATAGGGCACCACCATTCACCGGGTCAGATTATTTTGAAAAGGGAAGGAGCAAAAAAGACTGGAACCATGTGCAGGTAAATGAGTTGGAACTTTTAGTGTAGAGGATTTGATATGGTATAGCTGTGTGTATACTGTACACTGTATGTCTCTGGTAACGACACAGGCGTCACACATCAGAAATTACATGCATCATTCAAGTTTAAAGTTTTAATGACACATGCACAAGTACAGTGAAATGCCTTTTTTGCTAGCTCTAACCCAGTGGTCACCAACCAGTCGATCACCAAATATTTCTGTAAAAAAACATTGATAAAGCCTTGCATTCCTATTGGTTTTATTCTATTCACAGTGTTGATGGTAGGTGCATTTGATTCAGCAGCCCTAGCTCCAGGAAGGCAAAGTGTTCCCATTTTCAACCATTTCATGTGTCTGGAGGTAGAACTCCGCCTTCCCGGCAGGCCCACTGAGCAAATCAAGTGCACTTATAGGCCTACCACTTGCCAATCAGATAGCTCATATCACCTTGTCTGCACAGTTTCCTCGAGCCATAGACTGTAAAAAGATGCCTGGAAGGCAGCTAAGTTGATAATGTGAGACTTCAAAATGTTTAAAACAATTACTAGAGAGCGACTCAACGAATACACCAAAGGAGCTGCTATTTTTATGAGTAGGTTCATGTTTAAGTTGTTATTGAGCACTGTCAACATTTTGTTCAGCACTTTTATAAGCCATAAAATGGGCATTCTCCCTACTTCCACTCACACTACCACCATCACTGCATCTGTAATGAATGAGTAGCAAAGTGTTTCGGTAAGCTCGGGTTGTTATTATTAGTGCCTTGTGTCTTTTTACATACGAAGAACAGTTCACTTTCTCTGGTCATAGGAATAACAACATGAATTGGTGCATGAAGCAGAAGTAATAGTGTCCCCTTCTCTCAGGGGAGGGCGGGAGAGAGGAGGGACGGTAAGTCTGGTGAGAGGCAGCCTCACTGCTGCTCCCTCCATTCCTCAGATAGACCCATCAGATGCAGGCCATCAGTCCAGTAAAAAAAGAAGCACATTGTTATGCTCACTCAGCTGTGCCTCACAAGTAATACCACACATACTCTATTACCAGGGTGATCATATACCTACAGTTTTGAAATGCAGTTTCAAAATGGTCTGAGAAGAACAACATTGGCAGGGCAATCCAAGCTTAGCCAATATGCAATGATAATGTATTGGGCCTATAGTTTACTGCACAAACCTCATTGCTCCAGAACTGTTTTTAATTGGTTAATGTTGCATATGCTTGCATTTTGACTCAGAAAGTGATCTTGACTCAGAAAAGGTTAGTGACCACTGCTCTAAACTCAACAATGCAGTAGTCAATAACAATGTAATACTAAAAATAACAAGGTAGATCAAAAACACAAGATATACAAATAAGAAATAAGAACACAATAAAGTAAGTAAACATCCTATACACAGGGTCAGTTCCAGCACCATTTTTATTTTACCCCAATTTCATGATATCTAATTGTTTTAGTAGCTACTATCTCGTCTCACAACTCCCGTACGGGCTCGGGAGAGACGAAGGTTGAAAGTCATGCGTCCTCCGATACACAACCCAACCAAGCTGCACTGCTTCTTAACACAGCACCATCCAACCCGGAAGCCAGCCGCACCAATGTGTCAGAGGAAACACAGTGCACCTGGCAACCTTGGTTAGCGTCCACTGCACCCGGCCCGCCACAGGAGTCACTGGTTCACGATGAGACAAGGATTTCCCTACCGGCCAAACCCTCCCTAACCCGGACGACGCTAGGACAATTGTGCATCGCTGGTGGCAAAGCTGGCGCTGCAGTACAGCGCCCTTAACCCCTGCGCCACCATTTTAACAATGTGCAGGGATACTCTAGGCTCTGTGTGTTCATCATTTAAGCTAAAAGTCACACATTACACTAGGAATGACTCCTGCTGAGAACCTCAATGGGCCAAAGGGGAAACACACTGCTCTCTATTCTGGGCAGTTGTGAGATTCATTGCTTTCTGTTTACCTCAATGCTAAACTAACTAACTTTTATATTCACCGGTTTCAATCACAGCACTCCAGGTATTCCTGCTTATCTCCAAGAATTAAATGTCTCCCCAATAAAAAAAGAGCAGACTAAACAAGTACAGATATTTATTTTGAGGTGAGTAATGGATATTTAGCATTCTTTAAAATGCTCCCTAGGTTGTGTTGGTTTGCTTTAGAGCTTTTGATTGGTTTGTTTATTCTCTCATCATGTCTCAGCGTGATTTCTCCTTGTCCCCTGTTGAGCTGTGCCAAATGAAGTGTAGCTTCTGCCACCAGCTACTTACTTCCAGGAAGTTTGGTTTTTACTCAATGCAGATCCCCTCGCAGAGGGAAACATGGATTTCTGTTTGTTTATGCATTATGAATGCTTGGCAGCTGCAACATTTTAAGAGTCAGGCCTCAAACACCTCTCTTGTAATGTGTTCCACTCAATGTGAAACTATGAGGTAAGGTTAACTATGTACATATAAAGTGTATGGTGTCGACAGCCATGTATATCTACATGTATGACTCCGGTCCGTTCCCATGTCATCATAGCCCCCTGAGGGACTGTGAGGTGTAGAAACATGCTGATAGTAGAATTAAGCCCAGTTAGACACGGGTGCTGTCAGCATTGCCTGTGAAAAATGACAAGATTTGTTCATTTGACCTGGCAAGTCAGTTAAGAATAAATTCTTATTTTCAATGACGGCCTAGGAACAGTGGGTTAACTGCCTTTTTCAGGGGCAGGACGACAGATTTTTACCTTGTCAGCTCAAGGATTTGATCTTGCAACCTTTCGGTTACTAGTACAGCACACTAACCACTAGGCTACCTGCCGCACCGTAAATTTCCCCATGTACTGGATATACGTATGAGGAGGTTGTCCAGCAAGAGAGATCTTGCTCATGAGCACAGTGCCTCAATTCAGCAATTAAACATCTCCTATGTTTGGTATGTCCTGGTAAAAACCCTAACCTCTCCTATGTATGATACGTCCTGGTAAAAACTCTAACCGCTCCTATGTATGATACATCCTGGTGAAAACCCTAACCTCTCCTATGTATGATACGTCCTGGTAAAAACTCTAACCGCTCCTATGTATGATACATCCTGGTGAAAACCCTAACCTCTCCTATGTATGATACGTCCTGGTAAAAACCCTATCCTCTCCTATGTATGATACGTCCTGGTAAAAACCCTAACCTCTCCTATGTATGATACGTCCTGGTAAAAACCCTAACCTCTCCTATGTATGATAAGTCCTGGTAAAAACCCTAACCTCTCCTATGTATGATACGTCCTGGTAAAAACCCTAACCTCTCCTATGTATGATAAGTCCTGGTAAAAACCCTAACCTCTCCTATGTATGATAAGTCCTGGTAAAAACTCTAACCTCTCCTATGTATGATACGTCCTGGTAAAAACTCTAACCTCTCCTATGTATGATACGTCCTGGTAAAAACTCTAACCTCTCCTATGTATGATAAGTCCTGGTAAAAACCCTAACCTCTCCTATGTATGATACGTCCTGGTAAAAACCCTAACCTCTCCTATGTATGATACGTCCTGGTAAAAACTCTAACCTCTCCTATGTATGATACGTCCTGGTAAAAACTCTAACCTCTCCTATGTATGATACGTCCTGGTAAAAACCCTAACCTCTCCTATGTATGATACGTCCTGGTAAAAACCCTAACCTCTCCTATGTATGATACGTCCTGGTAAAAACCCTAACCTCTCCTATGTATGATACGTCCTGGTAAAAACTCTAACCTCTCCTATGTATGATACGTCCTGGTAAAAACCCTAACCTCTCCTATGTATGATACGTCCTGGTAAAAACCCTAACCTCTCCTATGTATGATACGTCCTGGTAAAAACCCTAACCTCTCCTATGTATGATACGTCCTGGTAAAAACCCTAACCTCTCCTATGTATGATAAGTCCTGGTAAAAACCCTAACCTCTCCTATGTATGATACGTCCTGGTAAAAACCCTAATATATATATATATATATATATATATATATATATATATATATATATATATATATATATATATATAATAAATATAACCTCTCCTATGTATGATACGTCCTGGTAAAAACTCTAACCTCTCCTATGTATGATACATCCTGGTAAAACCCTAACCTCTCCTATGTATGATACGTCCTGGTAAAAACTCTAACCGCTCCTATGTATGATACATCCTGGTGAAAACCCTAACCTCTCCTATGTATGATACGTCCTGGTAAAAACCCTATCCTCTCCTATGTATGATACGTCCTGGTAAAAACCCTAACCTCTCCTATGTATGATAAGTCCTGGTAAAAACCCTAACCTCTCCTATGTATGATAAGTCCTGGTAAAAACCATAACCTCTCCTATGTATGATACGTCCTGGTAAAAACCCTAACCTCTCCTATGTATGATACGTCCTGGTAAAAACCCTAATCTCTCCTATGTATGATAAGTCCTGGTAAAAACCCTAACCTCTCCTATGTATGATAAGTCCTGGTAAAAACCCTAACCTCTCCTATGTATGATACGTCCTGGTAAAAACCCTAACCTCTCCTATGTATGATACGTCCTGGTAAAAACCCTAACCTCTCCTATGTATGATACGTCCTGGTAAAAACCCTAACCTCTCCTATGTATGATAAGTCCTGGTAAAAACTCTAACCTCTCCTATGTATGATACGTCCTGGTAAAAACTCTAACCTCTCCTATGTATGATACGTCCTGGTAAAAACTCTAACCTCTCCTATGTATGATAAGTCCTGGTAAAAACCCTAACCTCTCCTATGTATGATACGTCCTGGTAAAAACCCTAACCTCTCCTATGTATGATACGTCCTGATAAAAACTCTAACCTCTCCTATGTATGATACGTCCTGGTAAAAACTCTAACCTCTCCTATGTATGATAAGTCCTGGTAAAAACCCTAACCTCTCCTATGTATGATACGTCCTGGTAAAAACCCTAACCTCTCCTATGTATGATACGTCCTGGTAAAAACTCTAACCTCTCCTATGTATGATACGTCCTGGTAAAAACCCTAACCTCTCCTATGTATGATACGTCCTGGTAAAAACTCTAACCTCTCCTATGTATGATACGTCCTGGTAAAAACTCTAACCTCTCCTATGTATGATACGTCCTGGTAAAAACTCTAACCTCTCCTATGTATGATAAGTCCTGGTAAAAACCCTAACCTCTCCTATGTATGATACGTCCTGGTAAAAACCCTAACCTCTCCTATGTATGATACGTCCTGGTAAAAACTCTAACCTCTCCTATGTATGATACGTCCTGGTAAAAACTCTAACCTCTCCTATGTATGATAAGTCCTGGTAAAAACCCTAACCTCTCCTATGTATGATACGTCCTGGTAAAAACCCCAACCTCTCCTATGTATGATACGTCCTGGTAAAAACTCTAACCTCTCCTATGTATGATACGTCCTGGTAAAAACCCTAACCTCTCCTATGTATGATACGTCCTGGTAAAAACTCTAACCTCTCCTATGTATGATACGTCCTGGTAAAAACCCTAACCTCTCCTATGTATGATACGTCCTGGTAAAAACTCTAACCTCTCCTATGTATGATACGTCCTGGTAAAAACTCTAACCTCTCCTATGTATGATACGTCCTGGTAAAAACCCTAACCTCTCCTATGTATGATACGTCCTGGTAAAAACCCTAACCTCTCCTATGTATGATACGTCCTGGTAAAAACTCTAACCTCTCCTATGTATGATAAGTCCTGGTGTTGTGGAAATAATGAGAATTTGTTGGTAACATAGGTAAGATGTTTTATATTCATCATATGTTTGTAAGTTACTTCTCATCAGAATGGTATTTTTGTATAATACTGTGGCGAGGTTGCAGTTATCTGTTCTATGTCAAGACGAAGTTGCCTGGGCCACAGAGAGGGGAGAGGTCAAAGTGTCATCATGTGTAAACATATCTTTTGCTCCACTGTGTCTGTGTGGAGTCACACCCTACTTTTACCAGCGGGGAAAGGAGGGTGGCAGTGTCTGGAATCATTCTATGCTTCCTCTAATGTTGTCCCTATCTTAACCTATAGCAATCATTCTCCTCTCCGTGAGTTTGTCCAGGATTGGTTGTATTTAGAATTGGTTGTATCTAAATGACAATTTGATATATGCCTGTTGATATGGAGGATTGGTTTATGGTTCTGGGTTTTGAGTAAGGAGACAGCTGAACGATTTATTATGTCTATGCTGTCTGACTATGTGTGTTCTTTGCTATTAAAGGATCGCAGTTGCAATGCAGAAGGGGCTCTCAGAGAATTCACTGAGAGACACTGAATTACCTGAGAGTCACAGGATTGTGATAGAGCTCATATAATTAAAGATGGACTTTGATAACTAACTCTGACTTGTGTGTGTGGTTTGCTCCCATGATTTGGTAAATAGAGGAAATTTCCACGACTGCTGTCATTGTAAATAAAAATGTGTTCTTAACAGGACTTTCCAGTTAAATCAAAGTTAAAAAAGTCCAAATAAATAATTTATAAACCCCGATAAAAACCCTGCACTTTTTTTCACTCTTCCTCTCTTTTAGCCGATCCGTCTCCCCGGTTAGCTAACTGTGCTTTCTCATAATCTGATTAGGAAATCCCATTTGAGGTCTGATTAATCAGCCTAATAAGGGCTCTCTCTCTCTCTCTGAGCCTTCGTCCCCGTTAGCAGATTAGCATCAGGCTGTAGCTGTATGATTGGGCCTAGTGTAGAGTCTGACTGTGGTGAATCTGTTCAGCACCGATGTGATGAGGAAGGCTGAGCAGCCAACTCTTAGGTGGTCCTATTGATCTGATCATTTCCAAATGAAGACGGCTAACAAAGCGCAGGTTAAAGGTGGGGGTTCGTCTTGGCTGCCGTTGATTTCACATTCCCCTCTTATCTCAGGATGAAAGCAATTGCTGTATTGGCTTGCCAGCAAACAGTCATTGTGGGGGGTGTTTTGGACGTGAAGGGAGGTGAGTTTAGGCTCATCAGGCGTAGATGACAGAGGTATGAGAAACATTCAATAGTAGATTGGTTACAGGAGCCAGCCAATACAAATGCTTATCAAGTGTCAGGAATCGGGGTGAGTGCAGTCTTTCAGATCTGGCATAATGTTAGTGTTACAGATGGATAATATCATGGTCTAACACACTGGGCGCACCTTGGCTGGGACAAAATGGGACAAAAATTAGAAATTAGAAGGGCAGTGTCGGGGAAAGAAATATTGTTTGTTTGGGTGAGGTAAGGAAATGTGATTATTCCATCTGGCTGTGACCCGGTGTTATGAGTATTATCATATATATTATTATACTCAGTTATTCATTTATTCTGGCAGTGATGGAGCGGAGTGTGGTTTTAATCTGCCAGCGTCCCGTCGTCACACTTTCATGCTGTGGTTGGTTTGATAAACTGGTGCTAAGAGCTCGGTGCTATGCGTGGGAAATGGGAGAGAGGGAGTTGGCCTCTACCAGGCAACTGTCCAGCTGGACAGTTCCCTGCCCCAAGTTTGGCATTGGTACACTGCTTCCTTATCATATGTGACTGGGTTGGAAAGGGAAAAAGAATGGACATCAAGCCAGTATACAAGTTTTACATGAAACTATTGCATTTTACAACCATTGTGTTATCTAAAAGGAAAAGGTCAAAGTTATTACTGTTACAGGAATTATATTCCTCTATGTTTTAATACCCAATTAAAATGAAACACTCTGTCAATTCCTAAGAATTTGTGAGACTCTTATTTGCATAAAATGGACAGAGACAAGTCTCAAAAATCAACCAGCAGCGTTTATTCTCGAGAGTACTGAACATGATACAGTTTACCACAGGTTATTGTCAAACTGTCCCGTCTCTTCTTGACACTGGTACAAAGGCTGTATAGTTCTCAAGCCTTCCCACATCGTCTATCCTAAATTAGATCATTTACGACCGAGCCAAGGCCCGCCTGTGTAGATAAGCATTCTAGCCAGTCTGGCGATATAGTTCATTCATTGATTATATTTATACACATTATATTCAGTACTAGGATTAAAAAGAAAATTCATACATATACAGTAACATAATAGTATTCTGATTAGTTAGTCCTGATTGAAATGTATACATAATTAGTCATTATTGATAAAAAATCCCTTAACATATTACCCAGGTTTTCAATATGCATGTTTTACACTTATATTGGAGTATTGTCTTGGGTCACAGGCCCAAATCTGCAGTGTACAGGAAATGAACCGCAATATATATATATATATATTATATTATATCAGGGCATTGATTCTCTCTCTCTGTCTCTCTCTCTGAGTAGCAGGGTTAGTGGGCAGCCCTCTCTATTCTGAGACAGAGTCATGAAAGGATCATTATCAGTGACCCCTGCAGTAATAAAAGCACTGGCTTCAGTGATGGTTCACTACAGGCAAAGGGGCCAGGATTCAGTGATGGTTCACTACAGGCAAAGGGGCCAGGATTCAGTGATGGTTCACTACAGGCAAAGGGGCCAGGATTCAGTGATGGTTCACTACAGGCAAAGGGGCCAGGATTCAGTGATGGTTCACTACAGGCAAAGGGGCCAGGATTCAGTGATGGTTCACTACAGGCAAAGGGGCCAGGATTCAGTGATGGTTCACTACAGGCAAAGGGGCCAGGATTCAGTGATGGGTCACTGCACGCTCTTAGCACAGTGCTTTTCAAATATTTTTTCCCCTCCTGCTGCCTTCACACGGGGACAGTTTTCTCTCACCGCAATTTTCACTGGAGTAATTACAAAAAGTTTCAAAGTGAAAATCTGTCAAGTTACAGCAAATGTGCGGGGTAATTTATACTTCATATTCAGTGGGTTTGAAATATACCTTGTTTATTTTTTGTTGGGAAAAACTATTTGGGTTTTGTGATGAAATGTTTTAAAAGCTTTAGAAATGCCTATTGATGGATGGCATAGGCCCTAGGGTTACATTTTAGAAATACTTTAGAAGTATTTATCTCTCAGCCTAATAATCCAAGCAATCAGAAAATGGAATGACACGTGTGAGTGTTCGGGTGTAACAATGAGGTGCATGGTGATGATTCCATCAATGTTGACATCTGGAATCCGTGTGGACATATGATAGTGTATTCTACTTGCTCGTGTAGATGGGAGGCTCTGCACTCAGCGGATGTTGCAGATAATCTGATTGACAGTTGGCTCCTGGTACCGGCCTGCCCCATACTGATACCAGTTTAACATTGATACCTGAGATAGGTTGTCTACCCATGTTCTCTGTTAACTTAGAGGGATGGAAGTGCTGTATGTATAGGTCACACATTAATCTAGAAGCATTAGGCAGATCTCTTGTCGTACAGGTCATAGATTGATATACCAAACGTTTTATTTTTATTTATTTTTCATGTGGGAATGAAAGCTGATGACCAGATAGGAGCGCCTCCAGCGTATCTTTTGCATATAAGACAGCTGTAATTGTAATGATGACTCTGGGAGTCAGGAAGCAAGTGGTGAGTTTATTATTCATCATCATCATCATCATCATCATCATCATCATCATCATCGAGTGATACAAAACAAGAGTCACATCTGGACATAAACACAGGATTAATACTGCCTGAATAGTGATGCTAGGGAGTGACAAATAAAGGGGGAGTAATCAGGGTAGTGATGGAGTCCAGGTGTGCCTCATGATAGGGCGTAGGTGTTCGTAATGAGGGTTGCCAGGTTTGTGTAATGATGGGTTGCCAGGACCGGTGGTTAGTGAACCTGCGACGTCGAGCGCCGGAGTGGGGCAGCGGGGGTAGACATGACAGTAATATACATCAGTTTCATGAGCAGACAATGTTCCCAGCGCTGACCAAAGCGCTTTCCATTTCTACCTACCTGTCAAAAACACATTTAAAATGGGGAATTAGCGAAAAACTAGTTGCTTTTTCCTTTGGCACCTATATCAACAAGATCACATTCCACACTGCAATTTGTTAATTATCTGGTAGATTACGATGTTAGGATTCAGTCTGTGCCTACAGCCCTCGGTTGGGCAGCCGGTGAGCTCGGAGAACGATTAATCAGACCATCAAGCATGTCTTTTGAAGGACACTCAGAGCAGATAGCTATGCCAAAGCCACAAAGAAGGAGATTCAGACAGTCCTATTGGATGACACTAGGGAATATTGTTCTTGAACTGCCGTAGACGTGGATAGATAAAAATACATACTGTCCCTCTCGTTGGCGTTGTGTCAGAACACTAACACGGTTTATTAGCCTGAATATGACGAGGTGTTGTGATGCTAATGGAGTTGAGTAATGCTCAGAGAAATGCAGCTACATTTGGCCACTGATATTGAATCCCTAAATTGCTCGATGCGCCTTGCCCATCGTCATTTCAATATAGCCTGTAATATCTTTTGATAAACTCAAATCTTATATGGTTTCACAGCCATCAACCAAGTCCTCCACAATATTGTGCAAAAAAAAATCCATACTAACTAATTTTCATATGCCTTGAGCTAGGCCTATATATTCTATTCCTAATTGCACTTCTCTTAATGGATTGGCCGGACATTGGGGTTTTCTCTCATCAGACCCACTGATTGGCTGAGATGATTGGGGGCCCAGGGTAATGGCTAGTGAGAGGATAGCAATTTTCCATTATGCCTAAATCAAAGAGAGGGCATCTGAGAAATGACCACATATGTGAAACGTTGATCACATCCAATTAAGTCAGCCTCTCCACTCCCCCTGCCTGCATGGCCTGCCTGGCCTGCCTGCCCTGCCTGGCCTGCCTGCCTCCCTGCCTGGCCTGCCTGCCCTGCCTAGCCTGCCTAGCCTGCCTGCCTGCCTGCCCTGGATAAACAGAGGCCTCGGAGGCTACCCAGCTCATCTTATTCTCATCAAGACTACCCCCGTTTCCCTCTACCTCAAAGTCACTCATCTGTCCACATATTCATTCATTTCGTCATTCTGTTAATTTGTTATTTATGACAGGTTGGCTTACTCATTAAATACACAGATTGATGATCAGCCCCTGAAGACTCCCTGGAGGCACCAAGACTATAAAGAACCATCCTTTCTACTATATTCCATAACAAAATCCACTGCCAGTGGAAGGAACCACTACTCCATCGGGCCTTCGCTATCAAATGAAATGACACTCAAGACATGTAACCGTATCCACAGGAGGGCCTTCGCTATCAAATGAAATGACACTCAAGACATGTAACCGTATCCACAGGAGGGCCTTCGCTATCAAATGAAATGACACTCAAGACATGTAACCGTATCCACAGGAGGGCCTTCACTAGCAAATTAAATGACACTCAAGACATGTAACCGTATCCACAGGAGGGCCTTCACGAGCAAATGAAATGACAATGCCCATATGACGGGAGAGAATGAATACCATTCCTCATATGAAAGACATCTAGCCAGGGAGTAACAGGGTGAATGGGGTGGTTGACTAACTGTCATGGTTTGTCAAGGCCGAACTCATTGAGCATGCAAACCTACTGTCATACTTCCCTTCAGGTAAACTAATCTGGTCATGTCAGATCTGGGTCGAACCAGCTATAGCCTACTATGATTACCATCATCAATCATTTCAAAGTTATGTTGAAGAATGTAGACTATCAAAGGTACTTAACCATTCCAGAGCAGCATAGGACACAGTGTGATCCTTGTAAGGAGACAAAACATCTACCTGTCGAGAAGCTCTTTGTTTCTATAAACGCACTCTTCCTGAACTTTTAGTGAAAGTGTTTTGTATTTAAAGTATCGTGTCCCTTTGAGACACTGCAGTTCACCTTTCCTAATCTCTGCCAAACACCTTCCTCGTCTCGCGGCTGTAATTACATGGCTCTGTTCACCACGACTGATGTGGCGGCCCTTGTAATCGCATTAAGTAATCCCTGCCTCTGAATGGATGCAACAGGATGGACATTGTCAAGGAACTTTTCCCCCGACGCTTAGAGAGTGGAAGAGTGCCAGAGATGACTCTATTCCCCCTCTTTAATTGTCTCGTTCTGTTGTTATATTGGAGCTGGTTAACCTTCAGCTGACAGGGGTTTATTATCCTGCATTGGCCATCTTACTTTGCCCTGTACTGCGCAGTGTGATGCCCTCCTGTGGATACGGTTACATGTCTTGAGTGTCATTTCATTTGCTAGCGAATGCCCTCCTGTGGATACGGTTACATGTCTTGAGTGTCATTTCATTTGCTAGTGAAGGCCCTCCTGTGGATACGTTTACATGTCTTGAGTGTCATTTCATTTGCTAGTGAAGGCCCTCCTGTGGATACGGTTACATGTCTTGAGTGTCATTTCATTTGCTAGTGAAGGCCCTCCTGTGGATACGGTTACATGTCTTGAGTGTCATTTCATTTGATAGCGAAGGCCCTCCTGTGGATACGGTTACATGTCTTGAGTGTCATTTCATTTGCTAGCGAAGGCCCTCCTGTGGATACGGTTACATGTCTTGAGTGCCATTTCATTTGCTAGCGAAGGCCCTCCTGTGGATACGGTTACATGTCTTGAGTGTCATTTCATTTGCTAGTGAAGGCCCTCCTGTGGATACGGTTACATGTCTTGAGTGTCATTTAATTTGCTAGCGAAGGCCCTCCTGTGGATACGGTTACATGTCTTGAGTGCCATTTCATTTGCTAGCGAAGGCCCTCCTGTGGATACGGTTACATGTCTTGAGTGTCATTTCATTTGATAGCGAAGGCCCTCCTGTGGATACGGTTACATGTCTTGAGTTTCATTTCATTTGCTAGCGAAGGCCCTCCTGTGGATACGGTTACATGTCTTGAGTGCCATTTCATTTGCTAGCGAAGGCCCTCCTGTGGATACGGTTACATGTCTTGAGTGTCATTTCATTTGCTAGCGAAGGCCCTCCTGTGGATACGGTTACATGTCTTGAGTGTCATTTAATTTGCTAGCGAAGGCCCTCCTGTGGATACGGTTACATGTCTTGAGTGCCATTTCATTTGCTAGCGAAGGCCCTCCTGTGGATACGGTTACATGTCTTGAGTGTCATTTCATTTGATAGCGAAGGCCCTCCTGTGGATACGGTTACATGTCTTGAGTTTCATTTCATTTGCTAGCGAAGGCCCTCCTGTGGATACGGTTACATGTCTTGAGTGTCATTTCATTTGCTAGCGAAGGCCCTCCTGTAGATACGGTTACATGTCTTGAGTGTCATTTCATTTGCTAGCGAAGGCCCTCCTGTGGATACGGTTACATGTCTTGAGTTTCATTGATGAAAATGAACTCTGGGAGATTGAGACCTTCTTAATGATACACGGATGAACATTTGATTTGTAATTACGCAGATGAATTTGCTCGGTGATTTGAGCGCTATCATGTTGCTTCTCCACTAAATGGATTGGATGGGAGAAGTAATTAAATGGTTGCCTGTCTCTGAGATTGTTTAACCATTTTAACTACATATCTAAGCAATATATCATAAGGCCAGCAGCTAAACTGCCCTGTACCCTCTGTTAAAGTAATGAGCAAGATATCAATACTCTATTGTTTTCTAAATAAGTACTGATGACCGTCTGTTAAGGTGTCATGTGTTGACAGTAAGATGGAGAGGTCACGACCCATACGGTGCCAGTAGCGTATCACTACAGGGACTCTATGTGAAGCAAGTTTATGTTTAGCACGCACATGGCTGGCCAATGTAGAGAAACATTCAACACCTTGTTTTTTTAGTTTGGTCTTTTCCTCCCTTAAGCACTTCCTTCAGAACACGTAATTACTTTCCCAGTTAGACATTTTTCTTCAAGTGTGCCTTTAAGCTTTATGTTGAGTCAAGCGGTTGGCAGCTCATTTGAATTGGGAGACATCGCTTGCAATTTGTGTGAAGTAGCATTGCTTCAGTTCCTTCACTTTGCAATAAAGGAGCTTAATGTCCGGGCGGCTATAGTACTTGTTTTCTTTGGTTTGGGACAGAGGAGGCTGTGAATGGTTTAGTAGTCTTGTGTGATGGAGGCATGCTACGCTTGTTGCTTACATTGGAATTTAAGAATAACAGAGAAAAGGGTCATGTTTAAGTGTTAAATTAAACATCAACTTATCAGTCGAGTTTGAAATAACATTTTGTTTGTATCCTATTGGCCTAAAGGACAGTAGATTTGAACTATCTCAAACCCATCACAGGGGGACAAACAGTCACACCAATGTGCTTGTATACATATTATATTTGGGTACATCTGAGTTAATTAAACGTTTAGGTCTGCATATGACACCACAGGGACAGTGGTTCTGTCACGCCTTGGTCATTGTATTTTGTGTTTTTGTTATATGTTTGGGTAGGCCAGGGTGTGACATGGGTTTATATGTTGTTTTTCGTATTGGGGTTTGGAGTATTTGGGATCGCGGCTGATTAGGGGTGTTGTATAGGCTTGGCTGCCTGAGGCGATTCTCAATCAGAGTCAGGTGATTCTCGTTGTCTCTGATTGGGAACCGTATTTAGGGAGCCTGAGTTTTGCTTTGTATTTCGTGGGTGATTGTTCCTGTCTTTGTGTAGTGTTCACCAGATAGGCTGTAATAGTTTCACGTTCCGTTTGTTGTTTTCGTCTTTCAGTTATTTCATGTACCGCATTTCATTCATTAAAGTCATGAGTAACCAACACGCTGCATTTCGGTCCGACTCTCTACCTTCAACAGACGAATGCCGTTACAGGTTCACAATGCAGGTCGGGGCTCTCAGAAGAGTATGCCACCGCATCATCTGGTACTATATAATCTGGTTTACCTGCAATAAAATAATTATGTATCTATCTCTATGTGACAGTAGCCTGCATTTTAACGTCATCCAACCACTGCCAATCGTTGCTTTTTGGGGGAGTGTGAGAAGGAAGGCAGACAATGAGAATATAAGGGAGTAACAGGAATTCGTGTCCAAAGTGACACCCACAAGGTCTCTGATTTACAAAAAAGAAGAAGAATCCCGTCTTTCTATATATCACTTATAACAAGGAGAGACATGAGGCCTATCGCCAAAGCAGTCGGATATCCATCAGCGATTTCTCTCATTTTCTCAGGTTGCCCAAGTCAAAACACACACGATGATGTCAGTTTATCAGGATGCCCAAGTCAAAACACACACGATGATGTCAGTTTATCAGGATGCCCAAGTCGAAACACACACGATGATGTCATTTTCTCAGGTTGCCCAAGTCGAAACACACACGATGATGTCAGTTTATCAGGATGCCCAAGTCGAAACACACACGATGATGTCAGTTTATCAGGCTGCCCAAGTCAAAACACACACGATGATGTCAGTTTATCAGGTTGCCCAAGTCGAAACACACACGATGATGTCAGTTTATCAGACTGCCCAAGTCAAAACACACATGATGATGTCAGTTTATCAGGATGCCAAAGTCGAAACATACACTATGATGTCAGTTTACCAGGCTGCTCAAATAGAAACACACACGATGATGTCAGGCATGAATCAAATGATGACACCTCACATTCCGAACTTAGACGGGTGCCCTTTCTCCATTCCCAGAGCTGGCTGTCCCTGCGGTGTCTCTGAAAAGCACTTTAACCACTATAAATATGAGTACCTTGCATGTTGGAGCATGTCGGAGCATGTTGAAGCATGTTGGAGCATGTCAAAGAATGTCAAAGCATGTTGAAGAATATTAGAGCATGTTGAAGCATGTTGAAGGATACTGAAGAATGTTGGAGCATGCTGGAGCATGTTGTAGCATGTTGTAGCATGTTGGAGCATGTTGAAACATTATGGAGCATTTTTTAAGGATGTTGGAGCATGTTGAAGCATGTTGGAGCATGTCAGAGCATGTTGAAGAATGTTGGAGCATGTCAGAGCATGTCAAAGATTGTTGAAGCAAGTTTAAGCATATTAGAGCATGTTGAAGCATGTTTAAGGATATTAAAGAATGTTGGAGTATGTTGAAACATGTTGAAGCATGTTGTAGCATGTTGGAGCATGTTGGAGCATGTTGTAGCATGTTGGAGCATGTTGGAGCATGTTGGAGCATGTTGTAACATGTTAGAGCATGTTGTAGCATGTTGTAGCATGTTGGAGCATGTTGGAGCATGTTGGAGCATGTTGGAGGATGTTGTAGCATGTTGGAGCATGTTGTAGCATGTTGGAGCATGTTCAAGCATGTTGTAGCATGTTGTAGCATGTTGTAGCATGTTGTAGCATGTTGGAGCATGTTGTAGCATGTTGGAGCATGTTGGAGCACGTTGGAGCATGTTGGAGCATGTTGTAGCATGTTGGAGCATGTTGGAGCATGTTGGAGCATGTTGTAGCATGTTGGAGCATGTTGTAGCATGTTGGAGCATGTTGGAGCATGTTGTAGCATGTTGTAGCATGTTGGAGCATGTTGTAGCATGTTGGAGCATGTTCAAGCATGTTCAAGCATGTTGGAGCATGTTGGAGCATGTTGAAAAATGTTGGAGCACTATGGAACATTTTTAAGGATGTTGAAGCAAGTTTAAGCATATTAGAGCATGTTGTAGCATGTTGGAGCATGTTGGAGCATGTTCAAGCATGTTGGAGCATGTTGGAGCATGTTGAAAAATGTTGGAGCACTATGGAGCATTTTTAAGGATGTTGGAGCATGTTGGAGCATGTTGGAGCATCTTGAAGCATTATGGAGCATGTTGAAGGACATGTAAACTTGTGAGTTGTGACTTGGGTTCTGTCACTAGAGAGGTCACTGTATGTAAACTCAGCCAAAAAAACAATTGTCCTCTCACTGTCAACTGCATTTATTTTCAGCAAACTTAACATGTGTAAATATTTGTATGAACATAACAAGATTCAAACAACTGAGACATAAACAGAACAAGTTGGACTGATGTGTGACTAACAGAAATGGAATAATGTGTCCCCTGAACAAAGCGGGGGTCAAATTCAAAACAGTCAGTATCTGGTGTGGCCACCAGCTGCATTAAGTACGGCAGTGCTTCTCCTTATCAAGAACTGCACCAGATTTGTCAGTTATTGCTGTGAGATGTTACCCCACTCTTCCACCAAGGCACCTGCCAGTTCCCGGACATTTCTGGGGGAATGGCCCTAGCCCTCACCCTCCGACATGCTCAATGGGATTGAGATCCGGGCTCTTCGCTGGCCATGGCAGAACACTGACATTCCTGTCTTGCAGGAAATCACATTCAGAATGAGCAGTATGGCTGGTGGCATTGTCATGCTGGAGGGTTATGTCAGGATGAGCCTGCAGGAAGGGTACCACATGAGGGAGGAGGATGTCTTCCCTGTAACGCACAGCATTGAGATTGCCTGCAATGACAACAAGCTCAGTCCCGATGATGCTGTGACACACCGCCCCAGACCATGACGGACCCTCCACCTCCAAATCGATCCCGCTCCAGAGTTCAGGCCTCGGTGTAACGCTCATTCCTTTGACGATAAACACGAATCCGACCATCACCCCTGGTGAGACAAAACCGCGACTTGTCAGTGACGAGCACTTTTTGCCAGTCCTGTCTGGTCCAGCGACGGTGGATTTGTGCCCATAGGCGACATTGTTGCCGGTGATGTCTGGTGAGGACCTGCCTTAAAACAGGCCTCCAAGCCCTCAGTCCAGCCTCTCTCAGCCTATTGCGGACAGTCTGACCACTGATGGAGGGATTGTGCGTTCCTGGTGTAACTCAGGCAGTTGTTGTTGCCATTCTGTACTCGTACCGCAGGTGTGATGTTCGGATGTACAGATCCTGTGCAGGTGTTGTTACACGTGGTCTGTTGCTGTGAGGACGATCAGCTGTCTGTCCTGTCTCCCTGTAATGCTGTCTTGGGCATCTCACAGTACGAACATTGCAATTTATTGCACTGGCCACATCTGCAGTCCTCATGCCTCCTTGCGGCATGTCTAAGGCATGTTCACACAGATGAGCAGGGACCATGGGCATCTTTCTTTTGGTGTTTTTCAGAGTCAGTAGAAAGGCCTCTTTAGTGTTATACGTTTTCATAACTGTGACCTTAATTACCTACCGTCTGTAAGCTGTTAGTGTCTTAACGACCGTTCCACAGGTACATGTTCATTCATTGTTTATGGGTCATTGAACAAGCATGGGAAACAGTGTTTGAAGATCTGTGAGATTATTTGGATTTTTACAAATTATCTTTGAAAGACAGGATCCTGAAATAGGAACTTTTCTTTTTTTCATGAGTTTAGTTAATAATTGCATTGGCAGTCATTTTCTTTGTTTTACTTATTCATGTAAATACAATTTGATGACCTTAACCTAACCTTGGATTAAATAATGATATGAGAGAAAGTTGAGGTACTCTCACCACTCAGTTTCTTGTGATTCCTACTGATCTCTGTAGTGTTAATCCTGTATTGAAGGTGAACATTTCGAATCCCCAATTCATTAGTAAAAACCAGAAGTCACCAAAACGTCCATGTTTTTCTCCTGAAATATCAGAGAGAATAACTTCCCTTTGATTTCCAGTTGTTACCAGTGATTATGAATGAGCTGGGAAAAAGCTTGTTGTTGTTCCTCCTCCTTCACCATAACAACCTGCACATCTAAAGGACTGCTGCATATGCACTATACCCTGCCTGGAACAACCCACTTTCATTCAGAATGCAGTGGAATGAGGAGATGAGAGGTTCAGGGGAAGGGTAGGGTGCTGTCTCTTATTTTTAGACTCCCTGCTGATCACTCACATTCTGTCATCTATAAATTACCACGACAGTTGTTCCTTTGATATGCTGAACTAGATAGTTTATGACAGGAACGGTTGTCATTAATTTAACATCAACCCAATGTTGTACCTTTTGTAGCTCTGTGTAAATGAGCAGATAGTTATTTGGACTCACATTTTTCTGGACCCCTTTAATTCTGGAGGAAGTAAATGATTTAAAATGGAGATATCTCTGGGAATGCAAGGCAGGGAGCCAGCTGTGACCCACCCTGCCACACATACTTCTGCTCTGTCCCCCTCACTCTTACTGTATCCCTGTCCATCAGCACCAGAGAGCGGATGTTTTGGATGCCCCATTTGTTAAACTGAAATTCTTTCTATGAGGAAGAGGCAGAGAGAGTGGTGAATCCATTATAGCGCTGCAGGGCCTCTGAGGCTGCATGTCACTCGGGTTCACAATGTACATTTTCACTATAACCCAAAATGTCTGCGTTGCACTTTGCCAAGATCAGACTCTTCCGAGATCAGACATGAGCGCTCCGCTCTGAGGGCCAAGTGTCTCGATAAACCTCCTGGCTGGTCTTCCAGCGTCGGCTTCGACATCTCTAAGTGTAGTCACCCAGAAAATGGGTGAAGTGGGAAAGTGGGGAAGTCACCCAGAAAATTACATTTTTACAAGTTACACACTCACTGGCTGTCACGTGCAAATTGTATTGTGCGTGACTCCTTTACATTTCTTAACTCACTCGGAAGGAAAGCTAAAGGCTTGTAATGGAAGATTATGTATACATACAATTGGTGATGAACACAGACGCAATATTTGTTCTTGGGCCATTATGATTGTGGCATTGTAATTATAATAGTGGTGATAAATGGTAATGACCCACAAGTGTATGGCCTTATCGTGTTCCCCCTGCTAATGCTCTTGCTAACAGACTCTTGTTGGAGTCCCTTTATGGCTGCACACTCCTGTCTCAGAAGACAAACAGCCTGGATAGATAATTCAATACGTTTTCTTATTAATGTACAGCTAGGGGCCCATTTAGATTGACTCAAAGCTAATGTCTTTCCAAGGCGGATTTTGGGCTTCTTTTCTACACTAAACTTGAATAAGAAATAGCTGGAGGAAGAGTAGATGTGGCATATCCAGTCACTCTCTTTGGGTGTTACAGGTTGTAGCATATCCAGTCACTCGAGTTGGGTGTTACAGGTCGTAGCACATCCAGTCACTCTCTTTGGGTGTTACAGGTTGTAGCACACCAGTCACTCTCTTTGGATGTTACAGGTTGTAGCACACCAGTCACTCTCTTTGGGTGTTACAGGTTGTAGCACATCCAGTCACTCTCTTTGGATGTTACAGGTTGTAGCACACCAGTCACTCTCTTTGGATGTTACAGGTTGTAGCACACCAGTCACTCTCTTTGGGTGTTACAGGTTGTAGCACACCAGTCACTCTCTTTGGATGTTACAGGTTGTAGCACATCCAGTCACTCTCTTTGGGTGTTACAGGTTGTAGCACATCCAGTCACTCTCTTTGGGTGTTACAGGTTGCAGCACATCCAGTCACTCTCTTTGGGTGTTACAGGTTGTAGCACATCCAGTCACTCTATTTCGGTGTTACAGGTTGTAGCACATCCAGTCACTCTCTTTGGATGTTACAGGTTGTAGCACATCCAGTCACTCTCTTTGGGTGTTACAGGTTGAAGCACATCCAGTCACTCTCTTTGGGTGTTACAGGTTGTAGCACATCCAGTCACTCTCTTTGGATGTTACAGGTTGTAGCACATCCAGTCACTCTCTTTGGGTGTTACAGGTTGTAGCACGCCAGTCACTCTCTTTGGGTGTTACAGGTTGTAGCACACCAGTCACTCTCGTTGGGTGTTACAGGTTGTAGCACACCAGTCACTCTCATTGGGTGTTACAGGTCGTAGCACATCCAGTCACTCTTGTTGGGTGTTACAGGTCGTAGCAGATCCAGTCACTCTCATTCGGTGTTACAGATGCATATTTTGGGACAGTCCTGTTGGGCTACTATTTACCAGTGCTGTGGAGCACTCTGAAACAGATCGTCTGCTGTGTGACTGTACTGTACACCTCAGGTGTTGGTGGGATGAGCCAATCTCATACCTGATCTAACTTTTATTGGACAGCTATCACTGTTCCCTCAGCAACTAGCCTCTTATTACCCGACAGTGACCCCGATCAATCCACTGATGATGCAATAACCTTTTTCATTAATACAAGTGGGCTTTTTGGCTATTTATATACCCATGTGGAAACTTCCTTAATGTGTTAGATGCTCGTCCAATCATGTCTTCACCTTCTCACCGTGTGGAGGCCAAATCTATAGGACATGCATAATTCACTGAGCGTATCTGAACTTTGGGAATATATTAATCCCCACAAAGGGAATAGATGGCAATGTTTGATTGGTCACATGTTGAGTTGATAGGAACTCTCATAAATCCTATGCCTCTATAACAGTCCAATGGAGGTGGGAGACATTCATTTAATATACTGTATATTAATGTTATGTAGATTAGTATAATATTCTGCCTTTTGGTGCAGAGTTCTAAGGCACTATATCGTAGTGCTTGAGGCGTCACTACAGACCCGGGTTCGATCCCAGGTTCTGTCACAACCAGCCGTGACCTTCATGAGGTGGCTCACAATCGGCCCAGCGTCATCCGTGTTAAGGGAGGGTTTGGCCAGGGGGGCTTTACTTGGCTCATTGCACTCTAGCGACTCTTTCTTGTGGCCTGGGTGCTTGCAGGCTGATTTCGGTGGTCAGTTGAACAGTGTTTCCTCCAACATATTGGTGCGGCTGGCTTCCGGGTTAAGCGGGCGGGTGTTAATAAGCGCGGTTTGGCGGGTCATGTTTCGGAGGACGGATGACTCGACCTTCGCCTCTCCCGAGCCTGTGAGGGAGTTGCAGCGATGAGACAAGATCGTAATTGGATCGCAATTGGATATCACAAAAATTGGGGAGAAAAAGGGGGTAAAATACAATATAATATTATAGTAACCCATATTATGTGTTGATACACTGTTCACAATTATGGTGATGCTGAAATCCGCATTACAAATTAGGACTATTTCCAGCATTCGTGTAAGCCTGTAATTGTGTTTAGCGGCATAGCCCAATCAAGCAGAGACATTGCCCTGTGAAGAAATCCCCACCGGGCCACTCACATACCTGACTGTAATCAATGACTTGGTTCCTGTAATTACTGTTTACCTTGGCTCATTATTCTCCCAGCTTTAATTTAACCATGCAATAGTCTTCATGTGGAGGAAATGTGACCTTAATTGGGTAGTTTCTATGGTACATATATCCTGTAACGGTGGTATTGTACACTGAAGGAATAGAGGTCAGAGATCAAAGCCGCCTAAGGCAGAAGCTTTTCAATCACCCTCCCACACATCTGTCCTCTCTCTTCTCTCTTTGCCGTTGTGTCCATTTAGAATCTCTTTATAATTGTCCACCGGGTCGAACAGAAACAAAAGATGAACAATAGTTCTTTGGCAGACTGAGCCACAGCAAATTGCTCACACATAGCGGTTCAAACAGCAGAGGGATTCATATCTTGACATTTAGAACCTTATTAAAAGAGAGGAGGGAAATGACCCAAGCACGGGTCAACCACTTATTACAAGCACACACACACCACACACACACACACACACACACACACACACACACACACACACACACACACACACACACACACACACACACACACACACACACACACACACACACACACACACACACACACACACACACACACACACACACACACACACACACAGGCATGCAGAAAACACAGGCACGCAAAAAACACAGGCACACACACACACACAAACACAGGCACACACACAGGCACACACAGGCACACACAGGCACACACAGGCACACACACACACACACACACACACACACACACACACACACACACACACACACACACACACACACACACACACACACACACACACACACACACACACACACACACACACACACACACACACACACACACACACACACACACACACACACACACACACACACACACACACACACACACACACACACACACACACACACACACACACACACACACACACACACACACACACACACACACACACAAGCACGGTAGGGCAATAGAGATTAGTTTGTCACATCTGATTTATCTAGTGAGAGAATGTCTCACGGCCACTTGTTTCAATCACAAATAAGCAGGCTTCACTGGACATAAACCCATCGGCCGAGTGGTGGCTGGCCCTTTATGCAACAGACCTGATAAGGCCACATAGAGCTAGTTGTATAGAAATAATAGTTTGATATTGATTTCCATTTCTTCATGGTAGGGTGTTCTGTATAGAACTCTTTAAGCTGATATTGGTATGAGAGGGTATAAATAGACTATGGAAACAAGTCCTAATGCTCTGTGGCCTGGAGTAGAGATTTACAGTATAATAAGGAAATAGTTACCATTCAATAATCTCCACTACCCTAACATCCCCACCGCCATTTTCTCCAAATATTCTCAAGGTGCTGTGTGGTATGGCCTTCCAATTCAAGGCCTATCAAATCAGATGACATGAGAGACATTGTTCGTCATCCCATAGTGACTGCCAATGCTGTTTCTTTCCTGTGCTCCATTCACTGAAATGTTCTCTGTAAGTACAGTGCACCTAAAAAAGAACAAGATTGAGGACAGCAGCAGACATTTCCGTTTGCCGCCCCCACACTCCTCTAATGATACACCACCATGTCATATTTGTGCATGTAGAGACTGCTGTTGGGACATATTCAATATACAGTACATCAAGCGAAACAAAAGCCAGGGCTCAGTAGAATATTTTCCCGGTAAATATTACTGCACCATCTCTATTTAGAAAAGGGAGCCGGTTTGAAGACATTTTCTTCAGGAAGATACAGCTGAAATACTTCACAAAGTAGTAGACAGACAATGGGTAAGTCAAAAGTGTCTGTAACTATAGATGAATCAATAACCACTTGCAGTAATGAGCTCAGCTAGCATGCTTCTGGTGTCCTCATATTGAAAAGCAGCAATTTCGTCATTTAGTTATTTTCCATTGATAGAACTGTAGGTGACATACAGACGTTGCCAGGTCCGGAATCCAAACTGAATTCCAGCCATTGTTATCTCAGGCTGCTGAGATATATGCTGGCCTACAATTCCATAGCATTCTAACCTTGCACATTGAAATATGCCAAATCTGCGTTTAACATCAGCGTTTAAGTATGCAACCTGCTTTAATTCTCCCATTTTCATGCCTAATTGGCTATGCGGCACACACATTGACAGAAGCAGAAACCTGTGGACACTGTAGATGAGAGGCTAAAGCAGTGTAAACTAAACAGGAATCACTGAAGCAAGGATCTCCGGCTCCTGGCAGACAGTTATTTAAAGGTGCTGCTCTCTTTTCCTTCTACCTGTTTCTTCTACTTCTAAACACTCAACTCTCCATCTTCCTGTCATGTATTGTATTGTCATGTCTTGTCCCTGTGCTTTCTCTTCTCTTCGTTTCCCCCTGCTGGTCTTATTAGGTTTCTTTCTCTCTCTCTATTCCTCTCTCTATCGTTCCGTTCCTGCTCCCAGCTGTTCCTCATTCTCCTAACGACCTCGTTTACTCTTTCACACCTGTCCCCTATTTTGCCCTCTGATTAAGTCTCTATTTCTCTCTCTGTTTCTGCTTCTGTCCTTGTCGGATTCTTGTTTGCTGTTTGCTTTGCTTTTGTTCCGTCCAGTTGTATTCTGCCTCGTCATCAGATACTACGTGTGAGCAGGTGTCTCTATCCTCTACGGCCCGCGCCTACCCGAAGGGACCTGCAGTCTGTTGCCGCTAGCCCTGCAACTCTCCTCAACAACTAGAAGGGGAACTCTCCTGTTAAACTAGAGGATTTGTGTTTTCCCTGTTTGGACTTCCCCTGTAATGATTGAGGATTTATATTTTCCCTGTTTGGACATTAAAAGACTCTGTTTCCGTTATATCGCTTTTGGGTCCTCACTCACCTGATTAACAGAAGAATCCGACCAAGAATGGACCCAGCGATTTCGGATTCTCTCCACTCAGCTGTCGAGTTCCAGGGAGCGATGCTAGGCAGACATGAACAGGAATTGTCTGCTGCTCGACATGCCGTTGAGACCCTGGCCGCCCAAGTCTCCGGCCTCTCGGAGGATATTCACAATCTCCGCCTCGATCCACCGGTTACCTCCTGGGCTTCCGGGTCTCCGGAGCCCAGAATTAATAACCCACCGTGTTACTCTGGGGAGCCCACTGAATGTCGCTCGTTCCTTACCCAGTGTGATATTGTGTTCTCTCTCCAGCCCAACACGTACTCCAGGGGTACTGCTCGTATCGCCTACGTCATATCTCTCCTTACTGGACGGGCTCGTGAGTGGGGCACGGCTATCTGGGAGGCAAGGGCTGAGTGTACTAACCAGTATCAGAACTTTAAGGAGGAGATGATACGGGTTTTTGATCGTTCTGTTTTTGGGAAAGAAGCTTCCTGGGCCCTGTCTTCCCTATGTCAAGGTAATCGATCCATAATGGATTACTCTATAGAGTTTCGCACTCTTGCTGCCTCCAGTGACTGGAACGAGCCGGCGTTGCTCGCTCGTTTTCTGGAGGGTCTCCACGCTGAGGTTAAGGATGAGATTCTCTCCCGGGAGGTTCCTTCCAGCGTGGATTCTTTGATTGAACTCTCCATTCGCATAGAACGACGGGTAGATCTTCGTCACCGAGCTCATGGAAGAGAGCTCGAGTTAACAGTGTCCCCCCTCTCCGCATCTCTACCATCTCCCCCCACTGGCTCAGGTGTTGAGCCCATGCAGCTGGGGGGTATTCGCATCTCGACTAAGGAGAGGGAACGGAGAATCACCAACCACCTCTGTCTCTATTGCGGTTCCGCTGGTCATTTTGTCATTTCATGTCCAGTAAAAGGACAGAGCTCATCAGTAAGCGGAGGGCTACTGGCGAGCGCTACTACTCTGGTCTCTCCGTCAAGTTCCTGTACTACCTTGTCGGTCCATCTACGCTGGACCGGTTCGGCAGCTTCCTGCAGTGCATTAATAGACTCTGGGGCGGAGGGCTGTTTTATGGACGAAGCCTGGGCTCGGGAACATGACATTCCTCTCAGGCAGTTAGGGGAGCCCACGGCTATGTTCGCCTTGGATGGTAGTCCTCTCCCCAGGATTCAGCGTGAAACGCTACCTTTAACCCTCACTGTCTCTGGTAATCATTGTGAAACCATTTCTTTTTTGATTTTTTGTTCACCTTTTACACCTGTGGTTTTGGGCCATCCCTGGCTAGTGTGTCATAATCCTTCTATTAATTGGTCTAGTAATTCTATCCTCTCCTGGAACGTCTCTTGTCATGTTAAGTGTTTAGTGTCTGCTATTCCTCCTGTTTCTTCTGCCCCCTCTTCACAGGAGGAGCCTGGTGATTTGACAGGGGTGCCGGAGGAATATTATGATCTGCGCACAGTCTTCAGTCGGTCCAGGGCCACCTCCCTTCCTCCTCACCGGTCGTATGATTGTTGTATTGATCTCCTTCCGGGTACTACTCCCCCACGGGGTAGACTAGACTCTCTGTCGGCTACTGAACGTAAGGCTCTCGAAGATTATTTGTCTGTAGCTCTCGACACCGGTACCGTGGTCCCTTCCTCCTCTCCCGCCGAAGCGGGGTTCTTTTTTGTTAAGGAAGAGGACGGGACCCTGCACCCCTGCGTGGATTATCGAGGGCTGAATGACATAACGGTTAAGAATCGTTATCCGCTTCCCCTTATGTCTTCAGTTTTCGAGATTCTGCAGGAAGCCAGGTTCTTTACTAAGTTGGACCTTCGTAACGCTTACCATCTCGTGCGCATCAGGGAGGGGGACGAGTGGAAAACGGTGTTTAACACTCCGTTAGGGCATTTTGAATACCGGGTTCTGCCGTTCGGTCTCGCTAATGCTCCAGCTGTCTTTCAGGCATTAGTGAATGATGTACTGAGTGACATGCTGAACATCTTTGTTTTTGTTTACCTTGACGAGATCCTGATTTTTTCACCGTCACTCCAGATTCATGTTCAGCACGTTCGACGTGTCCTCCAGCGCCTTTTAGAGAATTGTCTTTATGTGAAGGCTGAGAAGTGCGCTTTTCATGTCTCCTCCGTCACTTTTCTCGGTTCTGTTATTTCCGCTGAAGGCATTCAGATGGATCCCGCTAGGGTCCATGCTGTCAGCGATTGGCCCGTCCCTAAGTCACGTGTCAAACTGCAGCGCTTTCTCGGTTTCGCAAATTTCTATCGGCGTTTCATTCGTAATTTCGGTCGAGTGGCAGCTCCTCTCACAGCCCTTACTTCTGTCAAGACGTGCTTTAAGTGGTCCGTTTCCGCTCAGGGAGCTTTTGATCTCCTCAAGAAGCGTTTTACATCCGCTCCTATCCTTGTTACACCTGACGTCACTAAACAGTTCATTGTCGAGGTAGACGCGTCAGAGGTGGGCGTGGGAGCCATTCTGTCCCAGCGCTCCCATTCTGACGATAAGGTCCACCCTTGCGCGTATTTTTCTCATCGCCTGTCGCCGTCGGAACGTAACTATGATGTGGCTAACCGCGAACTGCTCGCCATCCGCTTAGCCCTAGGCGAATGGTGACAGTGGTTGGAGGGGGCGACCGTTCCTTTCGTCGTTTGGACTGACCATAAGAACCTTGAGTACATCCGTTCTGCCAAACGACTTAATGCGCGACAGGCTCATTGGGCGCTGTATTTCGCTCATTTCGAGTTCGTTATTTCTTATCGTCCGGGCTCAAGGAACACCAAGCCTGATGCTTTATCCCGTCTCTTCAGTTCTTCAGTAGCCTCCACCGACCCCGAGGGGAGATTCCCTGAGGGGCGTGTTGTCGGGTTGACTGTCTGGGGAATTGAGAGGCAGGTTAAGCAAGCACTCACTCACACTCCTTCTCCGCGCGCTTGTCCTAGGAACCTTCTTTTCGTTCCCGTTCCTACTCGTCTGGCCGTTCTTCAGTGGGCTCACTCTGCCAAGTCAGCCGGCCACCTCGGCATTCGGGGTACGCTTGCTTCTTTTCGCCAGCGTTTTTGGTGGCCCACTCAGGAGCGTGATACGCGTCGTTTCGTGTCTGCTTGTTCGGACTGCGCGCAGACTAAGTCCGGTAACTCTCTTCCTGGTCCTGCTCCTGGCCTTGCTGTGTCTCAGTCTGTCCCCAGCCACCGCATCTCTCCTGCCCTTGCTGTGTCTCAGTCTGTCCCCTGCCACCGCATCTTTCCTGCCCTTGCTGTGTCTCAGTCTGTCCCCAGCCACCGCATCTCTCCTGGTCCTGCTCCTGCACTTGCTGTGTCTCAGTCTGTCCCGAGTTGTTACTCTCCTGGCCTGTTTGGTCCTGATTGCTCAAACTCTTACAGTTCTCTACCCGTGTCTCATTTTATAATAGTAATTGCACTAGATTACCTCTTCATCGTTTCCCGTTACGGTCCTGAGGAGAGGAGTTGGGTTCCATCTCGGGACGTGCTGGACCGTTCGCTGGTCGATGATTTCCTCCGTTGCCGCCAGGTTTCCTCCTCGAATGCGCCAGGAGGCGCTCGGTGAGTGGGGGGGTACTGTCATGTATTGTATTGTCATGTCTTGTCCCTGTGCTTTCTCTTCTCTTCATTTCCCCCTGCTGGTCTTATTAGGTTTCTTTCTCTCTCTCTATTCCTCTCTCTCTCTATCGTTCCGTTCCTGCTCCCAGCTGTTTCTCATTCTCCTAACGACCTCGTTTACTCTTTCACACCTGTCCCCTATTTTGCCCTCTGATTAAGTCTCTATTTCTCTCTCTGTTTCTGCTTCTGTCCTTGTCGGATTCTTGTTTGCTGTTTGCTTTGCTTTTGTTCCGTCCAGTTGTATTCTGCCTCGTCATCAGATACTACGTGTGAGCAGGTGTCTCTATCCTCTACGGCCCGCGCCTACCCGAAGGGACCTGCAGTCTGTTGCCGCTAGCCCTGCAACTCTCCTCAACAACTAGAAGGGGAACTCTCCTGTTAAACTAGAGGATTTGTGTTTTCCCTGTTTGGACTTCCCCTGTAATGATTGAGGATTTATGTTTTCCCTGTTTGGACATTAAAAGACTCTGTTTCCGTTATATCGCTTTTGGGTCCTCACTCACCTGCATAACACTTCCTCTCACCTCACATCTTAATTCTGCCCCCTCCGTCCGTCTATTTCACATAAGTCAAAATATCCCTCTTGAGACATGTCCACATCTGCCACTCCCCCATCCTGATTCTGTCTCAGATTCCAGACCCCATACTCAACCTCTTTACAACAAGCGGCTTCAATCATGCACACATAGACTTGGACCTTCACTGAGTAGGCTTGCTCATTTCAGCAAAGTGTGGCCCTTAAGATTACCGGGGCCAAATGACACAGGAATCCATTTTAAAAACACACTTATAAGGAGTAATACAAAGGCGACGTTGCCGTATAACCATGTACAAATGGGCTAGTCCTGGAATACTCTCTCCCTCCACTGAGCCCCTCTGAAGGAGGTCACAGGCCCCTGCACGGCAGAGCAGTTTTACCCAGTAATCATGTGTTTCTCTGCCAGTCTTCATCTGTTATTTTCAGCCTGACAGCTTAATGTTGGGAGAAAGCAATTTCACCTGATGGATGATCATAGGACGAGAAGAGGCGGAATCCCCGAAATTACTCAGTATTGAATTATGCAGAGCAAATCCCATGAAACCCCAGCCTCTCCAACACCTGCCTTTGAGAAGAAATACCCTTTCAGTCAGTGCATGTGCTCAACAGTATGTTATTACAAGAAGCATGGAGGACCTCTCACCCTGCATGTGCACAGGCCTTATTTATTTCCATGGTGTTTTCTTGTCTCTTTAAATCACCATGTCTGCCTGTCATTGGATACACTAGTCCAGTAGTATGAAGGTGTGATGTACTGTTAGATTTACTATAAGTCACACCAGGATTGATTCATTGCTTTCAACCCATTCACATTCGGGGAACCATCCGCACCGTGTCCCTTTGTCCAACGCTCTATTTCTACAGGGACAATAACGCATCAATATGGGCCTCCTCAATCTTGTCACTTTAAGTGCAATCAATGCGACTTTCCCTCCGACTGAATGCAATTGGACACCAGCTCTCCTCTGCTTCTCTCCCAGTGGATACAACATAACAATCAATACAGTCTGCTGAGGGAGAAACACAGCAAAAACAAACTAAGAATGCCTTGGCTGAATGAAATGCTTCATGAAGGTTGAGCTTGACAACAAATAAAATGCTGGCGTTTACCAACTAGCCTTTGGACACCGCAGAGGTTCCTCTTCAGCATTAGAATGTAATGAAATTCATTCAGTAAATAACTGTAAATAACATACTTGCAAGCCTAGTCTTGAAAATGTTATATTTTTCATTGTCAAAGCCTTTTTGTAAAAAAATATATATCTTTGCCCATAGAAATGACGTGCAAGAGTGGCCATCTAAAAAGTGCAGCATATTGCATAATTCACATAACGCTACAAAACACTGCCTTAAGAATAACACAAAATGGCCAAAGAGTTTTATATAGAGTGGGAAACGACTACTTTTTTGGGAGGGACATCACATAATTTGAACAATTCGTTTTATGGGTCACCCCTCTTCCTAATAGGTGAATAGTCTTATGACATATCTTCGTGGTGTTGATCAATTAGCGGTCAGTGGGTTGTAGAGTGCTCCACTCCAATGAGATGGAATGAAGTGAGCCTTGGACCACAACCCTCAGTAATGGAGATTCATCTTCATGAACAGTTCAGCCTCCTGTTGGGGGAGAGGTATAGGTGCAGGGTGTTTGGGTCTACAGGTTAGTGTTAGTTGTTTGCCTTAAGGATTCCATTGAACATTGTACATGTGTGGATGGTGTTGGGGGAAAATGGTCCTGCTATGTAAACACTTGAGTTGAATAGTACTATATGTACTGTATCAACTGGTAACTGTCCAGTACCCTCTTCACACACCGCACAAAGGAGTGAGTTGCTGCTGGCTCCTTATCGCTTCGGATACTAGAGGTCCAGTACAAGGCCAAATTCTTCTTCTATCTGAATAGGCTTTACAGAACTCATCACTCCCCTCTCTAAGACACGCAGGCTGCGAGAACCTGTTCTTGTTTGTTCAATGCATTAACGAAGTGGAGCCAAGTCCCCCTTATCTCTCATGTAAACTTGCCTTCCCCTAGGAGAGGCAAGCAGCTCTTCGTGTAGAAGAAGTAAATCATGACTATGTGATTCTGTAACTTTTCAGTTCCTCCCCGGTTTATCCTGAGTGTGATCTCCCTTGCAATTGCTTGAATAAACTTGTATTAACTTGATCATGAGCTCTGCCTGATCCTTGGAATGAGTTTTCATCAACACTGTAAATAGATCTGTGTGTCTGTGTGTGTGTGCCAGGTGTACGTGTGCATCCCTGTCTGGCCTTGGAGCCGGGCTGAAAGCAGGGCAGGGTTGGAAGGTTACTGGTTGCTAATTGGAAGGGCACTCCCACTGAGCTCTCAGTCAGCACTTGCGCTGCCCTCTCCTGTCAATCCCTGCCAGGGAGCCGACGAGCACAGCACCACACTGACCTGACAGTCCTCTGGGAAGTGCTCCCTCTCACACGGCAAACAAACCACCGCTTTGATGCTGCAGCTCCACCGACAACACAACTGTCGAGAGGAAAACACTGCCACTGCAGCACCATTTACACATAGACCTCTATCTCCATCAGAGATGCAGAAGAGCTTTGAACTGAGAGGGAATGTGTGACTGGCAGGGTGGACTGATACGGTGTCCTCTGTTGATATGAAGCACTATGCTAACACATTGCTCTTGTTATTATGAATCACTATGCTAACACATTGCTGTTGCTGATATGAGGCACTATGCTAACACATTGCTCTTGTTAATATGAAGCACTATGCTAATATATCAGTGTCGTTCATATGGAGCACTACGCTAACACATTGCTGTTGCTGATATGAAGCACTATGCTAACACATTGCTGTTGTTGATATGAAGCACTACGTTAACACATTGCTCTTGTTAATATGAAGCACTATGCTAATATATCAGTGTCGTTCATATGGAGCACTACGCTAACACATTGCTGTTTCTGATATGAAGCACTATGCTAACACATTGCTGTTGTTGATATGAAGCACTACGTTAACATATCAGTGTCGTTCATATGGAGCACTACGCTAACACATTGCTGTTATTTATATGAAGCACTAGCCTAACTAATTGCTTCACACATTCATTCTTTTGTTTCAAAGGTTCATTTTTACAGTGTTAGGAGAACTACTCTCTGAAAATTGGAGAGCATCCATTTACAGCTGAAGTTGGAAGTTTACATACACTAGGTTGGAGTCATTAAAACTCATTTTTCAACCACTCCACAAATTTCTTGTTAACAAACTATAGTTTTGGCATGTCGGTTAAGACATCTACTTTGTGCATGGCACAAGTCATTTTTCCAACAATTGTTTACAGACAGATTATTTCACTTAGAATTCACTGAATCACAACTGTTGACTGTGGCTTTAAACAGCTTGGAAAATTCCAGAAAATGATGTCATGGCTTTAGAAGCTTCTGATAGGCTAATTGACATCATTCGAGTCAATTGGAGGTGTAACCTGTGGATGTATTTCAAGGCCTACCTTCAAACTCAGTGCCTCTTTGCTTGACATCATGGGATAATCAAAATACATTTCCAAACACCTGAAGGTACCACGTTCATCTGTACTAACAATAGTACGCAAGTATAAACACCATGGGACCACGCTGCCGTCATACCGCTTAGGAAGCAGACGCGTTCTGTCTTCTAGAGATGAACGTACTTTGGTGCGAAAGTGCAATCCCAGAACAACAGCAAATGTCCTTGTAAAGATGCTGGAGGAAACAGGTACAACATATCTATATCCACAGTAAAACGTGTCCTTTATCGACATAACCTGAAAGGCCGCTCAGCAAGGAAGAAGCCACGGCTTCAAAACCGCCATAAAAAAGCCAGACTACAGTTTGCGAAATGTTCACTGGTCTGATGAAACAAAAATAGAACTGTTAGGCCATAATGATCATTTTTATGTTTGGAGGAGAAAAGGGGGAGGCTTGCAAGCCGAAGAACACCATTCCAACCGTGAAGCACGGGGGTGGCAGAATCGTGTTGTGGGGGTGCTTTGCTGCAAGAGGGACTGGTGCACTTCACAAAATAGATGGCATCATGTGGAGGAAATTTATGTGGATATATTGATGCAACATCTCAAGACATCAGTCAGGAAGTTAAAGATTAGTCGCAAATGGCTCTTCCAAATGGACTATGACCCCAAACATACTTCCAAAGTTGTGGCAAAATGGCTTAAGGACAACAAAGTCAAGGTATTGGAGTGGCCATCACAATGCCCTGACCTCAATCCCATAGAACATTTGTGGGCAGAACTGAAAAAGCTTGTATAAGCAAGGAAGCCTACAAACCTGACTTAGTTACACCAGCTCTGTCTGGAGGAATGGGCCAAAATTCACCCTAAGTTGGGTGAATTTTGGCCCATTCCTCCTGACAGAGCTGGGAAGCTTGTGGAAGGCTACCCGAAACATTTGACCAAAGTTAAACAATTTAAAGGTAATGCTACCAAATACTAATTGAGTGTATGTAAACTTCTGACCCACTGGGAATGTGATGAAAGAAATGAAAGCTGAAATAAATCATTCTCTCTATTATTATTCTGACATTTCACATTCTTAAAATAAAGTAGTGACTAACTGACCTAAGACAGGGAATTTTTACTCTCATTAAATGTCAGGAATTGTAAAAAACTGACTATAAATGTATTTTTTAATACAGGTAATGAGTGGAGAACAGGAGGGATTCTTAAAGAAAAACTAACAGGTCTGTGAGAGCCGGAATTCTGATTGGTAGGTATTCAAATACTTATGTCATGCAATAAAATGCAAATTAATTACTTAAAAATCATACAATGTGATTTTCTGGATTTTTGTTTTAGATTCCGTCTCTCACAGTTGAAGTGTACCTATGATAAAAATTACAGACCTGCTTTGTAAGTAGGAAAACCTGCAAAAATCTGCAGTGTTTCAAATACTTGTTCTCCCCACTGTATATCACACACATACTTCAGATAATGAAATACAACCTGCCAGCCTGTTGAGGAGGACGATAATGATCTACCAACCGTGAAGTCTATAAGATTTTATTTCCGATAAAAATTCATAAAGACGATCTAAGTAAACGACACGCAATATACCAGGCCAGACATATGACTTTTCAAATAAATATTAAGGTATGTACATTTCAAATCCATAACGACATAGCAGGGTGTATGCCTCACTGTCAGTTAGAAGTTAACTAGTTCTGTGTAGCCAAATAAAGGACTTAGGATTTAGGGTCTCCCTTAAGTTGCTGTAACTCATTGGTTGAGATTTAAACACGACCCGTGGCTGTGCACATTTTTAAGCCAACCTAAGGCTGCGCAATTTCACACATGAAAATACACAGAGCTCATGCATTAAATATCTGCTTAGCTCAGATACAGGACGGATGTTAATGGCCCAAGCTTGAGGGTGTGAGCTTTGGCAAACAGATAATCTTCTCTATTTGTGATGAATAAAAACTGGATCATAGGCAATATGTAACTTTGCTTGACAAAGAACTTCAAATGCGAGCATGCACACTTATGAAGCTCCATTTCCAATATATTTGACCAAAAGTCTTTCTCATTCGAAGACAAAATGGACAGGATTCCTTGGGTCAGATGTGAAAGTCCATTTGGAGTGAGGAGCCATTAGCGTGCAGTCATGATCCAGCACTTTGTTTGTCGTCACATTCTGGGTGTCCTTGTTATATAAAGCACAAGCGAGATTAATGGAGCAGGGGCCAATGCTAACAGTAGAGCCAACTTCACATACCAAACATTAGTTGTGAAGAGTTTTGAGATATTTTAAGAGAGAAGGAGTGGTGAAAGGGAGGTGATTGTTGCTTGAATAGTTTCATGAGTAGTACTGATAATGGTTGTGTATGAAGGCCAGGGACTTTGTTCAAGGGTGGAACATGTAACTGCCATGGGATTTGCTCTCTCAGCCCTACTGCTTGAATTATAGTCTCCTTCTCCGACCCTAAAGCACCTGTCAACCACGATTTACATAATACATACACTCCACTAGACTAAGCTAATTATGATACGCAAAAGTGGCTTTGGCCGTCTCACATGTAAATGAGCACGGTATAAGTTCAACATGCCACATCTATAAAAACTGTGCCACATTGAGAGCGTATATCCCCCGAGCACTCCGTTACCCATAGTTCCCTATGTGGCGCTAACAGGCAGCCTGATGTTTAAATGCTAATTTTGTGTCGCAGCACCTTGCAGAAATCAGAAGACTTCTGAAAGCTCTTCACCCGCCGCCACATGCCTGTTAAAAACACTCCTGGGACTCTACCTTAAGTGGAGAATGAATGTAACACCTGCTTGTGATCCGAACCGCAGGCTGCTAAAGAACACGAGGTATTCATATAAGGAATAAAAAAGACAACAGTTATTAGATGAGACATAAGTCCTGTGGCTACGGTCGTGTTTTGTACACTGTCATCCCAGAGCAGATTCAAATATGATATCGTGTTCTGTTTATGGGACGCGGGTGTGTGCGTCAGAGATGAAATGGCACCTTTGAGGCGTGGTAGGAGTGATGGACGTCATTTTCTCTTCAATGCAGATAACGTAGAGTCCATATGTAGAACCAGATCGTTTCACTTCACATTGTGCAAAGTCACATTGTCCAAATGATTTGTCCCCTGGTGAAAATGTGCTTAATGATCTTTGTTTCTGTGGCTATAATTCATTCAATTAGTCTAATAGGAGACGTTGTTAGTTCGATCAGACACACGTAAAGGAAAGTACACTCTGGTGAGAGCTGATCATGTGGAACGTGTTGGAGGATTTTGCATCACTGTGAGAAGTTCTTATTCCTCTGGTTAAGGTATTTCTGGCTCTTCAGGGAACACCTCAATTCTGACAGTGACGGTCACATGATGACGATACTGGAAATTCATTGAGATTACATGACATTTTTACATTTTGCCCATTTTGCTGATGGGAATATTAGAAACCATTCAAGGCCTTACATTAGTGTTTTGCACATCCTCGCTATTTTGAACATAAGCTATATTTCTCAACATCTGGTTAGTTCCTGATGCAGATTGCTGGCTGACTAAACATACAAGTGAGGCAGCTTGTAAAGTAGCGATATGGTGATGAAAGACATAAGGAGGCAGCTTCTGCTGAGTTCCAATAAAGTTGAGTTCTTCTTCTCTGTCTGTGGTGCAAGCTGTATCTGTCCTGGTTGGAGAGTTATCTGTGTGTCAGTGAGAATGCCCATCAGGGCTGTGAAGTGTGGTCTTTGGTTCTCCCTGGATCCTGTCTGGCTGTGGCTGCTGTCTTTGTCCATACTCCATCACCTTAATCTTCCCTCATAAATTACCCTGCCCTCTGGGGAGGGGGCTTCGATTTAATAAAGCTGCCTGCCTGTCCCAACAGACTGTGATCGCTGATTTACTCTGGGCCTGGCTGGTACATCGCCTTTGTGTGTGTGTGTGTGTGTGTGTGTGTGTGTGTGTGTGTGTGTGTGTGTGTGTGTGTGTGTGTGTGTGTGTGTGTGTGTGTGTGTGTGTGTGTGTGTGTGTGTGTGTGTGTGTGTGTGTGTGTGTGTGTGTGTGTGTACAGGAGGGTCATGTGTAAAAATGAAAGTGTGTGTACGATTATGTGACTGAGTGGGTTTGTGAGGTCAGAGCTGGTGTCCTTGTGTTGGGTGTTGAACATAATGATCTGAACTACTGTAGTAGGTTAGAGGTCATCTGGTGGTTGAGGCAAGGTTTAGATTATAGCCTATCACTTGTATATACTCTATTACACTTTGTAGCTGAGAATACGCAACTCAAGATTGAATTGAATCTACTAGGGTTTAGCTGCAGAACATCTGAAACTAATTACAATCTAGACTTTACCCCCCTGTGATTTTAGTGGCAAACAGAAGCTTTTGAGGTAAACAGTAAATTAAATTGATTCTGATTAGGCAGATTTAAGATATTACATAAAAGTAAGCATATGCTATTAAGTTACCCCATTCAACCTTGTAAAAAAGCTGCTTTCGGGTAGCAGATATAACGGAGAAACTACACCCTACTCCTTTACTCTCTCAGAATCACCCTTATAAATATGGCAGCGGCTCCTCTCTCTCCCCTGCCGGTAGGTAGAGTACAGGTGGTGAAGTAGGAAGGCCCAGAGGGCTCTCTGTACTGAGAGGATGCCTGCCATCATCACCCCTCCTGGGTCAGTACAGCTCCAGAAGGGCCAGGGGAGCTGCGATGCTGCGCTGGCTATAAGACGTCTTAATGAGGCCCTCTGTCTCTCTGACATGCCTCTACTGCGTCCTGACTGGGTGACAGAACCATTTATCTGGGAAATCAGCTCAGCCCTCCCTGAAGAGGGGTGCAGACTGCAGATAGGTGCGGAGCATGCTCACACAGTATAGCAGACCTCCATGGGTGTCTAAATAGGCTGTTTCCATATGCACTGGCTTACTGTGAGTTAACGTTGCACAACAGCTTGCTATAACATTGTGCAGAGAACGATAAACTCAAGAGAGATGTTAATACGCGGCAAATAGGAGACATGATGTTATACTTCAAATTGTCTCTGGTATAACCATGCAAATGGTTTCATCGCTATTCTACCCAGGCGGTGCGTTGGAAACCCCCCAGGTAGAATAGTTTGCATCATGAACAATGGGGGATTGAACCCATTTATATTATGTTTTTAGAGTCATTGCAATTTCCCCTCACACACTCCCTGGTGAAATTGATGTTTTATATCCAAAGACTCTAGCATTTCCATTTGATACCCCTTAGAGACTAGTTTAATTCTCCTGTTACAGAAAAATATGCTTGCACCGCTATGAACTATGTTAAGTGCTTTGAAAATACCTCATAGAAAGCATAACCCATTAAACAGACCTGCCAGTGTTTCCATTTTGAAATTCTCGGGATGGAGCACCCACAATGCAATGTTCTAGTATTTGGCGTCCCTCAGCGCCAACTGCCAGGGCCTGTTCCAAGAATGGGCTGCTGCTCAATCACGGTTCAGTATGACGAGGCTTGCCTCTCAGGGTTCTGGGGCTGTTATAGATCTTAGGGTCTATTCTTAAATGTTTGTCAATGAGCATCACCGATTTAGCAGACGTCTTAACCAGCTCTCCCTGTTGTCTACTTGGTTCCTTCCTCCCAGCTGTAGTGCTTGTCTTTGCTCGCTTCCTTCTATAACGTCTTGATTATACCATTTGGAAAAGCTGCTGGTGTGTGACGACAGGCTACATCTCTGCAATGCAGAGCTCTCACTGCTCTCTATTCCACATCTCTGTATGTTTGTTAAAATGATGGATATCTTTGTATTTACTTGAATTGTTATTCTCAGACTGCCTTCCCTAGATATTGATCAACCTCAAATGCTCTCAGCAACCTTTCATCCGTCACAGATGAGTTGCTTGCTGTTGTCTAAGAAAGTGGTGCATGCTATTTTACAGGCACATACCGTACACATGTGTTTTGGTGTTTTTCTCCATGGGTGAATATGTCTGCAGCAGCTTGTTTATTCCGACGTACCGGCTCAGACACCGGGGGCTGGAGTTGACCGTCTTCAGACAACACATCTTCTCGGCTGCTCCCTGTATGAATACCAATGCAACTGAATCAAAGAGAGTGATTAGAGGGGTCTGTTGTTTAACCCCAGGGCCGAGCTCTCCAGTTATTAGTTTGCTTACTTAGCCATTAGCATTGCTTTCTGCTTTTCTCTCCCACTCAGTATGTCCCAGTATATTCCTGCTTTGTGTTAACTGCGCTCATTAAGGAGAACGAGGAGGCGGAAGGCCTTTCCCGTCACGATACCAGCGAGGTGATTTAGAGAATGACAGAGAACGACAATGCAAACATCTTAGTAGTTGACCCTGGCGCAGGTAGAAAACGTGGCTGGCACTTGTTGTCCTTGACCTTGTCACTCATAGAGTTGTCATACCTATGACTAATATAGGTTCAGTTGAAGCTGGCCAAGTGAGCAGTCCCTACACTGATACCATGAATTACAGAATGGTATTCCATGTTTTCCTGACAACTCTTTTTTTGTGTGTGATTAATTTAGCATGCGGGAGGAAGATTATGTTGAAACAGCTGTTGATCTTGCGTTGTGATGTTTGGAAAATGCATTGTGTTCTATTTTGGACTTCTAATATTCTTGATTTGATTTAGAGACTCTTCTCTCATCAACTGAACAACAACGAATTTGGCTCTGTACATAACACTGGAGATGACTGGCAATCTTCAAGCATGACATCCATACAGAAACTAGCCAAATGGACTGAAGGATTAATTTATGTTGGTGGAAGACATTGACAAGAGGGGTGATTGCTTTCTGAATCTTTCTCTAGCGTATATAATTGTTCACAGTCATAAAACCTCCATTCAACCAGTCTTCTATTGCAACGTTTCAATCAAACGCTTTTGTACGTTTCCCATGTAATCTGTTTATGAGCCAATTTCAGATTTATGCGTAAACAGCCCAACAACTGGACAATTAGCTCAATGCCAGATGAATATCAAAGATATGAGTTGTCCCCCCTGGCTGCCGTCTGACTACTAAAACAGCCAGTTGGAGAATGGACCCTCCATGTTAATGGCTAAAGGAAGCAGGCAGTGAATACTACAGGCTAGTAAACCGCCCCGATAATGACATTCGGAGGTCAGAGGATTTGTTTATTTTCCCCCACATATTATCTAAAACTTGATAAGCAGGTCTGTTCACTCTGTGCTCTCGGACAAAACCATGCAGCCTCTGCATATTTATTCAACCTCATCCCATCCCCCTAGAAATCCCTGCTATTGAAAAGTGGGCTTTTACAGTGTTCATCATCGTTTGGAGGAAAGCAGTCTATTCTGCTGAGCTCTGACTTTACACTGGGATAAAAAGATTTCTGCCTTAAGTTCAGGGGAGAGCCTGAATGGTGCGAGGGTTAGCCAGCCACAGGAGGGCTTATAAGAAGTAAATAAACATTCAATCCAAGTCATAAAGGTTAGCTCACACATTATGGCCAACCACTGTATTTCACCATCCAGCACAGTGAGGTTTGATTGAACTACGACCCCTCTTTGATCAAGCTAATCTTGATGGCAATACTGGACTTTCCTTTCAAACCTACCATTATTAAATCTATGTAAATCAGACCTAAACATCTGAAGGCTGTGAGAAATAGGAACGGTGCGTGTGGAGCGCTGTATGAACTCATCATCAGGCAGTAGAGTGAATCAACGGTGGCACTCCCAGAGGTTTAGTAGCTGATGGGAAAAGAACGGAGGAGGGGTTTTCTCTGAGATAATAGAAGTACATTCACAACTAGAAAGGATTCCGGCAGGGAGTCCTTTTAAAATTACATTTCCCTCTGCAAGGGGAATAGCAGGGGATATTCCTGGAAAAGCAGGCGAGGATATCTGGGTTAAACAAAGTTTACAGGATGGAGAGGACGTCTTCTCTCTCAACTCTGATGTAATACTATCTGAGGTCAGAGGTTACTGCAGTGACAGAGATTTAGGCTATTCTGTTCCCTTTGAAGTTTACACGATGCAATTCTCCTAGCTTTCCTGTGAACTCCTGGCAGGGACATATAGGAATATACAGCTTTTTGTGTGAATGAATGCATTGTTTGCGCTGTCGATTTGTACTCTGTGAGAACATGTACAGTTTGTATGTTTGACGTTGCAATTGCGGCAATACCGATGGCATCTCATTGGCTCTTATTAGATATTGCTATTTTGCGTTGTTTGGTTCCGTTTCCATTGAGAATTGGTTTGTGTTTAATGGATGAAACACTTATTTTAAAATTGACTCTAATTTCCTGCCATAGCAATGGCCATAGTTAATGCAAATGCTGTTGTCTACGAGAGAAAGTATGGGAATAACTACTGAACCTAGTAAATGTATTTAGCTTGTTAATGAGGTCAGGACATCCCATCTCCAACATCAGTGACACTCCCACGGGCTAAGACCAGGACATTGTGTTGTCATCTGCAGTGAACAACGCACTGGGATGGATTATCAGAAAACAAAAGGAACTACTATGTTTAGTATTCAGAAGGTCTAGTCACAATCTGCCAATGGCAAAAACAAATTTGTCCTCAGTCCTCTCCCCACCTCGGCCCTATCTGCCCTTCAGATAAATATCCCAACATATTCCTTCAGCATTTATTATTTCACTGTTTTCCACTGTAATGTTTATCTTGCCCGTGCAGAATAGCCCTCTGCTGTCATGTCCATGTGGGAGAATTGAATTCTTCGGTGAGTGGTGAAGAGGACGTTACGTTCCTGCACGGCACTGATAACTTTCTGCATTTGACCACGTATTGTGTCGAGCCGAGTGGCTCCTGAAAGCAAAAGTACTGTAAGTTGCTTCTCCCCGATAGGACGCTAAAATAGATTCAAATGCGGACAAAAGTTTTGAAAATGAAACAGATGAGATTGAATTAGGGCAGACTTGAAATGTGATTTCAATGCGATTTTATCTTTAAATTTCCATATTTTGTTGCCATGTTTAGGTACTCTTCAAGGAAATAAAAACAATTTCACACACGCTTTCCGTACAAAAAAAATGAATTCATAATGAAATCGGAATGCATAATGCATTACCCATCCATTGTGATCAAGTTTGGAAGGCATGTTTCGAATAGTCAGCAGTTTATTTCTCAGACTCAGGTTCTAACAATGGAAAGTTCTGGGACCCAGGTGGCTTTCTAATGAATTAGTCAAGCCTCCATATGAAAACCTTGGCTGTCAACTGGATGGCACCCAGGTCTGCTGCTTTTGCAAGCGGCAAGAGAGAAAGTTATGGAAATGCTCCATTGACATCCTGGTGATTGGTAATTTTTTGCCTCTGTCTCGCTATTTATTTCCATCTCTCACTCTCTTAGCTGGCAAGCCTATCTACAAAGTCATATTTTTCTCTGAATGCCACTTTCAGGGCAAAAATAATAGCTTAATAATCATGAACTCTGTAATCTGAGTAGGTTTATGTGTAGGTGGGGTTTTGACCCCAAAAGTGTGAAATACCACTATTGGAACTGGCCAAAACAGGTGGCTTAGACACCATTTCCATGCATCAAGTCACCCCTCCGAAACTCTCTCCATTTTCCCGGGATGATTTCTGAGGATAATAGCACTCACAAATCATCCGCTGGGCAGTGGAGTCTGGGAAATTGATGTCCCTTCATTTCAAAACAATGGAGGTGCCTTATGAGGGGGCTCATGATGTCATAACTTCAGGGGCTGACAGACTGGGCAGGGAGAGGGAACGTGGCCCGTGGACGGGTGCAGGGCCAACGGAACCCTATGCAGGTACGACTCAAACAATCCCTGTACTGGGGAGACGGTCCAAGTAGCCAGAGACATGCTCAAACACATCTCCTCACAGTGAACAAATTCACAGCCTTTACTCTGGGTATCAGCCCCTCCTAATCCCCCCAGTCTGCCAGCCTCTCTTTCTCCTTCCCAATCTTACATTCACAGAAACAGGTAATTCAAAGGACAATCTAAGACCATGTACCTCTTCATTCTTCACACTGCCTGCACAACGCCGCATTGGGTCAACCGGGCAAAACATTGAGATAAAAAGTTTTTCAAAGTTGCATGATAAGAAAGAAAGAGAAACAGAGAGAGAGAGGGAGAGAGAGAGAGAGAGAGAGAGAGAGAGAGAGAGAGAGAGAGAGAGAGAGAGAGAGAGAGAGAGAGAGAGAGAGAGAGAGAGAGAGAGAGAGAGAGAGAGAGAGAGAGAGAGAGAGAGAGAGAGAGAGAGAGAAAGAGAAACAGAGAGAGAAAGAGAAAGAGAAGCAGAGAGAGAGAGGGAGAGAGAGAAGCAGAGAGAGAGGGAGAGAGAGAGAGAGAGAGAGAGAGAGAGAGGTGTTGTCACAGCAGTGTGGTTTTATATGTCTCTCAGTCCACCAATATACAGTCAGGCAGGCTAATATCAGTGTGGATTAAAGAGCTGTTGGGGTTTGTGCGAGAGACATTGACTAATACATTATTCATGCAGGCCAGTGGAGGAAGACGATAAATCTCCCGTTTTGAGTCCTGCATGCAATTTAGATATCTGGGCACCATTGGAACGGACGTTCCCCTGATTTAAACCCACAGATGAAATGAATAAAAACGTATTTAAGGGGAAATTCAAATCATCAAACCCCTTCTGTGTTCTTTTGATTAATGTTGCTTCCCTGTAGGTTTATGTGAGAGCAAGGGTTACCACACCTTCCTAAGAAAATATTTAAAAAGCTACTTACATACTGGATTACTCCCAACCACGGGTGAATTGGACGTTGATTGACTTGGCTGGGTTCCTGGCTACACACCTGGTCTCATACATATGTTTTGAACGAGTCGCCCCACGGTAGTAGAACATTTTCACACCGGAGGCACTGTGTCCTGCCTCACCAAATCCAACCATCACTTCAAAGAGACAGGACAAGGGTGATCTTTGCATGACGGATGGGGCTTTCCTGGCTCTAAGCACTGGGGAATGAGTCGCTATGCATATCTGGGTCTCGCACACCATGGCATTCGAACAGTCACAAATAACACAGACACCATAACGTCACCCAATCAGGATGGAACCAGCCCCCACCCCCGTTCAATGTAAGATGGATGCCTGGTCTGGTTTGTGGAGATCATAGCAAGGCTGGCAGGATACGCATCCGGGGGAATGTGAGGAGACGGTGTGTGGAGTGATGACGTGCTTTTCCCTGTGCTGTCACCGAGGCTGTGGCATGGATGGCTGCTTTACAGACTCTGAGCCGGGGACTGATGGCAGAACGTGAAGAAAACAGACGGGGGGGGGGGTCTCTGTCTGCTTACGTTCGTCAGCGAGGGTCACTGTCATGACCAATCCTCTGATGTAAATGAGGCTAACCGCACCGTCTGGAGACACACACACACACACACACACACACACACACACACACACACACACACACACACACACACACACACACACACACACACACACACACACACACACACACACACACACACACACACACACACACACACACACACACACACACACACACACACACACACACACACACACACACACCTCTCTTTCTCAGAACAGAGCACATCTCCAGGGCTGTCAGACAGGGTTGTGAGGTTAAGGGAGGTTGGCGCGGCAGAGCAGGCTGACTGTCAATGCTGTTGACAGCAAGATGGACGAACCAATACTTGAGGGAGCAACGGGCCCACTTTCCCTGTTTCGTTAACACACTGTCCTGTTAGGCATGGATGTCTCCCAAATGTACTAACCCTCCTTCATCATCCTTCATGACGTGCTATCATCCACCTTCATTTCTTAAGACATCTTAAGACATCAGTATACACATCCTATCATAAACACCCTACTCCTCGCCCCCTCCTCGTCCCCTCCCCACTCCCCCTCCTCTAAACCCTAACAGTAAGCTTTTCCCCCGTTCAGGCCTCCGGATCCATATATGAGAAGTTATTGGGCCAGGCCGGCTGGAGGTAGCACAGTCATTTCTCACCACTCTGTGCCTCGGAGGAGAGTCGGTGATCCCAGTCAACATTAACATCAGCTTTCTGGAGCAGGGTCTCCATTAAGAACCAGCTGCATGGGAAAAGCCCATCAGGCGAGAAGCAGAGCTAGAGAGAACACACGAGGGGAGGGAGGGAGATGGAGACAGACAGGAAATATGAGGCGACTGTGGGGAGAGGAGAGGGAGAATAATGAACTGAAACAGAGGAGGAATGAAGTCAGATTGAAATGGAAAGGAGAACAACTGAACCAATAAATCACAAGTTAATAGATCACTGGAATGACGTCCCCTAGGGATCTCTTTCCAGAGCCACGAAACTACACAGCTTAATTCTCAATTAACTCGGGTTAAGAATCCGGTTCCCTTGGGATTAACCAAGGTATGTGATGCCTGATGTGATGGGAGACATAATGATTCTATCCAGCCTGTTTAACATAATTTTGCTCACAGGTTGATACCGCCCACCGGGGAGTCACTGTCAACACACTAGGAGACAGGCGGCCATATTGGTTTGGATCTATTGAGATGTATTCCAAATCAGGTATAAGTCAACTAGGAAGGCTGTTGCAGAGTAATAGTGTTACTACTGTACTCTGGAGACCTTTCCATCATAGACAAAAAGTGGTTGTGTTTGATCCTCAAAGTCTAAGCCACTGTCATCCTGTTCACACAGGTTCAAATGTTATTAATTGTTTAATAAATAAATGATTCTCATTCATGCCACCTAGGCTTAATGCTCTCTCCTGACATTATCTCTGAGCAGAGTTTGAGTGCAGTTTGTCATTTCACTGCCCAAAACTGTGGAAGCTCTCACACGCCTCCAGACTTCAGTCAATAAGCAAGACCATGGTGAGTCACCACTGGCTCGCAGAAATGTTCTCTCACCATGCACATAATAATGAGAAGGATCTGAGTGACCTTAAAGGCAAAATGAGGCAGTTGGGTCAACAGCACCACTCAGCCAACACCAGCCAATTCAGAACCAACGTCTGTGGAGTAAAGAATGCATTGAATGCACGTACGTTTAGCCTACTACATCTACACAGTGTTTGTCTGATGGAATAAAGCAGAGCAGATTTCGCATTCAACTTTTTTCTGCATGTATTAATCTTTATACAAGCCTATTGTTATATATCCACGGACTTTCTGTTATTTACAGAAGAAAGTAGTTACTCTTTGGCAACCAATCCCTCCCTTTTCCCTGTAGTGCCGTTTAACTGCAACAAAGACAGCATTGCAGCCTGCTGTTTATACTCACAGCGGGATTTGCTTGTTGAAACGAGCTGCAGGCTTTTCTCTAATGAAAGCCAGGGGTATTTAAGGATGGGAACTGACTAGTAAAAACTGCAAAACATGATTTTCTAAAAAGGACATTGGATTTTGTCTGTACCTACCGCCACCTCAGTACGCCAATACGTCAGACACACTCCTGACACGGCATCTGGTCTGATATATCTAGGATGATATACCATCCTGACTGATGAGATAGACCAGTACGCCAATACGTCAGACACACTCCTCACACGGCATCTGGTCTGATATATCTAGGATGATATACCATCCTGACTGATGAGATAGACCAGTACGCCAATACGTCAGGCACACTCCTGACACGGCATCTGGTCTGATATATCTAGGATGATATACCATCCTGACTGATGAGATAGACCAGTACGCCAATACGTCAGGCACACTCCTGACACGGCATCTGGTCTGATATATCTAGGATGATATACCATCCTGACTGATGAGATAGACCAGTACGCCAATACGTCAGGCACACTCCTGACACGGCATCTGGTCTGATATATCTAGGATGATATACCATCCTGACTGATGAGATAGACCAGTACGCCAATACGTCAGACACACTCCTGACACGGCATCTGGTCTGATATATCTAGGATGATATACCATCCTGACTGATGAGATAGACCAGTACGACAATACCCAAATACTTTCCGCCTCCAAGTTCACGGAACACATTAAAATGGTCTCTCCATTTATCACTTGACTCTGAGCTGAAGCCCCTCTGATTTTGTCCTTGAATTACTTTTTTTATCGCTCGCTTGCCTGTTCACTGTTCTCTACTCGTCTTCGTATCACCTGACCTGACAAGCCCAGAGTTTCTCTCTGGTTGTGCTTGTTCTTTTTCTTCGGCGTACGGACTCTTTCTGGAGAGGTCTGTCAGAGGGTGTGAATTACGGGGTGCGGAACGACACCGAGAATATATTCCTGACACACTGTATTCTCTGGGCTCCCTCGGCAACCTTGTCTCTGTCAACTCAAAGTAACAGCATATCAGACGGGGCCGTTCAGTTTGACACGGCCAGCTGACTCAACGGGGAGTCCAAAGATAATAACGGACATAATAAATCCTTTCATAAACCCACAGAACTCGCACATAAATGCCACATTGAATCAGCGGGGGTAAGCCCGTGCACAGTTCCTAAAATGCACACAAATGGCTGAAATACACTCTTTCTCCATGGCATTTATTCCAAATGTCAATTCAGCCACCTGGAAAGAGTTTTGTCCACAATGGTTTCTTCATGAATGTCGGGTCAAGTCATGGATCTGGGTGCAGCAGGTCTATAGGCCAAATGGCTGGTTGTTTCTCTC